>NW_026652283.1:47203950-47386148 GCF_009828535.3 Hylobates moloch
TAGTAGAGACGGGGTTTCTCCATATTGGTCAGGCTGGTCTTGAACTCCCGACCTCAGGTGATCCGCCCACCTCGGCCTCCCAAAGTGCTGGGATTACAGGCGTGAGCCACCGCGCCCGGCCGAGGATTAAATATTTTTATCTGGTGTGATCTTGGTTTTTCTCAGTGACTGGAAATTTTACATGTAGCAATCCATATTCAAACATATTTGGATTTATTTTTTCAAAACCTGCCATGTTATTTTTGACACAAAATTATCAGTGGCACAGAGTTACCAGTGTTGTAGCATTGCTAATAGGGAAATGATATAAGGGTCTTGTTTCTACGGTCCTAATTTCTGTTTTCTAACTCAGGCAGAATGTAATTTTAGTTTTTTTGGGAAAACTTTTTCAGTTTGTTTCTGTTTTTTTTGAGACGGAGACTCGCTCTTACCCGGCTGGAGTACAGTGGCGCGATCTCACTGCAACCTCCGCCTCCTGGGTTCAGGCGATGCTTCTGCCTCAGCCTCCCGAGTAGCTGGGACTACAGGCGTGTGCCATCACGCCCAGCTAATTTTTGTAATTTTAGTAGAGATGGGGTTTCACCATGTTGGCCAGGATAGTCTCAATCTCTTGACCTCGTGATCCTCCTGCCTTGGCCTCCCAAAGTGCTGGGATTACAGACGTGAGCCACTGTGCCCGGCTTTCAGTATGTTTTTTAAAAGAGCAGCATTAAGAAACCTTGTTAATGAAAAACTAGAATTTACATCCTAAATAGCATCTTCATATTTAGAGGAAACCTTTGCCAATTGTGAGAATAAATAGCCTGGATTCCAAATGAACCTTTCCTACCCCTCACTCCCAGCTTGTATGAGCTTTGGTGGCTTCACTGAATGGCATGGTAGAGAATGAAACATGTATTAGGACTTTTTTTTTTTGGAGACTGGGTCTCACTCTTGTTACCCAGACTGGGATGCCGTGGTGCAATCATAGCTCACTGCAGCCTCAAACCCCTGGGCTCAAGGGATCCTCCCACCTCGGCCTTCTGAGTAGCCGTGACCACACCATGCCTGGCTAATTTATTTATTTATTTTTATTTATTTATTTATTTATTTATTTATTTATTTATTTATTTTTGAGACGGAGTCTCTCTGTCGCCCAGGCTGGAGTGCAGGGGTAGGATCTTGGCTCCTGCAACCTCTGCCTCCTGGTTTCAGGTGATCTCCTGCCTCAGCCTCCTGAGTAGCTGTGATTTCAGGCGCGTGCCACCATGCCCAGCTAATTTTTGTATTTTTAGTAGAGACGGGGTTTCACCATGTTGGCCAGGCTGATTGAGAACTCCTGACCTCAGGTGATCTGCCCACCTCAGCCTCCCAAAGTGCTGGGATTACAGGTGTGAACCTCTATGCCCAGCCTATTTTTAATTTTTTTAGAGATGGAGTCTTGTCATGTTGCCCAGGCTGGTCTCAAGCAGTCCTCCCACCTCAGCCTCCCAAAGCACTGGGATTACAGACTCTGGCCACCTCACCTGGCCCTGTATTGGAGTTCTGAAAACATGATTGCTGAGCTAGTTCTTTTTATTTCCCTAGATACCTTTTCTTTCCTTGCCCCCAAATGTGGGTACCTGCATGCACAGGCAGGCAAACACTTTATTTCTGAGGTCAGATTCTACTATATCCCAAATTTAGGCCTAAACTGTTGCTCCCATGGGCACTTTTTTACACTACTATCCTTGAAGGAAACTAAGTTTGAGGTTGTGCATTTGAATCAGAAGTGAATAGGTGGGGTCCGTTCTGTATTTCCAAGCTCATGAGTGGAGTTGTGCACTTTTATTTGATACTTAGTCTACTAGGGATTCTGGGAGTTCAGCAAGCCAAAAAGCAGTGACTATAACCATCCTTAGTGAAGCTCTGACCAAACAAGAGTTTAAGTTTAGCAGTTTTCATATTCCTAATTCAAGTTCACAGTCTAGAAAAAAATGGGTTTCCTCCTAACTTGGTTTGGGATGTAAGGACTAAATTTAGCTATTTGTAGCAATACTGAGACAAATACTTTAGATTATATAGGCCCCATGTGAATATCTGGCAGCTTGAATCTGTATCAGAAAATGTCTAATTACTGTTTATTATCTCTAAACTGGGATTACTTCCTTAAGGGACTGTTGTGATTAATTAAATCATAATAGATATGAAGGTGCTTTATAAACTGGAGAGTATTAAGTACACTTAGGTTCTTGTTAATGAAAGTGAGATGGTGTCTCTGTCTTGAAATGTACCTGGGATTCGTTTTAACCAAGTATGGTAAGGTGACAGACCTGGAGACAACCGCCTTTGAAAGAAGAGTTTATTATTACTTAAAGTTCCCGAAAGAGAGGGATATGCCACACAAAAAAATGCAGAGCTTTATGGGGAAGTGTCCGAGCTAGTCAGGAGGCAGAAGGTGTAAGGGGAAGGAAGCATGGCTCAGCACCTTGGTTTCTATGGGAAGGAATTGGTGGGCAGGGTAGGTACACTTGCTCAAATTTAGGATTGGATAGTTTGAATAATTTCGTTGGGCTCTAGCTTATAGGGCTGGTTCCTAGTTGTCCTATATTTGTCCCTGGGGTGATTTAGAGAAGGGGAAACAGGAGCTTAGTGTACGAAACTTAGATAAAGGAGGCAGGGCCAGGCCTAGTGGCTAATGCCTATAATCCCACTACGTTGGGAGGCCGAGGCAGGAGGATTGATTGAGCCCAGGAGTTTGAGAGCAGCCTGGGCAACATAATGAGACCCTGTCTCTACTAAAAAAAAAAAAATTTAAATTAGCTGGGAATGTGGCATGTGCTTATAGTCCTAGCCGCTCAGAAGGCTGAGGCAGGAGGATCACTTGAGCCCAGGAGTTTGTGGCTGCAGTGAGCTATGATCACACCACTGCACTACAAACTGGGTGACAGAGCAAGACCCTGTCTCTTAAACAAAACAAAAGATAAAGGAGGCAGTTGGCTACAAGAACTTTGGATAGTTATGCTGCATATGAAAGGTATGCTCGCAGGCAAGTTTGCTGCCTAAAAATTAGCCCTGGAAGAGCAGGATTAGCTCCAGGATTAGCAAGGCCTCTAAAATGTAAAAACATCATAAAACACAGAAAACAAAATAACGTCGTTAATAATGTCAGTGTCTATCATCAGTAATTACATCAGTATGATCGGGAATAAATATGTCATAAAATTGCTGCTGACATTAATTTTGTTTTCCTTTTGTAGGAGGAAGAGGAAGAGGAGGAATTAGTGGTAAGAACTGTCTCAGGTTTGGAAACATCTCAGTAAAAGCAGGGTTTGAGCTTCATGAAATTCTAAGGGCATTTTAAGGAGTCTTTACTTGATACCTTGTAGATAATGAGGGTGGAATAAGCTTTGATACTTCCTGTGCAGTGGAGTGTTTAGGGTGTGAGCCTTGGAAGCTGAGTCTATTCTGGGTTTGGAGCTTCTTCAGTTTGGGTACCAGGGAGCAGGTGGCATCTTGAGGTCCTGGCACTCAATCATCTGCTATTCGTGGTTTAATAAAGAACTTTGGGCTAGGCATGGTGGCTCGTACCTGTAATCCCAGCACTTTGGGAGGCCGAGGCAGGCGGATTACCTGAGGTCAGGAGTTCAAGACCAGCCTGAACAGCGTGGAGAAACCCCATCTCTACTAAAAATACAAAATTAGCCGGGCGTGGTAGCACATGCCTGTAATCCCAGCTACTCGAGAGGCTGAGGCAGGAGAATTGCTCGAACCTGAGAGGCGGAGGTTGTGGTGAGTCGAGATTGCGCCATTGCGCTCCAGCCTGGGCAACGAGAGCGAAACTCCGTCTTAAAAAAAAAAAAAAAAAACTCTGAAGGAAACTTTGTTAGATAGTCCTTCTCTATGTTAGCATTGCCTTTCTAGCTGGGCAGCTGGGGTGCATAGGCCTGGTTTTCAGACAAGGGGATTTGAAGTTTCAGACGTGACATATTCCAAAATGCTGTGTTAACAAGTAAGGCCTCCTATAGATCTACTTCAAGTTTGGCCAGGTTTCCTTTACCACCTTGTTTTTCAGATAGGACTGAGGCTTTCAGTGCATACTGGCAACCTTGGAAGGCAGGAATGTGAAACTTTTCCCTACTACTTAGCATCAGAATTGAATGGGAGACCGCATTCTGCCATTTCTGGCGGCAGTGTGGCTCTGCCAGCTGGCTTTCTGCACGGTAATTCAGAGGCAGCACCTTGGTTTGGTGGTTGTGTTAATCAAAGCATATGTGTTTGGTGGGTCTCTGCTAAAAATCTCCATTTTGTTTTTTTTTCTGTTTCTACATCAGGATCCCCTGACAACAGTGAGAGAGCAATGCGAGCAGTTGGAGAAATGTGTAAAGGCCCGGGAGCGGCTAGAGCTCTGTGATGAGCGTGTATCCTCTCGATCACAAACAGAAGAGGATTGCACGGAGGAGCTCTTTGACTTCTTGCATGCAAGGGACCATTGCGTAAGTCAGTCTGAAGTCAAGAAGGGGAAAGGTTGCAATGGTCAGGGAAGACTTGGTGCTAACAATCTTTCCATGCTAGGGGAAGGCCCATCAATTACTCTGGGCCCAATATATGTGACATACAGTGCTGAGCATTTTATGTAAATAACCTATTTTGTATTTTTGAGACAGGGTCTCACTATTTTGTCCAGGCTGAAGTACAGTGGCATGATCGTAGCTCAGTGCCAGCCTTGAACTCCTGGGCCTAAGTGATCCTGCCTTGGCCTCCCAAGTAGCTGGGACTACAAGTGCTTGCCACCATGAGAGGCTAATTTTTTATTTTTTAATTTTTTCTAGTGACAGGGCCTTGTTATGTTGCCCAGGCTGGTCTCAAACTCCTGGGCTCAAGCAATCCTCCCATCTCGCCCTCCAAAGTGCTGGGATTATAGGCATGAGCCATTGTGCCTGGCCTGTAAATAATCTTGCCTAATCCTTACTACTTCCACTGGAGATAGGTATCATTATCCCATTTCACAGATAGAAACTGAGGCTCAGAGAAAAAAACATAAACATCCCAACATGCACTACTAAACAGTGGGGAAGCTGGATTTTGTACTCTTCAGTAACAGACTATTCTTTAAAAATAATTTGTATCGGCCGGGCGCGGTGGCTCATGCCTGTAATCCCAGCACTTTGGGAGGCTGAGGCGGGCGGATCACGAGGTCAGGAGATTGAGACCATCTTGGCTAACACAGTGAAACCCCGTCCCTACTAAAGTACAAAAAATTAGCTGGGCGTGGTGGCGGGTGCCTGTAGTCCCAGCTACTCTGGAGGCTGAGGTAGGAGAATGGTGTGAACCCGGGAGGCGGAGCTTGCAGTCAGCCGAGGTTCCGCCAAAAAAAAAAAAAAATAATAATAATGTGTATCCTCAAATGTGTCTAATATATAGTAGTTTAGTAGTTGGTCCAAAAGGTTGCTTTTTTGTTTTGAGACAGAGTCTCGCTCTGTCGCCCAGGCTGGCGTGCAGTGGCGCAATCTCGGCTCACTGCAACCTCCACCTCCCGGGTTCAAGTGATTCTCCTGCTTCAGCCTTCCGAGTAACTGGGATTAAAGGTGCACGCCACCACACCCAGCTAATTTTTTGTTTGTTTGTATTTTTAGTAGAGACGGGGTTTCACCATGTTGGCCAGGTTGGTCTTGAACTCCTGACCTCCAGTGATCTACCTGCCTCAGCCTCCCAAAGTGCTGAGATTACAGGTGTGAGCCACTGCACCTGGCCCATGCCTGGGTAATTTTTGTATTTTTTATCGAGATGAGGTTTTGCTGTGTTGCCCAGGTTGGTCTAGAACTCTTGGGTTCACACATGCCACTCATCTCAGCTTCCCAAAGTGTTGGGATTACAGGTGTGAGATACCATGCCTGGCCTCAAGGGGTTGTTTTTTAAAAGTAAACTTCTCAGGCAGGGCATAGTGGCTGACGCTTATGATCCTAGCACTTTTGGCAGGCCAAGGCGGGAGGATCCCTTGACCCCAGGAGTTCAAGACCAGCCTGGGCAACGTAGGGGAACCCTGTCTCTATTTTTAAAAATCAAAATTAAAAAAATAAAAATAAACTTCTGCTTGACTCTTTCATATAACACAGTAAGGTATTTTACATAAATTATAAATAAGCAAAGTTTGATGTGGTTGCTTCTATTAAAACTAATTGGATGGCCAGTAAACGTATGAAAAGATGTTCAACATCATTAGCCATCATGAGATAACACTTTATACCCACTGCCCGCTAGGATGGCTATAATAAAAAAGATAACGAGTGTTGAAGACAATGTGGAAAAGTTGGAAACCTCATACATTGTCAGTATTAGTGTAAATTGGTACAGCCACTGTGGAAAACATCTGGCAGTTCCTCAAAAGGTTAAGCGTACAGTTAATATATGACACAGCAATTCCACTCGAAGATATATACCCAAGAGAAATGAAAACACACGTTCACATAAAAACTTGTACACAAATGTTCATAGAAGCATTATTTATACTACCCAAAAAGTGGAAGCAACATAAATGTCCATCAGCTAGGCTGGGCACTGTGGCTCATGCCTGTAATCGCAGAACTTTGGGAGGTCAAGGCAGGTGGATCACCTGAGCCCAGGAGTTTGAGACCAGCCCGGGCAACATGGTAAAACCCTGTCTCTACAAAAAATATATATATAAAAGCCGAGCACGGTGGCTCACGCCTGTAATCCCAGCACTTTGGGAGGCCGAGGCGGGTGGATCACGAGGTCAGGAGATCGAGACGAGCCTGGCCAATACGGTGAAACCCCATCTCTACTAAAAATACAAAAAATTAGCCGGGTGAGGTTGCTGGCACCTATAGTCCCAGCTACTCGGGAGGCTGAGGCAGGAGAATGGTGTGAACCCGGGAGGTGGAGCTTGCAGTGAGCCGAGATTGCGCCACTGCACTCCAGCCTGGGCGACAGAGCGACACTCCGTCTCAAAAAAATAAAATGTATATATATAGTTATATAAAGATAACCAGGCATGCTGGCTCACACCTGTAGTCCTAGCTACTTGGGAGGCTGAGGTGGGAGGATCACCTGAGCCTGGGGAAGTCAAGGCTTCAGTGAGCCATGATCACGCAGCTGCACTCCAGCCCGGGTGACAGAATGAGACCCTGTCTCAAAAAAAAAAAAAAAAAAAAATCAAGTTCTTTTCTCAAAAATTAAACAGAATTGTGTACTATATGATCTAGCAATTTAACTTCTAGGTATATACCCAGAAGTATTGAGAGTAGGCTTAAACAGATATTTTCACATTCATATTCACAATAGCCAAAAGGTAGAAACAACCCAAGTGTCCATCCATAGATGAAAAGATTTTTTTTAAATGTGCTTTGTATATACAATGGGTCAGCCTCAAAAAAGAAGGAGGCCGGGCGCGGTGGCTCACCCCAACACTTTGAGAGGCCGAGGCGGGCGGATCACGAGGTCAGGAGATTGAGACCATCCTGGCTAAGACAGTAAAACCCTGTCTCTACTAAAAATACAAAAGATTAGCCGGGCATGGTGGTGGGCACTTGTGGTCCCAGTTACTTGGGAGGCTGAGGCAGGAGAATGCATGAACCCAGGAGGCGGAGCTTGCAGTGAGCTGAGATTACGCCACTGCACTTCAGCCTGGGCTACAGAGCAAGACTCTATCTCAAAAAAAAAAAAAAGAGAAGGGGCTGGGCACAGGAGCTCACGCTTGTAATCCCAGCACTTTGGGAGGCCGAGGCAGGTGGATCACCTGCTGTCAGGAGTTCGAGACCAGCTGGACAACATGGTGAATTCCTGTCTCTACTAAAAAATATAAAAATTAGCTGGGTGTGGTGGCGGGCACCTGTAATCCCAGCTACTCAGGAGGCTGAGGCAGGAGAATTGCTTGAACCTAGGAGGCGGAGGTTGCAGTGAGCTGAGATCGCACCATTGCACTCCAGCCTGGGTGACAGAGTGAGACGCCGTCTCAAAAAAAAAAAGCAAACAAAAAAAATACAACTGGGGCAGGATTTCTTGATTCCTAGATTTCCACCAAAATTTAGGTTTGTTAAGAATTTAAGGTAATATGTAATTCTGTATGTGAAATACGCCAAAAGATGGTGCTCTTATTAAATTTTTTCTTTTGGCCAATTTGGGTATTATTTAAAGAGGAGTTTAAAATAAGAAACCGGGCCAGGTGCAATAGTTCACACATGTAATCCCAGTACTTTGGGAGGCCAAGGCAGAGGATCAATTGAGCACAGGAGTTTGAGACCAGCCTGGGCAACATAGGGAGAGCCAATCTCTAAAAAAAAAAAAAATGAGCAGGGCGTGGTGGCACACGCCTGTGGACCCAGCTACTCGTGGAGCTGAGGTGAGAGGATTGCTTGAGCCTGGGAGGTTGAGGCTGCAGTGAGCTATGATTGCATCACTATACTCCAGCTTCGGCAACAGAGTGAAACCTTGAAACCTTGTCTCAAAAAATAATAATAATGATAATAAAAAAAAGAAACCAGTAAGTAGGGAAAAGAGAGAAAAAGACATAGGCTGGGTGCGGTGGCTCACATCTTTAATCCCAACACTTTGGGAGGCTGAGACGGGTAGATCACCTGAGGTCAGGAGTTCGTGACCAGCCTGACCAATATGATGAAACCCCGTCTCTACTAAAAACACAAAAATTAGCTGGGCGTGGTGGTATATGTGCCTGTAATCCCAGCTACTCGGGAGGCTGAGACAGGAGAATTGCTTGAACCCAGGAGGTGGAGGCTGCGGTGAGCCGAAGTTGCGCCATTGCACTCCACCCTGGGCAATAAGAGCAAAACTCCGTCTCAAAAAAAAAAAAAGAAGGGAAACTGACACATGCTGCAACATTGATGAACCTTGGAGACATTATACTTAGTGTCAGGGAAGACAAACGTTGTATTGTTCCACTTCGGTGAGGTACCTAGAATAGTAGTCACATTCATAGAGACAGAAAGTAGAATGGTAGTGACCAGGAGCTGAGGGGAGAAAGGAAATGGAGAGTTACTGTTTAATGGGTATAGTTTTGAGTTTTGATTTAGTAAGATGAAAAAGTTCCCAAGATTGGACATTCTAGAGATTGTAGGAGACTGTTTGGTTGTAGAACAATGGGAATGCACTTAACTGCCACAGAAATATACAGTTAAAAATGATTAAAGTGGGGCCTTGTGCAGTGGCTCACACCTGCAATCCCCACACTTTGGGAGGCCAAGGCAGGCACATCACTTGAGGTCAGGAGTTTGAGACCACCTTGGACAACATGGTGAAACCTTGTCTCTACTAAAATACAAAAATTATTATTTTTTTTTGAGTGTGGTGGCGCACACCTGTAATCCCAGCTACTCAGGAGTCTGAGGCAGGAGAATCACTTGAACCCGGGAGGCGGAGGTTGCAGTGAGCCAAGATTGTACCACCGCACTCCAGCCTGGGGGACAGAGCAAGACTGCCTCAAAAAAAGAAAAAAAGAAGAAGATTAAAATAGAAAAAAGAAAAAAATTACTAAAGTGGTAAATTTTATGTGTATTTTACCACAATTTTTAACAAAATAAATTAAGTACTGAACATGCTACAACATGGATAAACCTTGCAAACATGCTAAATGCTAAGGGAAAAAAGCCAGTCACAAAGTAAAAAATATTGTATGATATGATTTGTATGAAATGTTCAAAACAGGCAAGTCATGATTTGTTCCCTTAATTAACATCCCCTCCTGTTGATTTTCCCCCTCCCACCGTGTGGTCATTCTAAAAATATTTACATGTATTTGTGAGCCAAGCACTGGTTTAGGATCTGGGAGTAAGATAGACATGGTTCCTTCCTTCACTGAGTTTATGAGCCAGCATAGGAAACAGAAGTAGAACAAGTGCTAAACTTTGGTAAGTCTCTCAGGTATACCTTTCTCAGGGTAATATTAACTGAACGCCCTGCCCCGCCTCCCATTTATTTTCCTCCTAGCATTTCCCATTATCAGAGGTTACCTTATTTATGTGTTCATTTTAACTCATTACCCTGTAAGTTTCTTAAGTGACAGGTATGTCTTGTTACAGTTATAACTCACTCAGCACTTAGAACACTACCTGGCATATAGAAGATGTCCTGTGAATATGTGTTGAATTAATATGTAATGTTAATATCACTGATGGGGAGGTACAAGTTTCTTTGGAAAGATAGGAGGGACAGATTTGTGTGTGGATAGGGGCTTGTTTAGAGAAGGCTTGCAGGAAATGAGAGTTATCAGATCTAAATTCTAAAGGAAGAATAAAAGATGAAAAAAGTGGGGAGTTCACTAGGACTCAAGTGCTGCTTGCGTATGTGAGAAGGGGAGTGGTGAGAAGGGGAGTGGTAAGCTATGACATTAAAGCTGCCAATTGATTACCTCCTTTTCTTTCCCCCATCTAGGTGGCCCACAAACTCTTTAACAACTTGAAATGAATGTGTGGACTTAATTCACCCCAGCCTTCCTCATCTGGGCATCAGAATATTTCCTTATGGTTTTGGATGTACCATTTGTTTCTTATTTGTGTAACTGTAAGTTCACATGAACCTCATGGGTTTTGGCTTAGGCTGGTAGCTTCTATGTAATTCGCAGTGATTCCATCTAAATAAAAGTTCTATGATCTGCAAACCTTCCAGTTTTGAGGGGGTGGAGAGCGGCAAGGGGGACAGGGTCTTTGTTGGCCAGGCTGGAATGCAGTGGCGCAAACAGCTCATTGCAGCCTCCACCTCCTGGGTTCAAGTAACCCTCTCACCTTGGCCACCAAGTAGCTGGGACTACAGCATGCATCACCATGCCCAGCTAATTTTAAAAATATTTTGGGCCGGGCGCGGTGGCTCACACCTGTAATCCCAGCCCTTTGGGAGGCTGAGGCGGGTGGATCATGAGGTCAGGGGTTCGAGACCAGCGTGATGAACATGGTGAAACCCCGTCTCTACTAAAAATACGAATATTAGCTGGGCATGGTGGTGGGCGCCTGTAGTTCAGCTACTCAGGAGGCTCAGGCGGGAGAATTGCTTGAACCCGGGAGGCAGAAGTTGCAGTGAGCCAAGATCGCGCCACTGCACTCCAGCCTGGGCGACAGAGTAAGACTCCGTCTCAAAAAATAAAATAAAAAATATATATTTTCTAGAGATGTCATCTCACTATGTCCAGGCTGGTCTTGAACTCTGGCCTCAAGCAATCCTCCCGCCTCAGCCTCCCAAAGTGCTGGGATTATAGGCATGAGCCACCACACATGGACCACAATTTTTAAACACATAAGAATAGATGTACCCGGCCGGGCGCAGTGGCTCACGCCTGTAATCCCAGTACTTTGGGAGGCCGAGGCGGGCGGATCACGAGGTCAGGAGACCGAGACCATCCTGGGTAACATGGTGAAACCCTGTCTCTACTAAAAATACAAAAAATTGGCCGGACGTGGTGGCGGGCACCTGTAGTCCCAGCTACTCAGGAGGCTGAGGCAGGAGAATGGCGTGAACCTGGGAGGCAGAGCTTGCAGTGAGCCAAGATTGCGCCACTGCACTCCAGCCTGGGTGACAGAGCCAGACTCCGTCTCAACAACAACAACAACAAAAGAATAGATGTACCCATCACCTAGCAAGTATGTATGTCTTGATGAGGGCTGGGCCTGGCACAGTGGCTTACACCTGTAATCTCAACCCTTTCAGAGGCTGAGGCAAGAGGATCTCTTAAAGCCAGGAGTTCAAGACCAGCCTTGGCAACATAGTGAGATCCTGTCTACAAAAATAAGTAGCTGTGTGTGATGGTGTTCTCCTGTAGTCCTAGCTACTTGGGAGGCTAAGATAAGAGGATACCTTAAGCCCAAAGTTCAGGGGTTACATTGAGCTATGATCATTGGGTCTGGGACACATAGTTGAGACCCTGTATTTTTTAAAAGAAAAAGCCAGATGAGATGGCTCACACATGTAATCCTAGCACTTTGGGAGGCCAAGGTGGGAGGATTACTTGAGGCTGGGAGTTTGAGACCAGCATGGGCAACATAGTGAGACTCTACCTCTACAAAAAAAAAATTACTTAAGAAACTTTTGGTCAGGTGTGGTGGCTCACGCGTGTAATCCTAGCATTTTGGGAGACCAAGGTGGACGGATTTCCTGAGCTCAGGAGTTCAAGACCAGCCTTGGCAACACGGTGAAACCCTGTCTCTACTAAAATACAAAAAAAAATTAGCCGGTGTGGTGGCGTGCACCTGTAGTCCCAGCTACTCTGGAGGCTGAGGCAGGAGAATTGCCTGAACCCGGGAGGCGGAGGTTGCAGTGAGCCGAGATCCTGCCACTGCACCCCAGCCTGGGCAACAGAGCGAGACTCCGTCTCTAAAAAAAAACAAAACTTTTCACTTTGGGAGGCCAAGGTGGGGGAATCACGAGGTCAGGAGATTGAGACCATCCTGGCTAACACGGTGAAACCCCATCTACTAAAAATACAAAAAAATCAGCTGGGCATGGTGGTGGGCGGAGAATGGTGTGAACCCGGGAGGTGAAGCTTGCAGTGAGCCAAGATTGCGCCACTGCACTCCAGCCTGGGCGACAGAGCGAGACTCCATCTCAAAAAAAAAAACAAAACACCTTTTTGGCTGGGCACTGTGGCTCATGCCTGTAATCCCAGCATTTTGGGAGGCCGAGGTGGGCGGATCATGTGAGGTCAAGAGTCGAGACCAGCCTCAACATGGGGAAACCCTGTCTCTACTAAAAATACAAAAAAAAATTAGCCAGGCGTGGTGGTGCATGCCTGTAATCCCAGCTACTCGGGAGGCTGAGGCAGGAGAATTGCTTGAACCTGGGAGGTGGCGGTTGCAGTAAGCCGAGATCGCGCCATTGCACTCCAGCCTGGGCAACAAGAGTGAAACTCAGTCTCAAAAAAAAAAAAAAGCTTTTTAAAAAGAAAAAACCAGGCGAGGTGGTTCACAACCTGTAATCCCAGCACTTTGGGAAGCCGAGGCGGGTGGATCACGTGAGGTCAGGAGTTTGAGACCAGCCTGGCCAACATGGCAAAACCTCTCTAAAATTAGGTGGGCGTGGTGGTGGGTACCTGTATCCCAGCTACTCGGGATGCTGAGGCAGGAGAATGGCTTGAACTAGGGAGATGGAGGTTGCAGTGAGCTGAGATTGCACTATTGCACTGCAGTCTGGGTGACAGACAGAGACTCCATCTCAAAAAAATAAAAATTAAAAAAAAAAATTTATTTTTTAAAAGACAGGGTTTTGGCCGTGCGTTGTGGCTCACGCCTGTAATCTCAGCACTTTGGGAGGCTGAGGCGGGGGAATCACCTGAGGTCAGGAGTTCGAGACCAGCCTGGCCAACATGGCAAAACCCTGTCTCTACTAAAAGTACAAATATTAGCCGAGCGTGGTGTCAGGCGCCTGTAATCCCAGCTACTCAGGAGGCTGAGGCAGGAGAATTGCTTGAACCCAGGAGGCGGAAGTTGCAGTGAGCAAAGATTGTGCCACTGCACTCCAGCCTGGGTGACAAGAGTGAGATTCCATCTCAAAAAAAAAAAAAAAGAATGCGCACACACACACACACACACACACACACACACACACACACAAAGACAGGGTCTTGCTCTGTTGCCTAAGTTGGATTACAGTGGCACCATCATAGCTCACTGCAGCCTCGAACTGGGCTAAAGAGATCCTCCTGCCTCAGCTTTCCAGCAGTTAGGACTTACAGGTACATGCCACCATGCCTGGCTAATTTTTTAAAAAGGGAATGAGGGCCAGGCGTGGTAGTTCACTGCTGTAATCCCAGCACTTTGGGAGGCCAAGGCAGGTAAGTCACTTAAGGTCAGGAGTTTGAGACCAGCCTGGCCAGGCCAACATGAGGTATCCCCATCTCTCTTTTTTTTTTTTTTGAGATGGAGTCTTGCTCTGTCGCCCAGGCTGGAGTGCAGTGGCACAATCTCTGTTCACTACAAGCCCTGCCTCCTGGATTCATGCAATTCTCCTCCTTCAGCCTCCCGAGTAGCTGGGACTACAGGCGCCCGCTACCACACCCGGCAAATTTTTTTTTTTTTTTAAGTAGAGATGGGGTTTCACTGTGTTAGCCAGGGTGGTCTCAATCTCCTAACCTCATGATCCACCCACCTCAGCCTCCCAAAGTGCTGGGATTACAGGTGTGAGCCACCGTGGCCGGCGACGTATCCCCATC
This sequence comes from Hylobates moloch, assembly GCF_009828535.3. NCBI lineage: Eukaryota > Metazoa > Chordata > Mammalia > Primates > Hylobatidae > Hylobates > Hylobates moloch. The sequence goes on from NW_026652283.1 coordinate 47,218,076, forward strand.
TTTAAAAATACAAAAATTAGCACTGGGCACGGTGGCTAATGCCTGTAATCCCAGCATTTTGGGAGGCCAAGGCAGGCGGATCACTTGAGGCCAAGAGTTCGAGACCAGCCTGGCCAACATGGTGAAACCCCGTCTCTACTAAAAATACAAAAATTAGCCAGGTGTGGTGATGCATACCTGTAATCCCAGCTACTCAGGAGGCTGAGGCACAAGAATCTCGAACCTGGGAGGTGGAGGTTGCAGTGAGCTGAGATTGCACCACTGCACTCCAGCCTGGGCAACAGAGTAAGACTCTGTCTCAAAAAAAGAAAAAAAAGATTCAAATTGTCAAAACCAATGCAAGAATTAGAAAGTTAGAAAGTTCAAATGGCTTTATATTAGGGTTTCTCTCTTTTTTTTTTTTTTGAGACGGAGTCTCGCTCTGTCACCCAGGCTGGAGTGCCGTGGCGCGATCTCGTCTCACTGCAAGCTCCGCCTCCCGGGTTCACGCCATTCTCCTGCCTCAGCCTCCCGAGTAGCTGAGACTACAGGTGCCCACCATCACACCTGGCTAATTTTTTTGTATTTTTAGTAGAGACGGGGTTTCATCATGTTAACCAGGATGGTCTCGATCTCCTGACCTCGTGATCCGCCCACCTCGGCCTCCCAAAGTGCTGGGATTACAGGCGTGAGCCACTGCACCCGGCCCTAATATTAGGGTTTCTCAACCTCAGCACTGTTGATATTTGGGTTGGATAATTATGGGGGAGGGCTGTCCTGTGTATTGTAGGGTACTGAGCAGTATCCCTGGCCTCTACCGACTAAATGCCAGAATGACCACCCAGTTGTAACAACCCCAAATGTCTCCAGATGTTACCAAATGTCCCCTGAGGGATAAAATCACCACTGCCCTATATCATTAAAGAAATTGAGCCAGGCACGGTGGCTCATGCCTGTAATCCCAGTACTTTGGGAGGCTGGGGCGGGCGGATCACCTGAGGTCACGAGTTCGAGACCATCCTGACCAGTATGGAGAAACCCCGTCTCTACTCAAAATACAAAATTAGCCAAACGTGGTGGCACATGCCTGTAATCCCAGCTACTCGGGAGGCTGAGGCAGGAGAATTGCTTGAACCTGGGAGGCAGAAGTTGTGATGAACCAAGATGCGCCATTGCACTCCAGCCTGGGCAACAGGAAGGAAATTCCATCTCAAAAAAAAAAAAAAAAAAGGCCGGGCGCGGTGGCTCAAGCCTATAATCTCAGCACTTTGGGAGGCCGAGGCAGGCGGATCACCTGAGTTCAGGAGATCGACACCATCCTGGCTAACATGGTGAAACCGTCTCTACTAAAAAATATAAAAAATTAGCCGGGCGTGGTGGCAGGCGCCTGTAGTCCCAGCTACTTGGGAGGCTGAGGCAGGAGAATGGTGTGAACCCGGGAGGTGGAGCTTGCAGTGAGCCGAGATCGCACCACTGCACTCCAGCCTGGGCGACAGAGCGAGACTCCTCAAAAAAAGAAAAAAAAAAAGAAAAGAAATTGAGAAGTTGGTTAATGGGTACAAAAATACGGTTAGAGAGAAGGAATAAATTCTAGTATTTGATAGTAAAGTAGGGAAATTATAATTATAAATAATTTAGTGTATATTTTAAAATATTTAGAAGAATTATGATGATCCTAACACAAAGATAAATGTTTGTGTTTGAGGTGATGGATATCCCAATCCCTTCATAATTGATCACTATACATCGTATACATGTATCAAAATATCACCTGTACTCCCAAAATATGTACAATTATTATATATCAATAAAAATCAACAGCCTGGCCAACATGGTGAAACCCGGTCTCTACTAAAAATACAAAAGAAAAAAAAATTAGCCAGGTGCGGTGGCGGGTGCCTGTAATCTTAGCTACTCAGGAGGCTGAGGCAGGAAAATCACTTGAACCTGAGAGGTGGAGGTTGCAGTGAGCCGAGATCATGCCATTGCACTGCAGCCTAGGCAACAAGAAGGAAACTCCATCTCAAAAAAAGAAAAAATTAAAAAAAAAAAAAAAAGAAAATAGAAGTGAAGGGACATTTCCTAAATTCATTTTATGAGGCCAGCATTGCCGATATCAGAATCAAACAAAGACTTTATAAGAAGAAAAAGCTGCAGGCAAATACGACTTATTAACTCAGACCCAAGAATCCCAACAATATTTAAAAAGAATACTGTATCATCGGCTGGGCGCAGTGGCTCATACCTGTAATCCCAGCACTTTGGGAGGCCGAGATGGGTGGATCACCTGAGGTCAGGAGTTCAAGACCAGATTGGCCAACATGGCAAAACCCTGTCTCTACTAAAAATATAAAAATTAGCTGGGCGTGGTGGCCTGCACCTGTAGTCTCAGCTACTCAGGAGGCTGAGGCAGAAGAATTGCTTGAACCCGGGAGGTGTGGGTTGCAGTGAGCCAAAATTGTGCCACTGCACTGCAGCCTGGGTGACAGAGCAAGACTCTGTCTAAAAGAAAAAAAATACTGTATTTGTATCATGAATTAATGTGTTTTTTACAAGAATACAAAGTTGGTTCATGTTGAAAAGTCAGTCAATATGATTCATCATAGTAATGGAATAAAGAAGTAAAACTGGCTGAGCACAGGGGCTCACACCTAATCACAGCACTTTGGGAGGTGGGCGGATCACCTGAGATCAGGAGTTGGAGACCAGCCTGGCCAACACGGTGAAACTCCATCTCTACCAAAAATACAAAAATTAGCCGGGCGTGGTGGCGCATACCTGTGATAACAGCTACTCAGGAGGCTGAGGCAGAAGAATTGCTTGAACCTAGGAGGTGGAGGTTGCAGTGAGCCGAGATGGCACCACTGCACTCCAGCCTGGTAACAGAGCGAAACTGTCAAAAAAAAAAAAAAAAAAAGGAGTAAAACTGTATGATCATCTTAATAGAAAAAAAAAAAAAACTTAAGGAAAATCAACAACTATCATGATTTTTTAAAATCTCAGCAAACTAGGAACAGAAGGGAACTTTCTAAACCTAAGAAAGGACATCTATACACATGCAGGTGCACGCACACACAAATCTACAGCTAACATCATATATAATGGTGAAGTGCTGAATGCTTTCTTCTTAAGAATGGGAACAAGGCAAGGATGTCTACCATCACCACTTACATTCAACTGTGTACTGGAAGTCCTAGCCAGTGGAATAAAGCAAAGAAAAAAAAGGGGATATAGATGGAAAAGAAAGAAGTTAAAATGTATTTACAAAAGACATGACCATATGCATAGAAAACCTGAACAGATTTCCAAAAAGTTATCAAAAGTAATAATTGAGTTTAGGAAGGTCTCAGGATACAAGGTCAACAGAAAAAATCAATTATATTTTAATATACTAGAATTTTTCTTTTGAGACAGAATCTCACTCTGTTGCCCAGCCTGGAGTACAGTGGCATGATCTCAGTTCACTGCAACCTCCGCCTCCTGGGTTCAAGTTATTCTCCTGCCTCAGCCTCTTAAGTAGCTGGGATTACAGGCATGCGCCACCATGCCCAACTAATTTTTGTATTTTTAGTAGAGGCTGGGTTTCACCACGTTGGCCTGGCTGGTCTCCAACTCCTGATCTCAGGTGATCCACCCACCTCGGCCTCCCAAGTGCTAGGATTACAGGCATGAGCCACAGTGCCGGCCAGCCTTTTTCTTGAAAAATGAACAAAATGAGCCTGTCACTTCAAGGAAAATAACTGACAGTGTTTGTTGCCAATAAGAAAATCCCAAAATTCCACATTCAAATGCCAAATAAGAAAAAGCTTTCGGCTGGGGGCAGCGTGAGCCACCGCGCCAGGCCAAGTTTTGTATTATTTTTCTTAACTATGTCTTCTCAAACTGTGGAAGCGTTAGGCCCCACAACATTTGACATCACCAGTAGGGATCCAGTGGAGAGGAGGGACATGATCAGAAACTGTTTTTTTTTTGTTTGTTTGTTTGTTTTTTTGAGACGGAGTCTCGCTCTGTCGCCCAGGCTGGAGTGGGGTGGCGCAATCTCGGCTCACTGCAAGCTCCGCCTCCCGGGTTCACGCCATTCTCTTGCCTCAGCCTCTCCGAGTAGCTGGGACTACAGGCGCCCGCCACCATGCCTGGCTAATTTTTTGTATTTTTAGTAGAGACGGGGTTTCACCGTGGTCTCGATCTCCTGACCTCGTGATCCGCCCGCCTCGGCCTCCCAAAGTGCTGGGATTACAAGCGTGAGCCACCGCGCCCGGCCAGAAACTGTGTTTTTAAATGATCATTCAACAGCCAATTATCAGGGTGGGTAGGAGTGAGGCAGGGAGATTGGCTGGGATTACAGGCGTTGTTACCAGAAAGGGGTCCCGATCCAGACCCCAAGAGAGGTTCATGGATCTCGCACAAGAAAGAATTCAGGGCGAGTCCGCAATGCAAAGTGAGAGCACGTTTATTAAAGTACAAGAATAAAAGAATGGATATTCCATAGATAGAGCAGCCCCAAGGGCTGCTGGTTGCCCATTTTTATGGTTATTTCTTGGTGGTACGCTAAACAAGGGGTGGGTTATTCACGCCTCTTTTTTTTTTTTTTTTTTTTTGAGACGGAGTCTCGCTTTGTCGCCCAGGCTGGAGTGCAGTGGCGCGATCTCGGCTTACTGCAAGCTCCGCCTCCCGGGTTCACGCCATTCTCCTCCCTCAGCTTCCCAAGTAGCTGGGGCTACAGGCGCCAGCAACGTCGTCCGGCTAATTTTTTGTATTTTTGGTACAGACGGGGTTTCACTGTGTTAGCCAGGAGGGTCTCGATCTTCTGACCTCGTGATCTGCTCCCCTCGACCTCTCAAAGTGCTGGGATTACAGGCGTGAGCCACCACGCCCGGCCGGGTCCTGAAACTTAAGCTTCATTCGTTTCACTGCAAATCTGCTTCTGCCTACAAGTCTGGTCTTATTTTCCTCTATCTAAGGATCTTCCTCCATGCAATTTCGGCCTAGGAGGCCCTTCCCGCCCCTTTTCGCCTAGCTAACTCTTTCGGTACTAAACCACCAGCTCCTAATCCTCCCTGATCCCCCAAGTGGGCTAGGGGCTTCTTTGGAGTCCCTCGCACTGCTCTAAGCATCTAGGCAGAGTCATCATTCCGGGTGCCAGGTTGCTCTTTTTCCAGCAGCCTTCAGGGGACCCCTGGCTGGGCGGAGTCTGTAGAGGCGCGCGGAGTCCTGGGAGAGCGTCAGATGTATTTCCTTCCCCTTTTTTCGCTCGTGTCCCGCCGGGTGGCGCTCACCACCTCCCCGGAACACGCGAGTCTCCCGTCGCGGTTCCGGTCGGAATTACCCAGTGGCGCACGCCGACATGGCTGCGCTGACACTGAGCGGTGTCAGGGAGCTGCTGAAGCGTGTGGACTTCGCGACGGTCCCGCGGAGATATCGATATAAGAAGAAATGGGTAAGGTCCGGCTGGGGGCGCAGGAGGGAAAAGTGAGGGTGGAAACTTCTCCAGTCTTTCCGTTTCCCGGCCCTCTAGAACGCCTAGCGTCTTTCCCAAGCACTCCACGGAGCGTCCCTGGGCACCTCCGTCTCTCGTCTTTTCCATCACCGCCTCTGTCCGCACTCTATGTCCCGAGCGTTAGTCTCTTCCACTTGTTACGTCTGCAGTCTCCTGACTCCGCCCCTCTAAGTTGCGTCATCACCTTCGCCTTCATTCTTTTAGTGATGTCACCGTCTCTTGTTCCCCAGTTGTGTCCACCTACCTTTCTGTCCCCCACTCCCCCTTTTACTTCCCTCCCTCCCCTCCCCCTTTCCCTTGCCCATTCTTCCCCCACATGACTTCTCCTCCTTTCCTCATTGATTTTCCAGCCCGGTCGCCCTCACCCCTCGGAAAATACCGTAGCGACCTTGCCTGCACTCCTGGGTCTCCGCCTTGCAGGAAAGGATTCAGCCCCTTCCTCAACCTCGAGCTGCCTCTGGCGACCGGGAAAGGTTACAGCGACCACCCTGTCCATACTGCCGGCCCAAACCCTGGCAAAAGGTGCAACGAATCCTCTCATCCTCTGGACTCTCCCTGCTTCTCCAGAGACCCTTTTTCTTGCCTCACTGGAAGCCCTGGAATTTCTTCCATGACCGGCACATCCCCCTGCCCACCCCAGCCGATTCCCTCGCCACCTCCACCATCTCTTCCACCCCCACAACCTTCCTCGCACTCAGGGAGATGTTCTTTTGAGTCCTCTTCCCCACTCCTGGAAAGGCCCTACTGCCGCGAGCCCTGCCACTCGGGTTCCCCACTCTCCGGCCCTTATTTTGAGCAGTTCAGTATGCCGGGGTCACCCCCTCTCTGTCAGCGGACCCCTTATTGCAGCTGGATGAGTCCCTCGAGAATGCGGCGTCCCTGTCTTCAAGGCACGTACTTTGACCAGCACACTAATCTCTGTTACTCTAGCGGATGCCCTTCAGCTTTTGGAACCAGGCCGGCAACCTCCTTTCCCCTTGCTCATCAGTCCCCGGGAACGAGCCCAGTGACCTCCCCTCAGCTCACTCATGTACCCTTGGAAACTGGACCCATGATTTCGCCTCCTCCTACACGTAGGACCCCGGGAACTTGCCTCACGATTTCACCTCCTCTTGCTCGCCAGCCGGTGGAAACTAGTCCTATGGCCTCTCCAACCCCTTCTCACAGAGTTTTGGAAACTGGGCTGATGATCTCTCTGCCCTCTCACTGGTCCTCAGGGAGAAGTTATAATGACTCCCTTCTCTCTCCAGCATCTTCCCCACCTACTGGCAGCTTTTACCATGGCAGCCTTAAGCCTCTAGACTCTTTTGAACCCAAACCACAGCTTGACCTGCCCCTTGAGAAAAATTGTTGTGGCTCCCCACTCTCTTCTCAGGCAGGCATGCCTGGCTCTCCCAGCTCACCTCAGGAGGGCTCTTATCATTACTCCCATCTTTCCTCAGAGGCCTACATGCCTACCCCTGGGAGTCCTTGCTATGCCATCTGCCTGCGCCCCAGGAGTACTGATTCTCCTTGCTCACCCCAGTCCCAGGCTCCCAGGAAGGCTTGCTTTGAGTCCCTTCTCTCCTGGGAGGCAACTGGGAACTCTTACCTCATCCTAACCCCGGGCATCACAACTTCTGGTCCTCCCTGTTCCCAGGAACCATCTCGTCCCCATGGTCCTCATTCTGTCCTTTCCTTCCCTTCACCCCTGGGCAGCCAGTTTATATCTCCACCCCAGTCACTTCCCTGCAGAAGCTATAATGAACCCCCTCTTCCCACTCCAGTTTCCCCCCAACCAAAGTCCTCTAAGTCTCCAAAGTTAAGACAGTCACGTACTCCCCACAAATGTCTCTCCCTAGTCAACACTCCCCAGCACACCCCTTCTGGCCAGCCCAAGCCTGCTAAGGCCCACACCTGTCCCCCACCTCCCTCCTGCCTCTCTGGTCCTTCTTGTATGCAGCCATACATCACAACTCCTTCAAATTCCAGCCCCAAAGAACTTCCCCCAAGGACTACCTTACCGACTGTGGTCCCTAGAACCCTCAAAAGTGTTATCCCCACTTCTCTTCCCCTCTGCCTTCCTTGTGATCCTGTCTTGCCCAATAGTTATGCTCAGAGCAGCCCCTATGGACCCTCCATAGGGCCCCCCTGCAATACTCATATATACTCTGTGGTTCCCTCCACCCCCCATCCCTGCCCACTATCTGGCTCCCTCAATCATTCGACAGGCCCCCCTCCCATTGTGCCCCTGCGTGACACCTATAGCACTCCCAGGGGCCCACCCCAATCTCGTTGTCAGCCTGTGATGCCTCCTTGTTCTACCCACATCTATTCTTTTATCCCTTTGAAAACACCCTTTGATCCTCAAAGTTTACCCATTGTCCCCCAAGTCCGGGCCTACCCTGATACTGTCCCCTGTGCCCTCCATATCTACCCTGTGGCCTCTCAAGGCCCTTGCAAAGAGCCTCTGCAGATCCCCTACAGCTGCCCTTTGCCTTCATCCAAGGATTCCAGCTGTAGCACCAATCCCAGCTGTAGTTTGACTATTATTAGCGAATGCCAGAGTAGTGACAGCGAGAGCAGGAGTTCCCACCAAAGCCAAAGCCGGAGCCAAAGCAAGAGTCCCCATGATGGCAGAAGTCAGAGCTGGAGCAAGAGCCATCATCTGAGCAGAAGTCCAAGCCAGAAAAGGAGTCCCTATCCTAGCAGAAACTGGGGCCGGAGCAGTAATCCTCAACAAAACACAAGTCAGGGCCAGAGTGAGAGTCCCCAGCTTAGCATAAATGAGCGCCAGAGTGAGAGTCCCCAAATTAGCAGAGGTCAGGGCAAGAGCAAGAGTCTGTGATGGCAAAAGTCGGAACCGGAGCAGGAGTCCCCAACATGGCAAAGGTAAAGGCCAGAGCAAGAGTCCCAGCGAGGCAAAAGTCATAGTCAGAGCAAGAGTCCTCACCATAACAAGAAATGAGGGTTGGCCGGGCGCGGTGGCTCACGCCTGTAATCCCAGCACTTTGGGAGGCCGAGACGGGCGGATCACGAGGTCAGGAGATCGAGACCATCTTGGCTAACACGGTGAAACCCCGTTTCTACTAAAAATACAAAAAATTAGCCGGGCATGGTGGCGGGCTCCTGTAGTCCCAGCTACTCGGGAGGCTGAGGCAGGAGAATGGCGTGAACCCAGGAGGCAGAGCTTGCAGTGAGCCGAGATCGTGCCACTGCACTCCAACCTGGGGGACACAGCGAGACTCCGTCTCAAAAAAAAAAAAAACAAAAAAAAAAAACAAGAAATGAGGGCCAGAGCAAAAGTTCTGGCCGGACCAAAAATCTAGGCCAGAGCAAGGCATAGATAGTAACAAGATTGCCAGCTATAACAAGCATCCCAGCTGCAGCAACCGGGACTGACTTGTGCACTCCTCATCTGAAGTCTTCATTTCTCTTTTACTCTGCCTCCTCGCTCTTGTCCTCTTGTCCCCTGCTGCCGCCATAGCAGTCATCCTACAAGTCCCTGTTTTGGTTCACACCTCAAGATTCTGTGGGCCCTCCTTATCCAACCTTTCTGGGGTCTGGGAACTCTCCCAACATGACCCTCAACCCTCTGATTCTAAGCATGGTGGTGCTAGTCACTGCATGACGCTAGGTAAGTTACCCACATCTCTTCATCAAATTGAAATGTTGTTAATTTTTTTTTGTAGCTTACTGAGCTATCAGTTGTAGTGCTCACATAAGCTAGTAGACATGAAAGTGCTTTGAAAATAGGACTGTTCAGAAGAAAAGAGCCTTTTGCTTTTAAGTTCAAAGCTTCCCAGAGCCTCCATAGTTTCTCCTAATCTTCTGCAGGCTCTCCTCAAGTGTCCTCTCCTGAGCTCCCATTCTCCTAAGTTCCTCTTTCTCCAAGGTCCCCCTTCTTGATGACCCCCGCACAGTACCATGAGAGTTACATCTTTATCTGACAACCCTGGGATGGGAAGGCCCACCCTCCACTACTTTTCCCTCTCACACTTCTCTGGCAGGCAGGCAGGATGCAAAAGCAGGAGTGGGCACTAGCTGGATCCAAGTTTGCCCCTAGGCTCTGAGGTGGGGTCAGGTAGTAGGGGGTAGAGGCAAGACTGGGAAAACCAATAAGCCTGTCCCCTCTCTTTTAGGCTGCCACAGAGCCCAAATTCCCTGCTGTTCGACTGGCTTTGCAGAATTTTGACATGACTTACAGTGTGCAGTTTGGAGATCTTTGGCCATCAATCCGTGTCAGTCTCCTCTCAGAGCAGAAGTATGGTGCACTGGTCAATAACTTTGCTGCCTGGGATCATGTAAGTGCTAAGCTGGAGCAGCTGAGTGCCAAGGACTTTGTGAATGAAGCTATCTCCCACTGGGAACTGCAGTCTGAGGGTGGCCAATCTGCAGCCCCATCCCCTGCCTCCTGGGCCTGCAGTCCGAACCTTCGATGCTTCACTTTTGACCGAGGGGATATCAGTCGCTTCCCTCCTGCCAGGTAGGATCTGGAGCCATGACTGGAGCGGTCCTGAGTGCCTGCTGGAAGTAGACGTGATGAGACCCAGCTTCTACCCTCTGTAATAAGGACCATAATATTGTTAATATTTATGGCATGTTTATACAGACTAGGCGTTTTTTGAGGTGCTATATATATGTTATCTCTTTTTGTTCTGTCAACAGCCTTATGAAGTAGGTAATATTATTGCTCTTTTACATTTGGAGAAACTGAGGTACAGAGAAGTTAAGATTCTTACTTGCTTTAGGTTCCTCAGATGGTAAGTGGTGTGACTAATATTTAGACCCAGAACCTGCACTTTGAACCCACTCTGCTCTGTGCCTCTGGTAGAAAACAGCCACCTTTTACATGAGCACTCACTGGGCCCTCTCAAGTTGAAGTGTGTGTTATTCATAGCAGTCTTCTCATTTTGCCCTCACAGCCACCCATCAAAGTGAATAGGAAAAGTAACTTCATGGGAGCAAAGAGGTAGTGGGACTTTCCTAGGAAATAGGGCTGGCCTAGGGGCACAAACTTGGTATTAGACTGGGAAAAAGAAAGGAGAACTTCCAGTTTCTTGATTCAATCCTCATGTATATGAAGTTGAATGAGAAAAGACTGCAGAATCAAATGCTGAATTATGCTTTAACAATTAAGGAGAGCTCAATGTTAGTTGTAGGGTATGGGAATTGATTTTTGAAAGACTGATTTATTTATTAAAAAATATTGGCCGGGTGCAGTGGCTCACGCCTCTAATCCTAGCACTTTGCGAGGCCGAGATGGGCAGATTGCCTGAGCTCAGGAGTTTGAGACCAGCCTGGGCAACACAATGAAACCCTGTCTCTACTAAAATACAAAAAAATTAGCTGGGTGTGGTGGCGTGCGCCTGTAGTCCCAGCTACTCGGGAGGCTGAGGCAGGAGAATTGCTTGAACCCAGGAGGCGGAGGTTGCAGTGAGCTGAGATCGTGCCACTGTACTCCAGCCTGGGCAACAGAGCGAGACTCTGTCTCAAAAAAAAAAAAAAAAAAATTGTCTACCAAATGCTAGGCATTTAAGTGTCTTGATGAACAAGCCCTCATAGAGCTTCCAGTTTAGTGAAGAAGACAGCTACTTAAAAACAGTAATTGGCCAGGCACAGTGGCTCACACCTGTAATCCCAGCACTTTGGGAGGCCGAGGCGGGCAGATCATCTGAGGTTAGGAGTTCAAGACCAGCCTGGCCAAAATGGCGAAACCCCATCTCTACTAAAAAATACAAAAAATTAGCTGGGCATGGTGGCACAAGCCTGTAATCCCAGCTACTTGGGAGGCTGAGGCAGGAGAATCACTTGAATCTGGGAGGCAGAGGTTGCAGTGAGCTAAGATTGCGCCACCACACTCCAGCCTGGGCAACAGAGCGAGACTGCGTCTCAAAAAAAAAAAAAAAATTAGCCAGGCATGGTGGCGGGCACCTGTAATCCCAGCTATTCAGGAGGCTGAGACAGGAGAATCTCTTGAACCTGGGAGGTGGAGGTTGCAGTGAGTCAAGATCGTGCCACTGTGCTTCAGCCTGGGCAACAAAAGTGAAACTCCGTCAATCAATCAATCAGTAAATAAATAATCATTCTGGATCCCGTATAGATAAGTGAATAAGTGAATAAGTAAGTGTGTCTGAAAAATGAGTTTTTGCTGACTGGGCATGGACTTGGTGGCCTTGACTCCCAGTGGGTGTCCTGACCTGGAATTTAACAATAAAGTGGTGTCCTCTTTTCCAGACCTGGCAGCCTGGGTGTCATGGACTACTACCTGATGGATGCTGCCTCCTTGCTGCCTGTTCTGGCCCTTGGCCTACAGCCTGGGGACATCGTGCTTGACCTATGTGCAGCTCCTGGGGGAAAGACACTAGCGTTGCTTCAGACTGGCTGTTGCCGTAAGTCAGGGTGCTGGTGTGTTGGGCAGAGAGAGCTCCCCACCTCACCTAGTCCCAGGTACATTTAATATGGTAGGTTCGGCCAGGCGCAGTGGCTCACGCCTATAATCCCAGCACTTTGGGAGGCTGAGGCAGGCGGATCACCTGATGTCAGGAGTTCCAGACCAGCCTGGTCAACATGATGAAACCCCGTCTCTACTAAAAATATATAAATTAGCGGGGTGTGGTGGTGCACTCCTGTAATACCAGCTACTCAAGAGGCTGAGGCAGGAGAATTGCTTGAACCCGGGAGGTGGAGGTTACAATGAGCCGAGATCGTGCCACTGCACTCCAGCCTTGGCGACAGAGTGAAACCCTGTCTCACACACACACACACACAAAGAATATGGTAGGTTCTCTAGTCCCAAAGTCAGAGTGGAGGGTAGTACTTACATGCTAAGCTTGTGTATTTTTTCATTAGTTCCTCTCTTTCTCTGTCAATTGGTCAAGAAAGATTGCTGAGCAAGTTCTCTGAAGTCAGATTAAAGTAGGGCTCCGATCAGTTGATCACATGATACACACTCCTCTTCATCTGTTTACTTTTCCTCTAAGATTAAGCCCATTTCTTTAGCCTGCCAGCTAAAATGATAAGATCTGCCTGCAGCCACCATTTATATGCTTTATATGTCACTCTTCCAGGCTTTATGTGCTTTAAGCTTACTCTGCTACTCTCTGTTGCCTTTGTTCTTGTTAAATTTTCTCTCTGGAATTCCCTCACCCTTGGCTGTCCAAATCCTTTTGACTTTCTTTTTTTTTTTCTCTCTCTTTTTTTCGAGATGGAGTCTCACTCTGTCGCCCAGGCTGGAGTACAGTGGCGTGACCTTGGCTCACTGCAAGCTCCGCCTCCCGGGTTCAGCCCATTCTCCTGCCTCAGCCTCCCGAGTAGCCAGGACTACAAGCGCCTGCCACCACGCCCAGCTAATTTGTTTCTGTACTTTTAGTAGAGACAGGGTTTCACCGTGTTAGCCAGGATGGTCTCGATCTCCTGACCTCATGATCTGCCCGCCTTGGCCTCCCAAAGTGCTGGGATTACAGGCATGAGCCACCACGCCCAGCCATCCTTTTGACTTTCAAGCCTCAGCTCAAGTGTGCCACCTCCTGGACGTCTGTCCTTATGACCTCTGCTGGCCGGTTCAGAAATGATGCCTGTCTCCTATGCTCCCACAGCATGGATATTGCCCTTGCAATATTAGCCTTGCCTAGGGCTTTACTAGTTATATATCTTCTCCCTCTTAAAGATGGTGGATTCCAGCTAGGCACGGTGACTCATGCCTATAATTCCAGCACTTTGGAAGGCTGAGGCGGGTGGATCACCTGAAGTCAGGAGTTCAAGACAAGCCTGGCTAACATGGTAAAACCCCGTTTCTATTAAAAATACAAAAAATTAGCCGGGCCTGGTGGTGGGCTAATCCCAACTACTCGGGAGACTGAGGCAGGAGAATCGCTTGAACCTGGGAGATGGAGGTTGCAGTGAGCTGAGATCACGCCATCGCACTCCAGCTTGGGCAACAAGAGCAAAACTCCGTCTCAAAAAAAGAAAAAAAAACAACGGTGGATTCCTTGGGGATAGGCCCATATCTTATTGTCTCAGTAAAGTAGCCCAGTGAAGGCCTTGTGCACTGTTTTTTTTTTTTTTTTTTTTTTGAGACGAAGTTTCACTTTTCTACCCAAGCTGGAGTGCAGTGGCACGATCTTAGCTAAATGCAACCTTCACCTTTCAGTTCCAAGCGATTCTTTTGCCTCAGCCTCCCGAGTAGCTGGGATTATAGGCACCCACCACCACACCCGGATAATTTTTGTATTTTTAGTAGACACGGGGTTTCACCATGTTGGCCAGAGTGGTCTCAAACTCCTGACCTCGCGATCCACCCACCTTGGCCTCCCAAAGTGCTGAGATTACAGGCGTGAACCACCACACCCAGTCTTGTGCACTGTTTTGTTGTTTTTTTTTTTTTTTTTGAGACGGAGTCTCGCTCTGTCACCCAGGCTGGAGTGCAGTGGCACGATCTCGGCTCACTGCAAGCTCCGCCTCCCGGGTTCACGCCATTCTCCTGCCTCAGACTCCCAAATAGCTGGGACCACAGGCGCCCGCCACCGCGCCTGCCACCACGCCTGGCTAATCTTTTTGTATTTTTAGTAGAGACGGGGTTTCACCGTGTAAGCCAGGATGGTCTTGATCGCCTGACCTCGTGATCCGCCCGCCTTGGCCTCCCAAACTGCTGGGATTACAGGTGTGAGCCACCGCGCCCGGCCCCTTGTGCACTGTTAAGTACTCACTTCAGCCATCCACTGGCCAATATCCTGCCTTAAAATAGGTAGTTTTTTTCCTTTGGCCCCTGACAAGGGGCCGTAATTTACACACGTAACCTGGAGCTCAGCCAGGCTTCTCTTGCCCTGTGCCCAAGCCCTTCTGTTGGGCCTACACCCTTCTTTTCCAGGTCTTGTCAGCCAACTTGCACAGTTTGAGTCAGCATCCAGCCTTATGATAGGCATTGGTTGATTCAGAGAGATATCACATTTGGTCATAGCCTTCTGGAAGTCCAGAGGGAGAGAAGAAAAGATGGGGTCATGGGCTTAATGAATCCAATGCAAGAGAATCCAGCCTGTGTACTGGATAATTCTGATCTGATTGAATGCTGTGGGAATCTATTAGAAGAGAGATGAGTAAGGGTAGGGAGGAGGAGGAACTTGAACTAGGAGGAGGAAGGGCAAAGAAGAAGTAATTGAGAGTTGTTCTTCTAAGGTGTGCTTAACTATCAGCACCTCACCTTCATCCCAGCTCCTCATCAAGCGACGACTCTTGATCTGAGGAAGACGGGGGATCACAGAATTTGTATAAGAAGGGAAATTAGGGTTTACTTAGTCTAGCTCTCATATTTTATGGAGGGAGAAATTGAGTTCTGTGGAGATTAAATAAATAATACAAGAATTGGAGGTAGAGCCAGAACTGGAACCCATCTTTCTTTTTCTCAGTTCATATCCTTCTGCAAATTCCTCTAGAGCAGAGAATACAATTTTTACTTCTTTCAGTGCCCTCGAAAATGGAGACATTGAGGCCGGGCGCGGTGGCTCACGCTTGTAATCGCAGCACTTTGGGAGGCCGAGGCGGGCGGATCACGAGGTCAGGAGATCGAGACCACAGTGAAACCCCGTCTCTACTAAAAATACAAAAAAATTAGCCGGGCGTGGTGGCGGGCGCCTGTAGTCCCAGCTACTCGGAGAGGCTGAGGCAGGAGAATGGCGTGAACCTGGGAGGCAGAGCTTGCAGTGAGCCGAGATTGCGCCACTGCACTCCAGCCTGGGTGACAGAGCGAGACTCCGTCTCAAAAAAAAAAAAAGAAAAAAAGAAAATGGAGACATTGGCCGGGGGGGCGGTGACTCACGCCTGTAATCCCAGCACAAGCTAGGAGGCCGAGGCAGGTGGAATACTTGAGTCCAGTAGTTTGAGACTAGCCTGGGCAACATAGTGAGACCTCGTCTCCATTAAAATAAAAAAAAAGGAGACATTTATTTATGGGATTACTAAGCTGGTTCATAGTAGTGACGACTATTAGATAAGGTGGACACTTGCATCTCGCATTCTTTACCATTCCCACCGTACCTTGTTGCTCTTTGACTCAGAGGCCAGGTATCAACTGTCATTTATCATCAAGCTTGCAATATTTTTCTCATAGTAGCACTAAGAGCAAAGTGAGATATTTCTTGAACTCATGTCTACCAATAAAGAGAAAATGGAAGGTAGATGGTAAATCAGAATTAGGTTTGGTTGCATTTGATAGAAAACCTAACTAATTGGCTTAAAGAGGAAACATTAATTTATCTCTTACATAAGAGAAGCTGAGATATAGGCACTCCAGGTATGGAGGCTCCACAATCATCAGGGACTTCAGCTCCCTTTTTCCTTTTGCAATATATTTTGTTGCTAGTGTCAGCCTTAGCCTCCCTCCCTTTAAGAGGGAGAAGATATATAACTAGTAAAGCTCTAAGACAAGGCCTCATGGTCCAGAATGACTGCTGGAAGTCCAGCCATCACATCCATATTTGAGTCAAGAGGAAGGGATTGGGCAAAAGAGACTCATTTCATCTTCCAATTATGTCAGCTTTTTAAAAATATCTCCCCAGAATTCCTATCCAATACTTATGCCTACAACTATGACCAAAAGTTAGTCATATAGTCATACTTAGTTGTAAAAGAAAGGCTTAGCTGGGTGTGGTGGCTCACACCTGTAATCCCAGCACTTTGGGAGGCCGAGGCAGGCAGATCACCTGAGGTTGGGAGTTCAAGACCAGCCTGACCAACATGGAGAAACCCCGTCTCTACTAAAAATACAAAATTAGCTGGCGTGGTGGCGCATGCCTGTAATCCCAGCTATTCGGGAGGCTGAGGCAGGAGAATCACTTGAACCTGGGAGGCAGAGGTTATGGTAAGCTGAGATCGTGCCATTGCACTCTAGCCTGGGCAACAAGAGCGAAACTAAAGAAAGGTTGAGAAATGTAGTCTTTTGGGGCAATCTTCCCCTTCCAAAAAATTGAGGTTCTATTCCTTAGGAGGAAGAGGAGAATAATTTTGGGTAAATAAACTGGTATCTACCAAAGATGAAGAGAGCCATAGGTTTCCAGAATAGTGAGAGAGCATATTTTTTTAGAAATAAATATTCTTGGCTGGGCATGGTGGCCCACACCCATCATCCCAGCACTTTGGGAGGCTGAGGTGGGAGAATTGCTTGAGGCCAGGAATTCAAGACCTACCTGGGCAATATAGTGAGATCCAATCTCTGTTTGTTTGTTTTTTTTTTGAGATGGAGTCTTGCTCTGTCACCCAGGCTGGAATGCAGTGGCGCCATCTCGGCTCACTGCAAGCTCTGCCTCCCAGATTCATGCCTTTCCCCTGCCTCAGCCTCCCGAGTAGCTGGGACTACAGGCACCCACCACCATGCCCTGCTAATTTTTTGTATCTTTAGTAGAGACAGGGTTTCACCGTGTTAGCCGGGATGGTCTCGATCTTCTGACCTTGTGATCTGCCTGCCTTGGCCTCCCAAAGTGCTGGGATTACAGGCGTGAGCCACCACGCCTGGCCTTCCAGTCTCTTTTTTAAAAATTATTTAAATATATTTTTATTTTTGTAGAAATGAGATATCGCTATGTTGCCCAGGCTGGTCTCGAACTCCTGGGCTGAAGCAATCCACCTACCTTGGCCTCCTCCCAAAGTGCTAGGATGAGAGGTGTGAGCCATTATGCCCAGACTCAGAGACCCTGTCTTAAAAAAAAAAAAAAAATAGAATATGGCTGGGTGCAATGGCTCACACCTGTAATCCTAGCACTTTGGGAGGCCAAGGCAGGTGGGATCACCTGAGGTCAGGAGTTCAAGACCAGCCTGGCCAACATGGTGAAACCCTGTCTCTACTAAAAATGCAAAAATTAGCCGGGTGTAGTGGTGCACACTCATAGTCCCAGCTACTCAGAAGGCTGAGGCACGATAATCACTTGAACCCAGGAGGTGGAGGTTGCAGTGAGCTGAGAGTGTGCCACTGAACTCCAGCCTGGGCGATAGAATGAGACTCTATCTCAAAAAAAAAGGAAAGAGAGAGAGAAAGAAAAGGAAAGAAAGGAAAGGGAGAAAAGGGGAGGGGGATAGGAGAGAAGAAAGGGGAAAGGAATGGGGAAAGGAAAGGAAAAGGGAAAAGGGGAAAGAGGGGAGAAAGGGGAGAGGGGACAGGAAAGGAGAAAGGAAAGGAGTCTTACTTGGTCTGCTTTATTCATTGACTTAAATAACTTTCTTACTTTCTGGCCCATTTAGGTGTTTGCCATTGTAACCCCACTCCAGAATGACTGATGCTGTGCCATGCACATAATAAACGTTCCTGATGCTGGGGTTTGCATTGGCTAGGACTGCCTGAGAATTGGTCTGACTCCATCAGTGCCATTGCTGGTGGAATGTTTCACTGGGCCATGGCCTCTGAAGTATCTTTATTTCCATAGGCAATCTTGCTGCCAATGATCTCTCCACTTCCCGAATAGCCAGACTACAGAAGATCCTTCACAGCTATGTGCCTGAAGAGATCAGGGATGGAAATCAAGTTCGAGTTACCTCATGGGATGGCAGGAAATGGGGAGAACTGGAGGGGGACACCTATGACCGGGTGAGTGATTCTTGATTTAGGACATGCATCCAGCTTAATGCGGCCTCCCCATCCTGGCTCCAGGGCCTGAGGGGTTAGGATCCAGCCCCTATGTTTGAGCATGTAGAGCTGTTTCTGGATTGGCCAGTTCTACATCGGTGATTTGACCAAAAGAAAAATCAGCTCAGATGACTGGTTATTATCTCTATTAAAGATAGTTGGCAGCAAAAAAGAATTTGAACCTATTTGAGTGGGGGAAAAATTTACTAGGCTTACTTTATTTCTCAAGTCACTTGGTTGCTCAGAAAGCCTCATGAAGGTAAGTATGAATAAGCTCATTTATTTTTGAATGTTAGTACAGCACATGGTACAAAATTCAGAAGGCACCAAAGAGTATCCAGTGAAAAGTGAGTTTCTCTCTTCTGGCCTGTAGGCCCCTACTTCCCCACCCTATAGATAAAGATTGTTTCTTTTTTTTTTTGAGACAGAGTTTCGCTTTTATTGCCCAGGCTGGAGTGCAGTGGCGCGATCTCTGCTCACTGCAACCTCCGCCTCCCGGGTTCAAGCAGTTCTCTGCCTCAGCCTCCCGAGTAGCTGGGATTACAAGCGCCCACCACCACGCCCGGCTAATTTTTGTATTTTTTTTAGTAGAGACGGGGCTTCACCATCTTGGCTAGGCTGGTCTTGAACTCCTGACCTCGTGATTCACCTGCCTCGGCCTCCCAAAGTGCTGGGATTACAGGCGTGAGCCACCGCGCCCAGCCGGTAGTATATTATATTATACTCACTATTCTGAACTTTGTCTTTTTTTCATTTAATAATGTGTCCTTGGGTTAAATCCTTTTTTAATTTTGTTGACATTATTGAAGTATAGTTGTTGAATAACAGTTTACATCCATTTAAGATTTTGATAGCGCTTGCTAAATTTCTCTGTGGAGGTTAAACCAGTTTCACTCCTACTGGTAATGAATGATTACTGATTTCCCACATGCTGCCAACATTGGTACTATCAAACTTAATTTTTTTGCCAAATGGATAGTATCTAATTTACAATCTCTTATTAATCATGTTGAAAATCTCCATATTTATTTTTAAAGTTTTTTTTTTTGAGTGGCAGGTTTTCACTTTGTCACCCAGGCTGGAGTACAGTGGTGTGAACACAGCTCACTGCAGCCTCAACCTCCTGGGCTCAAGGGGTCCTCCTGCCTCAGTTTCCCGAGTAGCTGGGACTAGAGGAGTGTGCCACCATGCCCAGCAAATGATTTTTTGTAGAGATGGGGTCTCACTGTGTTGCCCAGGCTGGCCTCAAACTCCTGGGCTTGAGCAGTCCTCCCACCTTGGCCTCCCAAAGTGCTGGGATTATAGGTGTGAGCCACTGTGCTGGGCCAGTCTCTTCATGTTTTTAAGTTATTTATTTTATTTTAAATGGCATACAAAAATATTTGTTTAGAACACATATTTCTAAAAATATATAAAATATATAGCAGTTGTCTCTGTGTTGTCACCTGATTTACCTAATCTGTCTAGTTCTTACCATTCTGCCTCAACCACTCTAAGAAACTGAAAGAAAGACCAAGGCTTATGGAATCTTGGATAGGCTTGAGACTTGCTTTCTGCCTGTGTAGGAATCCCCTACTCATTTTTTTTTTTTTTGAGACAGTTTTGCTCTTGTTGCCCAGGCTGGAGTGTAGTGGCACAATCTTGGCTCACTGCAACCTCCGCCTCCCGGGTTCAAGCCTGGGTTCAAAGTTCGATTCTCCTGCCTCAGCCTCCCAGGCAGCTGGGATTACAGGTGTGTGCCACCACGCCTGGCTAATTTTGTATTTTTTTAGTAGAGATGGGGTTTCACCATGTTGGTCAGACTGGTCTCGAACACCTGACCTCAAATGATCCACTCGCTTCAGCCTCCCAAAGTGCTGGGATTACAGGCGTGAGCCACTGCGCCCGGCCTGTTTATTTTTCTTGATATGAGAGCAGTGCAACATGATGGAGAGAGCATGACTGCTCCTGTCAGCCTAACCAGTTTCTGCATTACAGGGGTGCTACTTACTAACCTTAGGCAAACCATTGATCTTGCTAAACTTCAACCTCTTTGTTTGTGAAACAGGGTAATCCTACCATTTAGGATTATTGTGAGGATTCAGTGAGAGTATCCAGGGAAAGCACTTAGTATAGTACCTGGCGGTGAAGATTAGGCAAGCAGGAGCCATTATCATTATTCAGCCTATGCTTAAACACATCCGTTGATGGGTGCACACTGAGATTCTGTTGTTGAACACTTATAATGTTAGAAAGTCCTACCTCTTACTGCAATCTGTAGATTGCATGGTATATGGGTGAGGGCAAGGATTCTGGAGTCGGACTGCTTAGATTAGTCTGGTTCCATTACTTATCAGCCAGAGAAGTTTCGGTGAGTTACTTAACTTTCAGTTAAGCTTCAGCTTCGTCATCTGTAAAATGAGGATAATAGTATAGTGCCTATCCCGTAGGTGAAAATTAAATAAGAATGCATTTGGCACAATGTCTGGAGAAAACATTCAATAGTATTATAATCATCACGATCCTTACCATTATTATTATTATTTCCATTCATTGATCCTAGCTACTTATTTTAGAACAATATAGAATGAGTGACCTGCTATTTCACTTGACAGCTTTAATGTTTGAAGATGTCTTTGTTAATTTGTTTGTTGAAAAACTAGTTGTGGCCGGGCATGGTGGCTAACGACTGCAATCCCAGCACTTTGGGAGGCTGAGGCGGGTGGATCACCTGAGGTCAGGAGTTTGAGACCAGCCTGGCCAACATGATGAAAGCCCGTCTCTACTAAAAATACAAAATTAGCCAGGTGTGGTGGCAGGCACCTGTAATCCCAGCTACTCGGGAGGCTGAGGCAGGAGAATTGCTTGAACCTGGGAGGCGGAGGTTGCAGCGAGCCGAGATCGTGCCATTGCATTCCAGCCTAGGGAACAAGAGTGAGACTTCGTCTCAAAAAAAAAACCAACAAAAAAAAACAAAACTAGTTGTGTACAATATACTCTCTGGTAGGCAAGTGTTAAGCACTTTTATTTATTTATTTGAGACAAAGTCTTGCTCTGTTGCCCAGGCTGGAATGCAGTGGCACAATCATGGCTCACTGTGGTCTTGACTTTCTGGGCTTAAGTGATCCTCCTACCTTAACCTCCCAAGTAGTTGAGACTGCAGGCACGTGCACCGTGCCTGGCTAATTTTTTAACTTTTTGTAGAGATGGGGCCTCACTATGTTGTCCAAGCTGGTCTCGAATTCCTGAGCTCAAGTGCTCCTCCTGCCTCAGCCTCCCAAAGCATTAGGATTACAGGTGTGAGCCACAGTGCCCAGCCATGTTAAGCACTTTAGATGCAAAGAAGAATACTACTTCAGGGCTCTACATACTCTTGGTAACTCCATCCTTCTCCCAGCTCCACTTGTCCATCAGCTGGAGAAGGGACAGGACCTCAGAGCTCTGCATGTTCATGGAAGACACTAACCCTTCCCCCCAAGTCACAACTTTCTTTTTTTTGTGAGCTCAAGTTTATTTCAAATAATACAATGTTTATTTGAACATGTTTCTATCTTCCCTTATAATACAATATTATACAAATTGATATTAATACAAATAATATTTGTTAGACACTTGCCCAGGGCTGAGATTCAGTGGGAGCACTATCCTGGCACGACTGGTTATTTATGACTGACATTCATGCCAGTGCCTGATGTGAAGATGCATGTGCCATATCTGATGTGGAGTGATTTGACTACCCTTACTAAATGTTTCCTAAGTGTAGTGCAACAGTACAACTTCCTTTTCTTTCTTCTGTGACTGAGTGAGATCAACATATTTTTTTTATTTTTGAGACAGGGTTTCACTCCCATCGCCCAGGCTGGAGTGCAATGGCACAATCTCGGCTCACCGCAACCTCTGCTTCCTGGGCTCAAGCAATTCTCCCGCCTCATCCTCCCAAGTAGCTGGGACTACAGGCACGTGCCAGCATGTCCAGCTAATTTTTTTGGTATTTTTCGTAGAGACGGGGTTTTGTTATATTGCCCAGGCTGGTCTCGAACTCTTGGGCTAAAGCGATCCACCCGCCTTGGCCTCTCAACATGAACATTTTCCACAGTTGACACTACTGAAACAATATTAGAAATATATTAGAACCAAGATATTCAGATATATTGCCATCAATTTATAGTCCCCTTGAAATTACATAGCTCTGCTGTTTCTCTGCATTAGGGGCTCAGGAGTCCAGCGGTCCTAAGTATACCTTGCAGCCATCTTCCTAAGAGTTCTGGCCACGACTCAGGACACTGAGAAGGAGTAAGGAAAGAGTCTATAGACATTTCCTCCTTTTTGGGTTGTGGAAACTCCTACAGCTTTTTTTTTTAAAGCATTGCAGTTATACCCTTGCTCATCCCTTTATATTTAGGCCATTTCCTTTTAGGTATATCTCTTATATGCTGCATAGACAGGTTTTGCTTTGTGAGCCAATCTATAAATTTTATTCTTTTCATTGCTGACTTAAGCAATTGATGCCATTGATGATTTTGGTCTCAGCTCTGTCAAATTATTATCATTTTATTTATTTATTTTTTGAGACAGAGTCTCGCTCTGTTGCCCAAGTTGGAGTACAGTGGTGCCATCTTGGCTCACTGCAACCTCCACCTTCCGGATTCAAGCAATTCTTGTGCCTCAGCCTCCCAAATAGCTGGGATTACAGGCGCCCGCCACCATGCCTGGCTTATTTATTTATTTATTTATTTATTTTGAGACGGAGTCGTGCTCTGTCACCCAGGCTGGAGTGCAGTGGCGCAATCTTGGCTCACTGCAACCTCCACCTCCTGGGTTCAAGCGATTCTCCTGCCTCAGCCTCCTGAGTAGCTGGGATTACAGGTGCCCACCACTGTTCCTGGCTAATTTTTTGTATTTTTAGTAGAGACAGGGTTTCGCCATGTTGGCCAGGCTGGTCTCGAACTCCTGACCTCAGGTGATCTGCCTGTCTCGGCCTCCCAAAGTGCTGGGATTATAGGCATGAGCCACTGCTCCTGGCCTAATTTTTTTTTTTTTTTTGAGA
This sequence comes from Hylobates moloch, assembly GCF_009828535.3. Lineage (NCBI taxonomy): Eukaryota > Metazoa > Chordata > Mammalia > Primates > Hylobatidae > Hylobates > Hylobates moloch. The sequence continues at coordinate 47,241,167 of NW_026652283.1, forward strand.
TGGAGTCTCACTCTGTTGCCAGGCTGGAGTGCAGTGGTACGATCTCGGCTCACTGCAACCTCTGCCTCCTGGATTTAAGTGATTCTCCTGCCTCAGCCTCCCGAGTAGCTGGGACTACAGTTGCGTGCCACCACGCCCAGCTAATTTTTGTCTTTTTAGTAGAGATGGGGTTTCACCATGTTGGCCAGGATGGTCTCGATCTCTTGACCTTGTGATCTGCCTGCCTCGGCCTCCCAAAGTGCTGGAATTACAGGTATGAGCCGCTGCGCCTGACCCCTGTCAAATTATTTTACTGTGTTTATTTACCTTGTTTCTTTCACTGTGGGGTCTCTGTCCTTGCTGTTTTGTTTTTCAACTTCTTTTGTTATTTAGGAAGGTTTATATTAATATTTTAATTCTACATTGGATAATTCCTATATCAAAACTGTTGTTGACAATCAGTTACAGATGGAACTTCGTCTACTCTTTCTCCCTTTCTCGCTCCTGCTCTTTCTCCCTTTCTCACTCCAGCAGTTGACTAGTCTCATTGAAAAAACAAATTGGGGCCGGCCAGGCATGATGGCTCATGCCTGTAATCCCAGCACTTTAGGAGGCTGAGGCGGGTGAATCACCTGAGGTCAAGATTTCGAGACCAACCTGGCCAATATGGTGAAACCCTGTCTCTACTAAAAAAATGCAAAAATTAGCTGAGCGTGGTATTGTGCACCTGTAGTCCCAGCTACTTAGGAGGCTGAAGTGGGAGAATCGCTTGAACCCGGGAGGTGGAGGTTGCAGTGAGCCGAGGTCGTGCCATTGCACTCCAGCGTGGGTGACAGAGCAAGACTCCATCCCAAAAACAAACAAATAAACTGGGAATTCAGTTTTACTGGTTGCTGTTTCTGCTGACTTGCTCAAGGAGTCGTGTTTCCTTTTAAGTTTTGTGGTTTTTGTGTCCTGTAGTAAGCTTTTTTTTTTTTTTTTTTTTTTTCTGAGGTGAAGTCTCGCTTTGTCGCCAAGGCTGGAGTGCAGTGGCACGATCTTGGCTTACTGCAACCTCCGTCTCCCAGGTTCAAGCAATTCTCCCACCTCAGCCTCCTGAGTAGTAGCTGGGACTACAAGAGCGCTGCCACCACGCCCGGCCAATTTTTTTTTTTTTTTTTTGAGACAGAGTCTTGCTCTGGCGCCCAGGCTGGGGTGCAATGGCACGATCTTGGCTCACTGCAACCTCTGCCTCCCAAGTTCAAGCGATTCTCCTGCCTTAGCCTCCCGAGTAGCTGGGATTACAGGTGTGTGCCACCATGCCTGGCTAGTTTTTAAATTTTTTGTAGCTGGGACTACAGGTGCATGCCACCAGGCCCGGCTAATTAAAAAATTTTTTTTGTGCAGGTGCGGTCTCACTATGTTGTCCAGACTGTAATAACTTTCCTATTGGAGTATAATACAGAAGTGACCAAATCATAAGTGTACTGTTTAAAGAATTATCTTATAGTTAGCCTGGGCAACATAGCAAAATGCTGTCCCTACAAAAATACAAAAATTAGGCTGGACACAGTGGCTCATGCCTGTAATCCCAGCACTTCGGGAGGCCAAGGCAGGCGGATCATGAGGTCAGGAGATCGAGACCATCCTGGCTAACACGGTGAAACCCCGTCTCTCTACTAAAAATACAAAAAATTAGCTGGGCATGGTGGCAGGTGCCTGTAGTCCCAGCTACTCAGGAGGCTGAGGCAGGAGAATGGTGTAAACTCGGGAGGCGGGGCTTGCAGTGAGCCGAGATTGTGCCACTGCACTCCAGCCTGGGCGACAGAGCAAGACTCCATCTCAAAAAAAAAAAAAAATATATATATATATATATATATATATATCAGTCTGGAGTGGTGGTTTGCATGTATGGCCCCAGCTACTCAGGAGGCTGAGGTGGGAGGACTGCTTGATCCCAGGGAGTTTGAGGCTGCAGTGACCTATGATCACATCACTGTACTCCAGTCTGGGCAACAGAGCAAGATTTGTCTCTAAAAATTTAAAAAAAAAAAAAAAATTATAGTTATTTGTGTGTTAGTTTTGGGTTTTTGACCAGCCATGAATATTCCCAAATATACTATTTTCCACTCATTATTTCACAATTGTCTACCAAGTTAAAATGAAGAACTTTGTCAGGTACTCTGCAAAGCAGGGATGGGCAGAGGGAATATTTCACAAACTTAGGCCAGGGCCCTAAAACATCTCTGGCCTAAGGAAGAGAAGCCTATAAGGATCTTTAATACTTTACCCTTTAACACTCTGGGTAGGTGCTGGTGGATGTGCCCTGTACCACAGACCGCCACTCCCTTCATGAGGAGGAGAACAACATCTTTAAGCGGTCAAGGAAGAAGGAGCGACAGATGTTGCCTGTGCTGCAAGTGCAGCTTCTTGCGTGAGTGACAGATTTTTAAACTCAGGACTTTGTGCCAGAGTGCTCTGGGAGACTGGGGACTGGAAGCTCTTACCAAGACCATAACCCACACAGGAATCTTATGGCTGGAGATCTGCCTAGGAACATAACAACCCTATTTGAATTAGCTGGGTGTGGCAATGCACACCTGTAGTCCCAGCTACTCAGGGGGCTGAGGGAGGAGAATCTCTTGAACCTAGGAGGTGGAGGAGGCTGCAGTGAGCTGAGATCGTGCCACTGCACTCCAGCCTGGGTAACAGAGCAAGACTCTGTCTCAAAAAACAAAAACAAAACAAAAAAGCAACCCTATCTAGTAGGACATATATACTAGAGTGGGCTGCACAGATTGACTCATGCTATTTCATCCTCAGTACCAGTGAGTAGCACGTTTGAAAAATAGCTACTAGAGTAAGGACTCATTCTATAGCCAGCAGAGCAATTTGGTCCATAAACAGAGCTCAGGGGGTCATTGTAAGGAGACTTCCCAGTGAAGAGCTCATGGGGTAAGGTTGGGTTGCTATCTGCCTTGAGAATGACTTTTCAGGCAGTGTCATTGTGGAACGGACTTGAGAGGCAGTCTAACCAGCTACCCATCCCGTAGTAGCCTTCCCTTATCCACGTTTCTAGCTCCTTATGTTGCTCTTCTACTGCTGGGGAAGCTCACTAGTCACTGCTTCTGTCTCTTTCTGGTTTCAGGGCTGGACTCCTTGCCACCAAACCAGGAGGCCACGTTGTCTATTCCACCTGCTCACTCTCACACTTACAGAACGAGTATGTGGTGCAAGGTGCCATTGAGCTCCTGGCCAATCAATACAGCATGCAGGTGCAGGTGGAAGATCTGACTCACTTCCGAAGGCTTTTCATGGACACATTTTGTTTCTTCTCATCCTGTCAGGTTGGGGAGCTGGTAATACCAAACCTCATGGCCAATTTTGGCCCTATGTACTTCTGCAAAATGCGTAGGCTGACATAGTATCACCCAATCCCTGAAGCAAGAATACAAAGGGTACACTTTTTTGGAGGCACCAGAAACTGGAAACTGGGACCAGTGGCAGAGATGCACTCTGGGTCCTGTCTCCATCCTGTTCGTGTCTTTCTGCAGTTTTCGGCAATAAGAAGTAGAAGATTTTCTGTCCTGCTGTCCAATTGTGGAGCATCAGCAGGTTTCTAACTCACTCATTACCCCCTACGCCATCTCCAGGCCTGTACTAAAGTTCACTGCCCGCTTAGGGGCGTAGAAGGAGAAGCCAGTGAGCAGGCTCACACTAAGTTGTAAACATAGGAAGAAGCATTTGGCAATAAAGTTGTTGAAGCTCTATAGACCTGGGGCTGCAGTTGGGGACTTCATGTCAGTGCAAATGCCATTAGTTCCATTTGTACCAGCCAGTTACTGAGCCCCTGTCACATTTGAAGTGAGTTCCACCTGATCAGTCTTGAGCAGCCAGCAGGCTCAATTAAGCCCACCTGGTTTTTCCATATGGCCCATGATCTAATTTAAGGAACAAGTAACTAAAAATGGTAAGCCAGTGCAAAATAATCTGCTTACCTACTCACATTGGAAAAGCCCTCTGAGCTGAATAATTCTGGCCATTCCTGCTGTCAACAATACTACTGCCCAAATGTGGCTTAGGAGGCTGCATCTGCCACAAAACCGTCATACTCTTGTGCGTGCCTTGTTCTTTGTTCATTCATCTAGCAAGTATTCCCAGACCTCGTGTATGACAGGTAGCTAGGGAGCTCTTGGAGATGTAGCAGTTGGGATTGTGGGAGATTACTGGGCTTCCTCATCCTTTAGAATGGTAACTCTCCTTTTGCTTTCTGAACACCTAGGAATCTCCTGATGTTTTGTTTTGTTGTATTCCAGACTTTTTGTTGTTTCTAGTCTGCAGCTGAGCTCTGGTGCCTGTTCTTTGGCCCACCCCCTAATCCCTAACTCTTCCCTCAGCATCACAAGGCTTCACTGCACACACTGTTCAGGGCAAGATTTCATCATTTACTGACTGCATACTCGATATGTTGTTTTTGTAACTTTAGCCAAAAGAAAGTAACCTTTAGTGGCAGGGATATAAAAAATTGCTCAGGGTTACTTGCAGATATTTTCTTTTTAAACATTTTTTTTTTCCTGGATAACTGGTCCTGTGCGGAAAAGGGTATATAATTTTAGAATACCTGAAGGCTTCTTGGCTCTTCCACTTTCCTTATTCCTCCTCTTCCTGCCATTCTTTTTGTCCCTTCTGCCTTTCCTGCTCATCCTTATTTGGGTATTAGAGGTGTCAGTTGAGGAGGGACTTTAGCTAAGGTTAAGCCTTCTTTTGGGATTTGCATTGTAATTGAGGGCCCTGGAAGATCTCTGAGACTCAAAATCAGGTGAAGCTAGGAAGATGGAGCTTCAAGGAGCATGGCTAGTGCTCTGAGTAGGACCCTAATCAGCCTCTGTGCGTGGCATATGGTCCCTGCATGCTGTTCACTCTGTACAGTACTTAGTATTTGCTGAGGCTAAGAGGCCTCAGGTGCCTGGGCTTCTGCCCTTGGACTCCTGGATATCCAGCCTGGTGCTAATTGAATGCTAAGCAGTGGTAATTCAAAATGAGAGGGTCCCCTGCCTCTAGAATCATCATCTAATTGGGGACAGGCAGACCTAGATAAGAAAAGCAGAGAACTACTTTGGAAAACAGTTTATCTGCTGTACTTGAACATTCAGCTACCCTATAACCCAGTTAATCCAATACTGGGGATAAATCCTAGAGAAACTCGTACATGTACACCAGGAGACATGTACAAGAATATTCGTAGCAGCCCTATTCACAAAAGCAAAAGCCTAGAAATAACCCAGATGCCCATGAGCAAGAGAGTGTACAAGTAAACTGGAATATTCACATAATAGAATATTATACAATTGTCAAATGAACTATAATGATACCTAACCATATGGATGAATCTGAGCAATAAAATAATTAAGTGAAAAAAGTTTAATCCCAGAAGAGTAAATGTAGCATGATGCCCTTTCTAAATGAAAGGTTTTTTCTTTTCTATGGAGTTATTCTTTACATACAATATAGTTCATAAATTTTAAATATATTGTTTAATAAATTTTGATAATTGTATATAATAGTATAGTCACCATCACCATCAAGATGTAGAAAATAGAAAATAGGCTAGGCACAGTGGCTCACGCCTGTAATCTCAACACTTTGGGAGGCCGAGGTGGGAAGATCACTTGATCCCAGGAATTCTAGATCAGCTTGGACAATATAGTGAGACCTGGTCTTTACCAAAAAAAAAAAAAAAAATTAGCTGGGTGTGCTGTCATGTGCCTGTGGTCCCAGCTACTCAGGAGGCTGAGGCAGGAGGATCACTTGAGCACAGGAGTTTGAGGCTGCAGTGAGCAGTCTGGGCAAGAGAGTGAGACTCTGTCTTGTGCCACTGCACTCTAGCCAGGGTGACAGAGTGAGACTCTTTTTAAAAAAAAAAAAAAAAAAAAAAAGGCATTGGGATTTAGAATGTGCTGTTTAAAGTCTGAAGCTCGGCCAGGTGCGGTGGCTCACACCTGTAATCCCAACACTTTGGAAGGCTGAGGCAGGTGGATCACCTGAGATCAGGAGGAGTTCAAGACCAGCCTGGCCAACATGGTGAAACCCCATCTCTATAAAAATAACAAAAGCATGATGGCAGGTGCCTGTAATCTCAGCTACTCAGTAGGCTGGGGCGGGAGAATTGCTTGAACCTGGGAGGTGGAGGTTTCAGTGAGCCAAGATAGCGCCATTGCACTCCAGCCTGGGCGACAGAGACTTCATTTCAAAAAATAAAGTCTGAAGCTCCACTGGTCACTCCTTTTATTGATTATTTGCAGCTGTCTAACCAGTTACATATGTCTGGCTTGATTACATGGCCAGAGCAACATAAAAGCCCTGCTGGGAACTTCCGATTTGAGCTCTTCCAAAACCAGGATGGATGCCTCACATAGATCATGATGATTCAATCGAAAGGCACTTTGCAGTGCAGTCCACATGTGCATAAGGACAATGGGAGCTTGTATTTGGGAATTCTGAGATTCCTGATGTTTACCTACCCAGTCTTTCTCTTGCTGCCCTGTATCCTTTGCCTTTAAATAAAAATCTTAAGTGATTATGCTCTGAAGCCTGGATAATCCTTTCAAATATTTGGTCTTGGAAAACTTTTGCATATATACGTGGAATCATACAATATGTAGTCTTTGGTGTTTGACTTCTTTGACTTAGTATAATGTTTTTGAGATTCACTTTGTTGTGAGTATTAATGTTTTGTTCCTTTTTATTGCTGAATTGTATTCCGTGGTGCAGACATACCACCATGTTGTTTATCCGTTCACCAGTTGATGGACATTTGAGTTGCTTCCAGTTTGGGGCTATTATTAGTAATGCTGCCAATACCTTTTGGGCATATAATTTTGTGAGTACGTGTTTTCTTTTCTTTTTTTATTTTTTGAGATGAAGTCTCACTCTTTTGCCCAGGCTGGAGTGCAATGGTGCAATCTCAGCTCACTGCAACCCCCGCCTCCCAGGTTCAAGTGATTCTTCTGCCGTAGCTTCCTGAGTAGCTGGGATTACAGGCACCCACCACCATGTCCGGCTAATTTTTTTGTATTTTTAGTAGAAATGGGGTTTCGCCATGTTGGCCAGGCTGGTCTCGAACTCCTGACCTCAGATGATCCACCCACCTTGGCCTCCCAAAGTGCTAGGATTACAGGTGTGAACCACTGTGCCCAGCCCATGTTTTCTTCTTTTTTTTTTTTTTTGAGACGGAGTCTCGCTGTGTCACCCAGGCTGGAGTGCAGTGGCGCAATCTCAGCTCACTGCAAGCTCTGCCTCCCAGGTTCACCCCATTCTCCTGCCTCAGCCTCTCCGAGTAGCCGGGACTACAGGCGCCCGCCACCACGCCCGGCTAATTTTTTTGTATTTTTAGTAGAGACGGTTTCACCGTGGTCTCAATCCCCTGACCTCGTGATCCGCCCTCCTTGGCCTCCCAAAGTGCTGGGATTACAAGCGTGAGCCACCGCGCCCGGCCATTTTTGTATTTTTTAGAGAGATGGGCTTTCACCATGTTGGCCAGGCTGGTCTCAAACTCCTAACCTCAAGTGATCAGCCTGCCTCGGTCTCCCAAAGTGCTGGGATTACAGGCATGAGCCACCACACCGAGTCCCCTAAGCATTTTCTGCAATGACAAAACCAGGAGAAGGCAATCTGAGGAGGCTCAGTTTGATCATTCTGTCCTTTCTTAGAGGAAGAAAAAGCTGTGCTTATTTTGGGGCACTCTGCTCCTGATCTAGCAGCCTAAGGGCTGCCAGCACTTAACATATGTTGTAAATAAAGTTTCAGTGACACAAAAGAAATAGCACTTCAATATAAAATTTTCTTTTTTTCTTCTCAGCAATGCAATTTACCTGTATAGATGGAGCAATTGTGAGCACACACCTGGCTGGACAAGGGAGGTGAAGAGGTTCTTATTCCTGACCCATGTGGCCCCTGCTGCTGCGTCGTTCCCCTATTGGCTAGGGTTCGACCTATAGGCTAAAGTAATTCTGATGGCTAATTTAAAGAGAGTGATGGGGTGAGTGGTTTGGCAGGAAAAATGGTTATGGCACAGCAGGAAATTGGAATGAGTCAGGGCGGAGCAGGTAATCGGAATCAATCAGGGTGGAGCAGGTAATCAAAATGAGTCAGGGTGGAGAATGAGTCAGGGCGGGGCAGGTAATTGGAATGAGTCAGAGTGGAGAATCAGTCAGGGCAGAGCAGGTAATCCAAATGAGTCAGGGTGGAGCAGGTAATAGAAAAAGGTTGCTTATGAGGAAGTTAAGTTTAAAGTATAAGTCAAAGAATTGAGCATACTGACATATTGATTCTTTGAAGAGAAATTTAGAACTCTAAACACACAGGAGAAGGGTTTTTAGCAATTTACCAACCCTAGGGTTTGATCAGGGAACACTAGTAGTTTATCATTAGATGTGTTAAGGAAGGACAGCGGCTACCAATTAATTTTTTCAATTAAATTTTTTTGAGACGAAGTCTTGCTCTCGCTCTTGTTGCCCAGGCTGGAGTGCAATGGTGCAATCTCGGCCCACTGCAACCTCCACCTCCTGGGTTCAAGCGATTCTCCTGCCTCAGCCTCCCAAGTAGCTGGGATTACAGGCACCCACCAACACGCCCAGCTAATTTTTGAATTTTTAGTAGAGACGGGGTTTCACCATGTTGGCCAGACTGGTCTCAAACTCCTGACCTCAGGTGATTTGCGCACCTCGGCCTCCCAAAGTGCTGGGATTACAGGTGTCAGTCACCGTGCCTGGCCCCAATTTAATATACTAGCCACTGGGATTAAGCAGAGGTGTCATCAGTGCAACAGAACACAACACAATTGCATGCATGCATTCATACAATCCATACAAGTGTTCACTGCATGTGCATGGTGTGAGGAATAAGGTGGCGTAGGACCCAGTGCTTATTCTGAGGAGAGTCCAGACAGACACAGGAACAGATGATTCAATACTGTGTGATAAATCCTTGCACCAGGGAACACAGGCAGCTTTGAGAGCATAGAGAAGTGGCCCTGATCCAGATGAGGGAATTCTGGGAAGTCTTCCCAGAGAAAAGCATACTTCTGCTGAGACAGGAAGGACAAGTAAACCAAGACACAATGATGAAATAGCTGCAAGGCCAAAAATGAAAAAAAAAATCAACTATAATCTTCTTTTTTTGAGACAGAGTTTCACTCTTGTTGCCCAGGCTGGGATGCAGTGGCGCAATCTTGGCTCACTGCAACCTCCGCTTCCCGGGTTCAAGAGATTCTTGTGCCTCAGCCTCCTGAGTAGCTGGGATTACAGGCACGTGACACCATGCCCGGCTAATTTTTGTATTTTTAGTAGAGATGGGTTTTCACCATGTTGGCCAGGCTGGTCTCAAACTCCTGACCTGAAGTGATCCACCTGCCTTGGCCTCCTAAAGTGTTGAGATTACAGGCGTGAGCCACCATGCCCAACCAGAGCTCTTTAAATAATAATAGACTTACCTTAGGATTTGATTTGCCTACAACCTACCAAGAATATATTCTCTGTGAAATATGACATAAATGTGTGATAATGACCCAAGAGTGCTTCTCAAGACGAGAGATGTGCTTTTCTGCACGTCTGGTTTTCAAAAACTGGTTTGCCACCCACGAGATGTTTTCTCCCACACTAGCTTGGATAGAAGAGCTTATGGCAGACAAGCTGACTCAACACTCAGACTGATGTCACTAGATCAAAGTGAAAAATATGTAGCTCTCATGATCCAAATAAAAATGTTTTCCTAATAAAATTGCCATTGCTGTGGATCAGTTTTAGTCACATTTTAATTTTATTTAAAGATATAGTCCTTGCTATATGTCAGGCACTGTTCTAAGCACTTCCCTAACATTGTCATTAATTCCCACGGCAACCAATGGGGTAGTACAACATCCCCATTTTACAGATGAGGAAATTCAGGTACTGAATGGTAAAGAAACTAACCCCACAGTTTTAAATAACAATTCTACAGTCTAGTTGTAGGTGTCCATGTTACAGAGGCAGCAGGGCTTTTTAAAAATTTTTATTTTTTTAAATAGAGACAGGGTCTCCCTATGTTGACCAGGCTGGTCTCAAACTCCTGGGCTCAGTGTATCCTCCTGCCTTGGCCTCCCAAAGTGCTAGGATTACAGGCATGAGCCACCATGCCTGGCCATAGCAGAGATTTTTTTTTTTTTTTTTTTTTGAGATGGAGTTTCTCTCTGTTCAGGCTGGAGTTCAGTGGTGCAATCTTGGCTCACCACAACCTCTGCCTCCCTGGTTCAAGGGATCCTCCTGCCTCAGCCTCCTGAGTAGCTGGGACTACAGGTGTGTGTCACCACACCCAGCTAATTTTTGCATTTTTAGTAGAGACGAGGTTTCATCATGCTGAACAGGCTGGTCTTGAACTCCAGACCTCAAGTGATCCTCCCGCCTTGGCCTCCCAAAATGTTGGGATTACAGGCATGAGCCACTGTGCCTGGCCAAGGGATTTTGAGTCTTGAAGACCCAGGTTTGATTCACAGTTGGGTCCTCCACTGACTGTGTAGCACTGAGCAAGTGACTGGTTGTCTGTAAGGCCTCAGTTACTTATCTGGGCAATGAAGATCAGGAGATGTATCAGTTAGCTATTGCTTTGTAATGAACCAACCCTCAAAGTGGTGGTTTAAACAACCATTTATTATTCTCTGAGTCTATGGCTTGGCGGGTGGTTCCACTGGCCTAAGTTAACTTGGCAAGATTCACTCATGTATCTGCAGTCGGGTGGCTCTGCTCATCTTGGCTGTCTCACCTGTGTAAGGGCCTGACCAAGGGCAAATGGGCTGAGCAGGCTTTTCTCCACATGGTTTCTAGTCCTCCAGCAGGCTAGCTTGGGCTTTTTCTCATGGCAGTGGCAGGGTTCCAGGAGAGAGAGACAAAACAGTTCTCTTACAGCCTGGGCTAAGAAGTAGCACAAACTTACTTCCACTACTTTCCATTAGTTAAAGCAAGTCACAAAGATTTACATGGGTAGGGAAATAGACTCTACTCCTGGGGAGAGGAGTTGCAAAATCACTTTGCAGAGAGCACAGATACAAGGGGTCCTGGATTATTGGGGTCATTTATGTAATCAACTTAGCAGAGGAGACAAACTCTCCCCAAACTCAGAGGAGGGTGTAGAGGTTGGTAGGGGGCCCAGATATCTGCATTCAAAGTCCTGACAGTGCTTTGTGAATTGTCAGCACCCTAGGCAGTGCTTCTGAGTGTGGAATCCTCCCTCCTATGTGGGGCTGTGAGTTCCTGTCTTAGTCCAGTCATGCGGCTATATCAAAATACTTGAGAAGGGCCAGGTGGGGCGGCTCACACCTGTAATCCCAGCACTTTTGGAGGCCGAGGTGGGCAGATCACAAGGTCAAGAGATCCAGACCATCCTGGCCAACATGGTGAAACCCTGTCTCTACTAAAAATATGAAAATTAGCTGGGTGTGGTGGTGCGCACCCATAGTGCCAGCTACTCGGGTGGCTGAGGCAGGAGAATCGCTTGAACTTGGGAGGCAGAAGTTGCAGTGAGCTGAGATCGCACCACTGCACTCCAGCTTGGGCAACCAAGTGAGATTGTCTCAAAAACAAAAAAACAAAAAACAAACAAACAAAAACAACTTGAGAATGGGTAATTTTAAAGAGTAGAACATTTATTTCTTACAGTTCTAGAGGCTGGGAGGTCTAAGGTCAAGGCACTGGCAGATTTGGTGTCTGGGGAAGGCTTGCTCATTGCTTTACAGATGGTGTCTTATGGCTGAGTCCTCCCATGGCAGAAGAACAGAAGGGAAAAGGGGCTGTGAACAGCTACCCCATATCTCTTTTATAAGGTCTTTAATCCTATTCATGAGGCCAGGGCCCTTCTGACCTAATCACTTCCCCCAAAAGCTCCACCTTCTAATACCATTACCTTGGTGATCAGGTTTCAGCATGAATTTTGAGGGACACATACACTCAAATCATAGCAGTTCCTTAGAGCAGGACTGCATCCTCCCCTTTAGTAGGCCCCTGGGAAAGGCTCACAGAAGAGAAAGGAAATGAAGAAGCAGAGCATTTACTGCTCCCATCTCTGGAACAAAGACAGACTTCACACCCTCTGGAATCTGAGAAGCTCCCTTCCCTTCTTCTCTCCCTTGGACAGCCCTGCCCCCACCTCAGAGGGTGCCAGGGAAGGTATTACCTGTCTTCCCACTCAACAGCTGAAGACACAAGAATAACTTATCGTCACCAGCTGACTGCGGATGCTGGCAGGGAAACTTACCAGGGCCTGCTAGAGGGGCTGTGGGCAGGAGTAACTCTTCCATGAATGACCTGACAGCAGGTTATGGCTCACAGAATGGTGTGGTGTTATCTTCTGGATAACACAGGTGGAGCCCTGGAAACCCACCCCCGTTGGATCTTTGCATCCACCTGCTCTTCTAGTACATGACCTCAGCTTCCAGCTTGCCTCTCCCAACCCTCCTCCATACTACCTTCCCAAAATATGGTTGGATTGCATACATCTCTGCTTAAAATAAAGTGAGCTAATATTTATTGAACACTTACAGTGGATGAGGTGCTGTTCCAAGCTCTTTGCTTGGATTAACTTGCTTAATGTTCACAGCAATTCTGTGAGATAGTCACCAGTGTTATCCCCATTTTAGAAATAAGGAAACTGAGGCACAAGAGGTTAAAGAGGCTTACTCCAGGTTACACAGTAAGTGGCAGAGTTAGGATTTGAACCCAGGCAGTCTGGTTCCTGAGCTTGAGATTCTCAGGCCATAAACCCCTCTCTGTTGGCCTCTATTTTTCTAATAATAAGTAATAACAACAGCAATAATAATAATGATTAACATGCATGGATTTTTTACTATACATATGCTAGGCCCTGTTCTGGTTGTGTTACATGCATTAACTCATTTGATTCATATAATAGTACTAGAGTATTTGCTGTGTGGGGTACTATTATTACCATTATTTGACAGGTAAGGAAATGGGGACACAGAGAGTCACACAACAAGGATGGGTTACTAGCTAGTCCTACTCTAGAGCCAAGCTCTAAAACACTTGCTCTAAATCATGTGCCATCTTGCTTCCCCCAAAGACTGTCCCCAACACAGTCCAAGGACCCAGAATCCAAGGCGCTCTGGATTATGCAGCACAATCTCTGCATTTCCACCAAAGCCTGTCTTGGTCTATGCACATATTTTTTTCTTCCCATTCAGGCCAGATTTTCGGTCTACTATTCGTTTAAGTTTCCCTGGAGCACAGCCTACAGTAGCAGGTGTCAGTGGATGTCTGTTGAATTGAATCACTGGATGTCAGAAGGGTTTCTGGATCCTCTCTTACAGGAACAAAGTGGCCACTCACTGTGACTTGAACATAGAGTCAGTCCAGGACTTGCTGCACTGGCCTCCAAACCCACTTCCAGCCCCTAGACCCTTTTTGTAAATTAAATTATATTTAATATGCGCCCAGGGAGCTTTCTGTTTAGGGAAGCCATCATTTCAGCAAACACAAGTGAATGCTTTGCAACTGGAGTCCCTAAAGTAGCAAATCTTGGCCCTACTCACAACAGGTTACAAACTTGGTGATTAAGCCTCAGGAATGGCCAGTGTTTCCCTAGGACTATATATTATTTTCCCTTTGAGAAGGAGAGAGGGTCTGGAAAAATGCTTCTTGTTTTGCAAAAGGAAGAATTGAGTTACCCAAGGTCATCCAACAAATGAAGGGTGAGTTGAGGGCTAGAATCTCATTCTTTTACTCAGGAAATGGGGTGAGGTGACCTCATAAGAACCACTTCAGATTGCTGTTTCTATCATCAGCACCTGTCAGCTCCCTTTTTTTTTTTTTTTTTTTTGAGACGGAGTCTCGCTCTGTCACCCAGGCTGGAGTGCAGTGGCGCAATCTCGGCTCACTGCAAGCTCTGCCTCCCGGGTTCACGCCATTCTCCTGCCTCAGCCTCTCCGAGTAGCTGGGACTACAGGCGCCCGCCACCACGCCCGGCTAATTTTTTTGTATTTTTAGTAGAGACGGGGTTTCACTGTGGTCTCGATCTCCTGACCTCGTGATCCGCCCGCCTCGGCCTCCCAAAGTGCTGGGATTACAAGCGTGAGCCACCGCGCCCGGCCTCAGCTCCCTTTTTCTAGGGAAACTGAGGTCTAGGACTTGAAACTTGTAAAGGGTTATCAGTGCTGAGTAGGAACAGAGGCACTCAATCTGCACTGAAGACAGAAACGCGAGGATTTGGGACCTTGCTTAACATACTCAAGAGCCTGACTCAGGGCCCTCAAGCTGGGATTCTTCCAGTACCAACCAAGTCTTTCCATAAGTGGGCCTTTCACTCCATTCATAATCATTTATGGAGGGCCTACTAAGTGCCAGGCAGTGTTGCTAACAATCTTGCAAGGTAGGCATGATAACCAGCTCCCTTAGACAAGTAAATGCACAGATTCAGAGAGGTAAAAACAGCCGGGATCCAGGACTGCACCCCCACCCTGGAGCCCCTCCCCATGTTTCAGGAGTCAGTGTTTCCTGGCACAAAGCACTTACCTGTGCTCCATCATACTTTAAGTAAAAAAGTCGGGACAAATAGGGCCACTATGCAATGAAAAAAGCTATACGTCAACCCAAAGATACACACATTCTAAACTTTTACAACCCATTCCCAGGGGCAGTAATGGTGGTGCTGATGGATGGGGAAGAGCTCTGGCTTCCAGCTTCCCAGTGGAATTCCCATCCACTCAGCCACCTGTGTGACCCACAAAAGTTACTTTTATTTTTTAAATACTTAATTTATAAACATCAGTTCTATGGGACACAAGTTATTTAATGCCATTTGTCTTCAGTTACTTCATCAGTAATATGAGCATAAAAATGTTTTGTTTTTTTTTTTTTTGAGCCAGTCTCACTCTGTTGCCCAGGCTGGAGTTCAGTGGCATGATCTTGGCTCACTGCAACCTCCACCTCCCAGGTTTAAGTGATTCTCCTGCCTCAGCCTCCCAAGTAGGTGGGATTACAGACACAAGCCAAAACGCTCAGCTAATTTTTGCATTTTTTGTAGAGATGGGGTTTCACCATGTTGGTCAGGCTGGTCTTGAATTCCTGACCTCAGGTGATCTGCCCGCCTTGGACTCCAAAATAATGGAATTACAGGTGTGAGCCACTGCACTGGGCCAAAAATGCTTTTCTCATAAAGTTGTTGGGAGAACAACTGAGATAAAGCAGGTAAAGTTCTGTGAGAGAGGCCAGGACAGCAGTAGGGAGCCTGTGTGTGTGTGTGTCTGTGTCCGTGTAATTCATCCCCCTCTGAAGCGGGCCAGGTCCTCAGACTCCCCCTGGTCTGGCATTCCTTCTGCTTCTTGGATGTAAAATCCAGAAGTGCCCAGGACTGGGACAGGGTGACATTGGGGAGGCCAGTCTGCAGGAAGTGGCTGAGCCAAAGGACAAATAATGGGCGGATTGGGCCATGAAGAAGAGCCCAGGGTGAGAGACCCGGTGTCCTGGGTTTGGGTAAGAGGAGAGGCAGGGGGTGGACGCCCCAGAGACTCTTCCAGTGTTTGTCCTGGGCTGGCGCACCGGAAGCCCCGTGCTGGGGAGAGGCCGGCGCCCTATGGTGCATGACCAGCCTCCTGGTTCTCCAGGAAAGATACTGCTACAGGGTTTGTGGAGGTTAAAGAGTTCTGTGAACCCAATCTGTCACTGCTCCTGATCTTGTTGGCTGGTGTTATACATAAAAGTTTTGGTGCTGCAAAAGAACTAGCACTCAAATGTAAAATTTTCTTTTTTTTCTTCTCAGCAAGGCAATTTACCTCTATAGAAGGGTGTGCCCTCACAGATGGAGCAATGGTGAGTGCATGGCTGGACAAGGGAGGGGAAGGGGTTCTCATTCCTGATGCGTGTGGCTTCTGCTGCTGTGTCATTCCCCTATTGGCTAGGGTTAGACTGCACAGGCTAAACTAATTCCGATTGGCTAATTTAAAGAGCGTGATGGGGTGAGTGGTTTGGCGGGAATGGTTATGGCAGAGCAGGAGATTGGAATGGGTCAGGGTGGAGAATGAGTCAGGGCAGAGCAGGTAATTGGAATGAGTCAGGGTGGAGCAGGTAATTGGAATGAGTCAGGGTGGAGTAGGTAATCAAAAAAGATTGCTTTACAAGGAAGTTAAGTTTAAAAGTAGAAGGCAAAGAATTGAACATACTGACATAGTGATTGTTTGAAGAGAAATTTAGAACTCACATCTAGTAATCCCTCCTCTTGAATTTCCTTACAGCTCTTTCTCTTCAAACTTCTTTAACATGTCTTGGCTTAGTTGTTCTGCTTGATTTTCCAAAAGAAGAAGCTTCTTTGGATAAGGTGGACAATAGTTAAGGGAGGTTTTAGTAAGTGCTGTTTTTATGAGCCTCTGCACCAACCCACGGATGGATGGTATGACACAGCACCCGACAAGAATAAGTACACCCATTACAGCTGTGAGGGAAGTAAGAATTGAGGCTATTATTCCTTTCCATTTACTGAACCACTTTTCTAGCCATACTGTAAAGGGATCATTTACCCCGAGTTGTTGGCTAACTATTGGACAGAGCAGTCAGATCTTGCAATGTCTTTGTTATAGGTAGACAGACTAAACTTTTCTTAGCTTTAATTTGGTAGGGCTTGATCCAGGAACAATGGCCTATGATTCTGATGATAATGGCACTTGCTTGACTCAGGTGTGATGTGTCCATCCCTTTCCACTGTGGTTAGCGGCACAAAGTAGAGTCCTTCCCAGGCTGGCTTGAGTTTCCCTTCTTTCCACCCTTTGATGAGAACATGATCCCCAGGCCGATGCTGTTGTACTGGCAACTCCAAAGGTAGCCCCTGTGCTAAAAGACCTCTTGTTTTAAGGGAAGAGAAGGTGGAGGATAAACCAAGTATATAACTTCTAAGAAATTGATCTTTTGGTTAAAATGTGGGGACATCAGCAGTGGACTTCATAGTCCTTGGTGCCTTCTTGCTGAGAAATTTTCTTTAGCACCTATTTTTATTAGTTTTTAGACCAAAGAAAGCCAAATACCATTTTATATTTAACAATGCTTCGTGTATCATTTTTATACCAGGTAAACTAAATTTCACCTTTATATTAGTGTGTTATTAATGTTAAATTGAATTTTAATAAAATCGTGTAGACATATTTATCCAATTTTAATGTCTGACCATAAGGTAAGCTTTTTATTGATTGTTTTTAACCTTTTATAATTTTTGTTAAAGAGCAGGTTAGTGCTTTAAGAAAAACCTGTTGTGTTTTATTTTAATGTCAAGTTCACAGAAAAACTGGATGATACCCCTTTAACTTTAGCCAGTGTTTACACACAGAATTTCCTCTATAATTGTTTTTGAAACTTGCTTAAACTTTTAAAACAATTTTTTAACCTTTTAATGTAGATAAAAATCCACATTCTTATGCCTCCTTATAACCTTTTACCAAGGTATAATTTACTTTCTTTACACACCTTGCACATAAACTGTTTTTTCAATAGTTTTACATTCAGGAGGCCTAATTTCTTTTAAATTATACAACATTTCTTGCATAAATTCCCTTTTATAACTTTTTTCCATGACTTTCACAGACAATTTGTCGACATGCCTCAACTTTTTTTTTTTTTTTTTTTTTTTTTTTTTTTTTTTTTTTTTTTTTTTTGAGATGGAGTCTCGCTCTGTTGCCCAGGCT
Source organism: Hylobates moloch (assembly GCF_009828535.3). NCBI lineage: Eukaryota > Metazoa > Chordata > Mammalia > Primates > Hylobatidae > Hylobates > Hylobates moloch. Next base: position 47,258,832 of record NW_026652283.1, read on the forward strand.
GGAGTGCAGTGGCGCGATCTCGGCTCACTGCAAGCTCCGCCTCCCGGGTTCACGCCATTCTCCTGCCTCAGCCTCTCCGAGTAGCTGGGACTACAGGCACCTGCCACCACGCCCGGCTAGTTTTTTGTATTTTTAGTAGAGACGGGGTTTCACCGTGGTCTCGATCTCCTGACCTCGTGATCCGCCCGCCTCAGCCTCCCAAAGTGCTGGGATTACAAGCGTGAGCCACCGCGCCCAGCCTCAACTTTCTAACTTGTTGCAAACATCCCTTTATTTAAACATCCAGTTAATTTATTTTAGGACACGAATTTACCATATAACATTCTTTTTACATAAATTCTACCCCCACCCCCCCGCATTTTTTTTTCAGTTGCAAGATTTAATAGAGTGAAAACAGAGCTCCCATACAAAGGGAGGGGACCCAAAGAGGGTAGACGTTGCTGGCTCGAATGCCTGGGTTTATATCCCAATCATTGTCCCTCCCACTGTGCTCTCAGGTGATAGATAATTTGCTATTTCTTTACCTCCTGTTTTTGCCTAATTAGCATTTTAGTGAGCTCTCTTTACTACCCGATTGGTCGGGTGTGAGCTAAGTTGCAAACCCCGTGTTTAAAGGTGGATGTGATCACATTTCCAGCTAGGCTTAGGGATTCTTAGTCGGCCTAGGAAATCCAGCTAGTTCTGTCTCTCAGTGCCCCCCTCAACAGGAAAACCCAAGTGCTGTTGGGGAAGTTGGCCGACGACTGCTTCCTGCTGAATTGGGGCGAGTAGGGGTTGTGCAGATGAGATTTCCTTGGGAGGGGTGCCTTTGATGTCATCAACATCGGAGCATGGGCTAGCAGGCTGGTCCAGGGGTCCGCAGTAGATCTTAGTCATGGACTGCATCTGGGGCTCCATTTGAAGAACGATTTGTAGTTTTACAGCTTTGATTCTGGAAGAGACAAACTTAACAAGGAGGTTAAATATACAGGGATTGAAATGTATGGCCTGCAGTATAGGCGATTATTTCTTTGGCATACTTTACAGGCCCTGACTATCTGCTTGATAGCTTTAAAAAGGCCTGGTCCAGTAAATAATAATTTGGCCATCTGATAGGTGCTATCAATGCCCAAGTGAAAGATTTGGCGAAGGGTTTTAAGTAGTTTTCATGGGTTAGCTGCAGGCAAAAGTATTTTTCCTTTGTTGGCTAGCCATCCTGAGGGGGGAAACTATGTCCTTGTGAGGTTCCCTATTCTATTATTCTATTTCTTCTGTTGAGTACTGGGGCTTGGTTTCCCAGAGGGGATTACCCCATACTAGGGGTCCTTCTATAAAGATTTTTAATGGAGGGTCCTGCCTTGTGGCTCTTTTGGCTTCAATATTCACTTGGCGGTTCCCTTCTATTTCCCTTTCCTTTCCTTTCTGATGACCCCAGCAGTGTAAGACTGCCACCTCTTTAGGTTTCTGTACAGCCAATAATAATCTCCTAATGGCTTCCTGATGTTTGATAGATGTTCCCTCGGAAGTTAGGTATTCCCTTTCTCTCCATATTGCTGCATGGGCACGGAGGACTAGGTAAGCATACTTAGAGTCTGTATATATGTTTACCCTTTTTTCTTTTTCTAATTTTAGTGCCCTTGTGAGGGCTATTAGTTTTGCCAGCTGAGCGCTAGTTCCTGGAGTGAGGGGATTATTTTCAAGTATTTTATTATTACCGACCACTGCGTACCCAGCTTTTTGAAGTCCTTTTTCTACAAAGGAACTTTCATCAATATACAAGTTGAGGTCGGGATAAGTCAAGGGAACCTCTAGAAGGTCTCCTCGAGCAGCATAGGTTTGAGCAATCACCTGTTGACAGTTACGTTCTATCTTTTTTTCAATGCCTGGAAGAAATGTGGCTGGGTTAAGAGTTGCACAAGTGCGCAGTTGTAGCACTGGCCCTTCAAGTAATAGACCCTGATATTTAAGTAAATGGCTGTCTGACAGCCACAAGTCTCCTTTAGCAGTGAGTATGCTGTTCACATCATGAGATGTCCACACAGTAAGGTCTCTTTCCTGTATTATTTTAACTGCTTCAGATACTAAGATCGCTACTGCCACCATTACCCATAAACAGTGAGGCCAACCCTTTGCCACTACATCAATTTCCTTACTCAGGTTTGCCACGGGTTGCAAGCTTGTTCCTTGGACCTATGTAAGGACTCCTAGAGTTATTCCTGTTTTTTTCTGTGACATATAAAGAAAAGTCTTGCCCCATTGGCAAGCTTAACACTGGGGCTTGGGTTAGGGCCTTCTTTAGGGCCTGGAAAGCCACTTCTGCTTTCTTACTAAATGGGTATTGGCTTTCTGAGTTTCCTTAATTAGTATATATAATGGCTTGGCTATTGGCTATTTCGCCATACCTGGGAATCCATATTCGGCAGAAGCCTGTTTTTTTTTTGTTGTTTTTTTTTTTGTTTTTTTTTTTGAGACAGAGTCTCGCTCTGTCGCCCAGGCTGGAGTGCAGTGGCGCAATCTCGGCTCACTGCAAGGTCCGCCTCCCAGGTTCATGCCATTCTCCTGCCTCAGCCTCCCAAGTAGCTGCGACTACAGGTGCCCGCTACCACGCCCGGCTAATTTTTTGTATTTTTTTTTTTTTTTTAGTAGAGACGGGGTTTCACCGTGTTAGCCAGGATGGTCTCGATCTCCTGACCTCGTGATCCACCCACCTCAGCCTCCCAAAGTGCTGGGATTACAGGCGTGAGCCACCGTGCCCGGCCAAGGCAGAAGCCTGTTATGCCAAGGAACCCTCTTAGTTGCTTTAGGGTTTTGGGATAAGGATAAGCCAGTATGGGCTGGATATATTCCTCATTGAGGGCCCTGGTGCCTTTGGATAATTTTAGCCCTAAGTATTTAACCTGTTGTGAGCAGAGCTGAGCCTTTGGTTTGGAAACCTTGTAGCCACAGGTGGCAAGGAAATTTAAGAGCGCTTGGGTGGCTTGATGGCACAAGGTTTCTGAACGGGTGGCTAAAAGTAAATCATCCACATACCGAAGGACAAGAGTGTCAAGGTATGAGAACTGGCTCAAGTCTTGGGTTAATGCCTGGCCAAACAGATAGGGACTATCCCTGAACCCTTGGGGTAAAATAGTCCAGGTGAGTTGAGACGTTGGGTTCAAAGGATCTTCAAAGGCAAACAAGAATTGAGAGTTAGGTTGTACAGAGATGCAAAAAAAGACATCCTTAAGGTCCAGGACTGTAAACCACTCTGCTTCCTCTGGTATTTGGGAAAGCAGAGTATAAGGGTTAGGTACAGCTGGGTATAGAGGGACAGCGGCCTCATTGATAATCCTGAGATCTTGCACTAGCCTCCACTGCCCGTTGCGTTTCTGTACTCCTAAAATTGGAGTACTACAGGGGCTATTGCATGGTGTTACTAGGCCTTGGGCTTTTAGATCCTTAACAATCTTTTGGAGTCCTTGTTGGGCCTCAGGTCTAAGGGGGTACTGCCTTTGGTAGGGAAAGGAGGCGGAATCCTTTAGTTTAACTTGAACGGGATGGGCATTCTTCGCTCATCCATATTGTCCTTCTGTTGCCCAGACTTCAGGATTAATTTCTTCCTTAAGCAGGGGACAACAAATGGGTGTTCCTTTTCCTGTGTTCAGGTGTATAATGGCCCCTGCTTTTGCTAGAATATCTCTCCCTAACAAGGGAGTGGGGCTTTCAGGCGTAATTAGAAAAGCATGTGAAAAGAGTAAAGTTCCCCAGTCAAAACTTAGTAGCTGGGAGAAGTATCTAGTGACTGGCTGTCCTAGGACCCCTTGGATAGTGACAGATCTGGAGGACAGTTGTCCGGGATAGAAGAGTAAGACTGAGAAGGCCACGCCAGTGTCCAGGAGACAGTTAACCTCCTGGCCCTCAATGGTCAAGCATACTCAGGGCTCTGTGAGGGTGATGGCATGGGCTGGCACTTGCCCTGGGCACCCTCAGTCCTGCTGCTGGATCATCTGGTTAGTGGCTTCTGACTCAGAGGGCCTTCATCCCTTGGGGCAGTGGGCCTTCCAGTGATTCCTTTGACATAAGGGGCATGGACGAGGGGGCGGCTTATTTCTACCTGGACAATCTGTTTTTTTTTTTTTGAGATGGAGTCTTGCTCTGTCGCCCAGGCTGGATGGAGTGCAGTGGCGCGATCTCGGCTCACTGCAAGCCCCGCCTCCCAGGTTCACACCATTCTCCTGCCTCAGCCTCCCGAGTAGCTGGGACTACAGGCGCCTGCCACCATGCCCGGCTAATTTTTGTATTTTTAGTAGAGACAGGGTTTCACTGTGTTAGCCAGGATGGTCTCGATCTCCTGACCCTGTGATCCACCCGCCTTAGCCTTCCAAAGTGCTGAGATTACAGGCATGAGCCACCTCACCCGGCCTACTTGGACAATCTTTTTAAAAGTGGCCTTGTAGACTGCACTGGAAGCAAGCCCTATTAGGCATTTGATTTGCCCAGCTTTTCCCTTTTCCAGAGCCTCCAAAGTCTGCTTGCCTGAGGGCCATGACTAAAGTGGTGGCCTCTTTTTTATCCCATTTGTCCCGTTCTGCCTGCTCCTCCTGATCTCTATTATAAAAAACCAAGGTTTCCAAGTTCAATAGGGTTTCTAAGTTTTGCTCCAGGCCTAAGGCGGACTTTTGAAGTTTTTTTCTAATGTCTGCAGCTGACTGAGTGATAAACTTATTCTTCAAGATTAGTTGGCCTTCAATAGAGTCAGGTGACAGAGAGATATGCTTTCTCAATGCCTCCCTTAGTTTCTCCAGAAAGGCAGTAGGATTTTCTTCCTTTCCATGTGTTATAGTGGACATCATCGAATAATTCATAGGTTTCTTCCTAGTTTTTCTTAGTCCTTCTAGCATGCAAGTTAGCAAATGTTTGCGGCACCAATCTCCATGTTCTGATTCTGTGTCCCAATGAGGGTCTACACTGGGAACTGCCTGCTGGCCTGTGGGGAATCGTTCTTTCCTCTGTTGTCATCTTGTCATTGACCTGACTGGGATACCAGAGATCACCAAACTCTCGGGCTGCAGTTATGGCAGCACTTCTCTCATTTGGGGTTAGTGTCTGATTTAGCAATAACATTATATCTCTCCATGTCAGATCAAAGGATTGTCCTAACCCTTGTAAAACATCAATATAACCATCAGGGTTATCTGAGAATTTACCTAGGTCTATTTTAATTTGCTTTAAGTCTGAGACAGAAAAAGGTACATGCACTCTGGCTGGGCTGAATTCTCCTCCCATTGCTTGGACAGGGGCATAATTGGGGAATATTGGCAATCTTTGGTTCATTGTTTACCCTTTGTCTATCTCCTTTTGGACGTTTGGGTTGTGGGGGGGGTCCTCATTAGTTGGGGAAGGAGTCGGGGGAACACCACGGTAGGGAGGTAGGCTCTGAGGGCTTCCTATAGGGCATAAATCACACTTTTTACATAATTGCGAGTTGTCTCTTAACGAAAAGAAGGTTTGTACATATGGCACTTCACTCCATTTGCTTTCTTTTCTACAGAATAGGTCTCGCTGTAAGATGGTGTTATAATTTATATTTCCCTCAGGAGGCCAGGTTTCTCCCCCTTGAAGAGGATATCATGGCCAGGTGGTACTGCAGAAGAATATAAGTCATTTCTTTCTTAGCGTCTGAGGGTCAAATTGGTCCCAATTCTCCAGAATACATCTTAGGGGCATTTTTGCCTTATGGGGAACGTTTCCCATCGCTTTGGAGGTCCCTTCGTGGTCGCCAAATGTTACTGGGGGGTCCTTGCTCCCAGAGCTCCCAAGATGATGGCGGGCCGCTTCCAAGATGGTGGCGAGCCGCTTCCAAGATGGTGGCAAGCCTGGTGTTCTCTGACCTGGGGTTCTTGGCCTCACGAATTCCAAGGAATGGAATCTTGGGCCATGCGGTGAGTGTTATAGCTCTATTAGAAGCCGTGGGTCATGGAAGAGAACCGTGGAACCCAGAGACTAGTGTTCAGCTTGATTAGGATGAACCTGGGCACTTAGCCGTGCAGGAACAATGGCAAACCTTTAGCCTGATCAGGAGCGGCAGTGGGTGCCTCGCTGGATCAGGAGCACAGCGGACACCCTGCCGGATCCAGAGGGATGGAAGCCAGTGGTGGGTCTGTGACAGCAGCAAACAGCAGTGGTGGACATCGAGCGAAAGCTCAGCTCCAGCCATAGCAAACACAGACCAGAAGAGAGTGCAGTTGCAAGATTTAATAGAGTGAAAACAGAGCTCCCATACAAAGGGAGGGGACCCAAAGAGGGTAGCCCTTTTTTCACTTTTTTTTTTTTAACTTTTGTTGAAAACATTTTAAGTTTGGGATTTCAACTATTCTTTGCTATTAATAAGACCTCATTCAGTCCATATTAACTTAGAATTGGTATAGATGGGTCCTTCCTGATTCTGTAAGTGCTTTAAGGCTTGGCTGAGTGCAAACAGCTCTCACATTTGAGCAGGCCAATTATTAGGCAATTTTCCTAACTCTGCTTCTACAAGAGTTTCCTTATCACTTACTGAATACCCACTGTGTCTTTTTCCCTCAATTACCCGGGAGGAACCATCTATCGTCCTGTCCTGAAGGGAGTTCCTCCTAGGTCTGGTCGGACCTTTGTATGGTAATTAATTAAGATTTAGATCCCCTGTTAGGAAACCTGCTGGGTTAAGGGAATTTTCAGTGGTTAATGTTAAATCATTTTTTTCTAACAGAATAGCCTCATACTTTAAGGGTCTTGAGTCAGTAAGCTACATTTTTTTTTTTTTTGACTTAGGATAGTTCTGACCTGATGAGGTGTGCTCACAATGAGGTTTCCTCTAAAAGTTATTTTTCTACTTTCTTCTGTTAGCAAAGCAGTTGTTGCTACAGATTGAATGCATTTGGGCCATCTGCTGGTTACTGGGTTAAGGAGTTTTGATTAGGGAGGTTATGAGTTGTCAGTGGCCTCAGTGCTTTTGGGCTACACCCTTGTTTACACTGACAACAAGGTGGTATTGGAGTGTTATAGGGTTCTGGAGAAGACCTTCAATTATCAATTATAGGTTTTAAATTTTATCCTGGCTTTTAAAGGAATAGGGTACACTGTTCTCTCTTTACTGCTTCTATCTCTCTTTCTCTCTCTTTCTCTTTCTCTGACTCCCTCTCTCTTTCTCTGACTCCCTCTCTCTCTCTTTTGTTTTTTGAGGCGGAGTCTAGCTCTCTTGCCGAGGCTGGAGTGCAGTGGCGCGATCTTGGTTCACTGCAAGCTCTGCCTCTCAGGTTCATGCCATTCTCCTGCCTCAGCCTCCTGAGTAGCTGAGACTACAGGCGCCTGCCACCATGCCTGGCTAATTTTCTTGTATTTTTAGTAGAGATGGGGTTTCACGGTGTTAGCCAGGATGGTCTCGATCTTCTGATCTCGTGATCTGCCCGCCTTGGCCTCCCAAAGTGCTGGGATTGCAGGTGTGAGCCACCACGCCTGGCTTCTGTCTTTCTCTTTCTCTCTCTGCCTCTCTTCTCTCTCTTTGCCTCTCTCTCTCCAACTTCCTCTCCCAGTTTCTCTTTCCTCTCTGCTGGTCTTTCCCTGCCTCTGCCAGCTGCTTATGCTGCTGTTCTCCCCTCTCCTTCCCCTTCCCCTAGGGAAGGGACCGTCAGGAGTGGAGCTACTTTTTCTTTCCCAAGAAGAAAGGAAAGGGGAGTTCTGAATATTTTTCTTACTACCAGAGGTTTGTGTGAGGTTTTTGATCCCCTGAAATTTGTGGAAGGCTCAACACCTCAAACCAGGGGGTGTCTTGCCTTGCCTGACCTGGAAGGCTCAACCCCTCAAACTAGGAGGTGTCTTGCCTTGCTGCCCTGGAAGGCTCAACCCCTCAAACCAGAGGGTGTCTTGCCTTGCTTTCCTAGAAGCCTCAACCCCTCAAACCAGGGGGTGTCTTGTCTTGCTGCCCTGGAAGGTTGACCTGTTTCCTCCCTTTCCCCCTCTGACGGTCCCTTGCACACTCCCACTCGTGTTGTCTTCTCTGGCTGCTCCCCCAAGGGAGAATTAGGCCCCCCTTAGCATTGGCATTCCGGTATAAATCCCATGGCAGGATCCTCCCTAAGCCATATGAGGTAGCTAAGGAAACGTGGAGAGGACCCACTCACTCCGTCCAGCAGCAGGACTTGTCATCATCCACACGAACAACACCACAAGTAGGGTTGTTTGTGATCATTCACGCACACACACATTTAGCCCTCCAGAATTTGACCACCAAGGAAGCACTTTACCGGCTCCCTCGGCTTCTACTTCCTTTGTCTGTGCACAGAGTTGTCCCTGCAGTGTGTGTGGATGTTTTACCCTAGGTTGCCTGCTGGTTTCTTTTCGAGAGCTCGGGTTATTTCTCGCACTGGGTGAGTCCTGATTTCTCACCCCTGAGGCCATCATAAGAGGGTGGGGCATACCTCCTCAGGAGAGAGAACCAGAGACTGCCCCTGAAGGGGAATGTAATCACGGGTAAGCCCCCAAATTGTTATAAATAAAGTTTCAGTGCCGCAAAAGAAATAGCACTCGAATATAAAATTTTCTTTTTTTTCTTCTCAGCAAGGCAATTTACTTCTATAGAAGGGTGCGCCCTCACAGAGGGAGCAATGGTGAGCGCCCGCCTGGACAACGGAGGGGAAGGTGGTTCTTATACCTGACCCACGTGATTCCTGATGCTGTATCCTTCCCCTGTTGGCTAGGGTTAGACCTATAGGCTAAACTAATTCCGATTGGCTAATTTAAAGAGAGTGAGGGGATGAGTGGTTTGGTGGGAAAAAAGGTTACTGCAGAGCAGGAAATCGGAATGAATCAGGGTGGAGAATGAATCAGGGAGGAGCAGGTAATCGAAAAACGTTGCTGTATGAGGAAGTTAGGTTTAAAGGTAGAAGGCAAAGAATTGAACATACTGACATGTTGATTCTTTGAAGAGAAATTTAGAACTCATATCTAACAGCTGGCATGTCTGGCAGGGCGCTCCGGCTGGGGCGCAGTCTTCAGCATTTGGCGCTCTGGGGTGCAGGGGACAGAGGCCGGCGGGGGCTGTGGTGCTGAACCGGGGCTAAACTCAAGCTTGGGAGGTCGCCCACGCAAAACAGTCGCCCTTCCCCACCCGTCTGCTCGGCTTGGCGGGGAGCGGGATGTCGCTGGGGGCGATGCCCGACGGGCCACCTCTGATAGCCGCTAGGCTCTGGCGCGCTTCCCCGCCCCTCCCGCGCAGGCGGGCGTGGGATCCCGGCTGATCCAGTCCGGGTTTTGCCGCGGAGCGGGCTGCCGCGCTGCGGCCGCTTCAACTGTCGCGGTAGGCAGCAGCCGGCTGAGGGGATCATGGTGCAGTACGAGCTGTGGGCCGCGCTGCCTGGCGCCTCCGGGGTCGCCCTGGCCTTCTGCTTCGTGGCGACAGCCGTGGCCCTGCGCTGGTCCGCGCGCCGGACGGCGCGGGGCGCGGTGGTCCGGGCGCGACAGAGGCAGCGAGCGGGCCTGGAGAACATGGACAGGGCAACGCAGCGCTTCCGGCTCCAGGTGACTGCCGGAGCGTGGTGGGATGGGCGCGGCCTGAGGGTACTGGCAGCGGCACTTTCAGCCGCCCGACCCGCCGAGGGAAAAGGGAGGGGGTGGGCAGAGCAGATGTGTAACTCTCCAGAATCTCTCCTCGCCCTAAGATATGCCCCACTTTCTGAGCCAGGTAGAGCAAGAGGGAGGAAAGGAAATGATAGTGACAAGGTAGGTGGTGGAAGGCCTTTCCCTCACTGGGTCAAAGAGGTGTTTTGCTTTGTGCCAAATAATCTCACGATTACTGCCTACTGGAATGCGAAAACGCAAGCGTGACAACCAGTGGGATGCCAGGGGTTGAGGACTTTGGAATCGCAGAGTGTAATGGCCAAGGGAATCTGGAGACCTTAGAGTTTGTTTTTTTTTTTTTTTGAGACGGAGTCTTGCTCCGACTCCCAGGCAAGAGTGCAGTGGTGCGATCTCGGCTCTCTGCAACCTCCGCCTCCTGGGTGCAAGTGATTCTCGCTGCCTCAGCATCCCCAGTAGCTGGGATTACAGGGGCCCGCCACTACGCCCGGCTAATTTTTGCATTTTTAGTAGCGACTGGGTTTCACCATGTTGGCCAGACTGGTCTTGAACGCCTGACCTCAGTTGATACACCTGCCTCGGCCTCCCAAAGTGCTGGGCGTGAGCCACCGCGCCTGGCCGAGTTCAAGCTTCTTGATTTGTGCATTTGGATCCTAAGAGGGAGCCAGAAGGAAACCTGCCAAGTGCACAGGGAGATCTTGGCAAAGCCAGGCTAGAAGGGAAGTCTCTCTGGCTCCTGCTGTGGTGTTCAACCCCTGGCAAGCCCTTTCCATGAGCAGGTTTAGTTCCAGCCCTCCCTGGGTGGTCTGTCAACAAGCTTTTCTTCTCCCTGTGCTGCCTTTGGATCACCTCAGTAAGTGGGTTTGGAGGCGTGGAAGGTCCTGGCTGAGGGTTTGGAAGACGTGGCTTGAAGAGGGGCTTTTCCTCTGGGTGTGTGAAACACTGACCCCAGTTAAAGCCTTCTTATGTGCTGAGAGAGGGAGGGCTTGCTGTGTCTGTGGGAACTGACAGGTGGGAAGGCTTCCCAGGTTGGGAACCGCAGGATTCAGGAGGGTGTTCCTGGGTGGGAGACAGAAAGAGTCACAGAAAATTGTGTTCAGCAGATGTTGCGCAAGTGATTTTTGAGTTGGGGCAGAACTGGAACTAGAACCTAGGTGCCTGCTGCACTCTTCAGCCACACTTACATGGAGAGGAACACGAGAGAGATATGAGGAAGGCACCTTGCATGCCAGCCCAGGGTGTAGCCTTGCATGTTGAAGGGGGCCAGCCCCTCCACACCTGTGGGTATTTCTCCTCAGGTGGGACAAGAGACAGAGAAAAGAAATAAGACACAAAGTATAGAAAAAGAACAGGGGCCCAGGCGCTCAGTATAGGGAGGACCCGTGCCGGCACTGGTGTGAGTTCCATCAGTATTTATTGATCACTATCTCTACCATCTCGGTGAGGGGGATGTGGCAGGACTATAGGGTAATTGTGGGGAGAAGGTCAGCAGGAAAACATGTGAGCAAAGAACTCTGTGTCATAAATAAGTTTAAGGAAAGGTGCTGTGCCTTGATGTGCACATAGGCCAGATTTATGTTTGACTTTACACAAGCATCTCAGCACAGTAAAGAGCAGTATTGCCGCCAGCATGTCTCACCTCCAGCCATAAGGTGGTTTTCTCTTATCTCAGTAAATAGAACGTACGATTGGGTTTTACACCGACACATTCCATTCCCAGGGACAAGCAGGAGACAGATGCCTTCCTCTTATCTCAACTGCAAAGAGGCCTTCCTCTTTCACTAATCCTCCTCAGCACAGACCCTTTACGGGTATCGGGCTGGGGGACGGTCAGGTCTTTCCCTTCCCACAAGGCCATATCTCAGGCTGTCTCAGTGGGGAGAAACCTTGGAGAATACCCAGGCTTTCTTGGGCAGAGGTCCCTGCGGCCTTCCGCAGTGCATTGCGGGTACTCAAGACTGGAGAATGGCGATGACTTTTTACCAAGCATACTGCTAGCAAACACATTTTTAACAAGGCACATCCTGCACAGCCCTAATTAAACCTTGAGTCAACACAGAACATGTTTCTGTGAGCACAGGGGTTGGGGCTAGGGTTACAGATTACCAGCATCTCAAGGCAGAAGAATTTCTCTTAGTACAGAACAAAATGGAATTTCTTATGTCTACTCCTTTTTACATAGACACAGTAACAGTCTGATCTCTCTTTTCCCCATACATGTGTTGCGGTTTTGGCTGGCTGTAATGTATGAATTTACTCCAAACCATCCCTGGGGCCAAGATATCTCATATTTATTTAGTAAGATAAAAAATATATCTGGTTCCAGCCTCCACTCACCAAGCTGGCTGAAAAGTCCACCATCAGTCAATTTTTAGGGTTTCTTCCTTCCAGAGTGGGAGGGCCCTGGTGGTCAATCCAAATTGGCCATCTCCCCTACATAAGCACAGGTTCTTCACTGTCTAGTTGCCCTCTCTGGCTGGGCTCTGGAGGTCCTCCTTAGAGCTCCTCCTGTTTATCCCTGGCTCTGTGCAGCCAGCTGAGTCCTGCCAGCTCCAAGAGCAGCGTGAGCAGCACTAGCAGGAATCTGATCATAGTTCTTGCCTGCAGAACTCCCCTCCTGGTTGCAAGGAATCCACCTGGCTGGCAGGGGTGTGGGATGGTAGCAGGATGGGTCTTCCTGTACTTCAGCTCCAAACAGCAGCATCTATATGGTTTTCCTCTGGAGCAACTGCTCTTTATTATTTTTACGAACAGATTATTCCAGGACAGAAGTTTTGGCTCTGAAAGCTTGGCTCTTTCAGGAGGAGAAGCAGGAAATTACCTTTCAGGTTTCCAGTGATTGTGGTTTTGAGTAATCAGCAAAGGGGCGGGGTCCTGATTGACAATAGCTTTGTAGGCTTTGCGGGGGAGTAGGAATTTTTGTTTGTTTGTTTTTTGTTTTTGAGACGGAGTCTTGCTGTATTGCCCAGGCTGGAGTGCAATGGTGCGATCTCGGCTTACTGCAACCTCCGCCTCCCGAGTTCAAGCAATTCTCCTGCCTCAGCCTCCTGAGTAGCTGGGATTACAGGCGCCCGCCACCATGCCTGGCTAATTTTTGTATTTTTAGTAGAGATGGGGCATCACCATGTTGGCCATGGCTGGTCTCGACCTCCTGACCTCAGGTGATCCGCCCGCCTCAGCCTCCCAAAGTGCTGGGATTACAGGCGTGAGCCACCGCGCCTGGCCAATGCCTGGCTAATTTCTGTAGTTTTAGTACAAACGGTTTCGTCATGTTGGCCAGGCTAGTCTTGAACTCTTTTTTTTTTTTTTTTGAGATGGAGTCTCACTTTGTTGCCCCAGCTGGAGTGCACTGGTGCAGTCTCGGCTCACTGCAACCTCCACCACCCGGGTTCAAGCAATTCTCCTGCCTCAGCCTCCCTAGTAGCTGGGGTTACAGGCGCCTGCCACCATGCCCAGCTAATTTTTGTATTTTTTAGTAGAGATGGGATTTCACCATGTTGGCCAGGCTGGTCTTGAACTCCTGACCTCAGGTGATCCCCCTGCCTCGGCTTCCCAAAGTGTTGGGATAACAGATGTGAGCCACCTCACCTGGCCAGGACGTGGGAGTTTTAGCTGAACCCAGCCCAGGCTTGGGAACAGCTCTTTCCCCCGCCTCCCCTCCCTTCTGCCTGCAACTCCTAAGGCACCCTTCTGTTTGGCTCTGGAGTCCTTGAATGATGGGCAGGTAGGATCTGTGACTGTCTGGGCAACCTTTCTTCTGGGGCTCTTAGCCCAGCCCTGAATTGCAAGGGGGCACCTGAGATAAGCAGGGCTCCAGCAGGCCCTGGGAGAACACAGCGATTTGTAGTAAAGCTCCTGTCTGATAGATTCTGGACAAAGCGAGTTGGGAACCAAGATTCTTTTTTTTTTTTGATGAGTCAGTCTTGCTCTGTTGCCCAGGCTGGAGTGTAGTGGCGCAATCTTGGCTCACTGCAACCTCCGCCTCCCAGGTTCAAGTGATTCTCCTGCCTCAGCCTCCTGGAGTAGCTAGGACTACAGGCGCCCGCCACCACATCCAGCTAATTTTTGCATTTTTAGTAGAGACAGGGTTTCGCCATGTTGGCCAGGCTGGTCTCGAACTCCTGACCTCAGGTGATCCGCCTGCTTTGGCCTCCCAAAGTGGTGGAATTACAGGTGTGAGCCACCACTCCCGGATTCTTAGCTGTGTCCAAGGAGGACACAGCTGGATGAGGGGGTACCCAAACACCTTCTGAATTTTCACAAAATAGTTCACCTCTCTCTAAACTCTTGAGCAAATCTAGAGAAAAGTGTGTTTCTGGTAACTCTGTTGACACTTCACCCATTTTTTTCCCACCCTGCCCCCTGAATAAGTTTTGATATCTTTTCTAGACTGAAGAGAAGGACCACCATCAATAGAATGGTATAGCTGGGAGAGACATCACAGAACACCTATTTATGCCCTTATGCCTTTGTACATGCAGTTTTGTTTTACCCTGAATGGTTTTTCCCACATCTCTTACAACCCGCTTATCAATCCCACTGACACTGTGGTTCAGGAGAAAACAAAACAAATGGAGGAGGGGCAATGCCCCCTAAGTGATTGGTAGAGTATCCCTCTCTTGAAAAATTGTGCATGCAGGTGGCCACAGGTTTAGATGTTACCTGTATACTATACTTCCCTGCATTCTCCGCAAAATCAGGTTTCCGCATGTTCACTGATTGGTCTCCTGGAGGTGCAGACTTACTTTGGTGTCTAGGAGAAAATGTCTCAGCTGCCTGACACTAGTTGAAGATTTAAAAATAGCTGTTAGCAGCTGTGTCATTAACTGTCAACAGGGAAGAACATAGGAAAGAATGAAAATGTGTGCTGAGCATGGAGGGGAGCGTGTTGATAGCTGCTAGCTGCCGTGCACAGGAACTCTGTGAGCGCCTTGTAGCGAGGTCGGGGGAGATGGTGACCGGACTGTCGGGTGGCAGTTATTCCAGGGTGGTGAATGCTCTGCTGATTTCGATGTCCTTCTTCATACTCCTGGCATTTTTAAAAATACAATGAACCTGTATTTATATAATGAGAACAAAAATAAAGCAAAATTTAATTTTCATTGTGAGATGGGAAAGGCAAGATGCAGTACTGTGTGTATAGTATGATTCCTTTGTGCAAAAAAGAATATATATAGACAACTGTTGACATGGTGGGTTTTTCATAAATATTTTCTTTTCTTGTAAGAGTACACCAGAAACTGTTAATTATAGTTTTCCTTTATAGAGGAGGGACTGTGCAAGGGGAACAAGGGGTGGAGGGAATGCTCACTTTTCATTTTGTATACCTTTAAAAAATATATCAAGAGGATTATCTGGTGTGTTTGGGGAGAAATCTTGAACCCATTTTTTTCTTCTTTGTAGCTCCTGTGTTAGAAAAAAAACCAAAGTAAGTATTGTATCAGTTCAATGAATTCAGGGAAGTGCTCCAGATACTGAGGAAATCAGGGGCAGAGGCTGTGGCATGTGCTTGGAGAGGGCAGGTGCCAGGCTCTGGGGTGTGGGGAGTGGGAGGGGGCAGTGGTGCCTGGGTGGGGAGAGGTGCACAGGAGTCTGAGAAGACCACAGCTTGGAAGCACCTCCTGGAATATTCTCTGGACCCTGTGGTGTGATGAGATGGGGATTTTAAGGGGAGAGGCAAGGCCAGGTTGGGTTTTGCACTGTCTGGCCCTAGCGGGAAGTGTGGGCCGGAGGGGCAGGACCTGGGCAGGGCAGCAGTTGGGTGGCCCCGTGTGACCCAGGAGACAAGGATGAGTCTGAGGCCCGGTGAGGGCCTTGGTAGAGGGGATGGAGAGGTGACCATTTTTCAGAGCTACTTAGCTTGGTGACTGGATGCAGGTGGGGGTGAGAGGGAGGAGCCAGAAAGACACCTGTTTCATTTCCTGAACACCTGGATGGATGGCGTGGCCTCCCCTGAGTACAGGGTACAGGATAAACAAGGAGGAGCTGGTTGAAAGTTGGGCAGGTGATGAGCTTAGAGGAAGGACAGGGAAGGTGGACAGGTGACAGGAATAGCCCATTGTGCTGGTTTGGGCTCCATTGCCTAGGGCTGGATGGGGCATCTGGGGAATGTGGGATAAGTGGAGAGCCTGGAGTCAGAGGTGCTTAGGGGAGGAGTGGAAGCCAGGGTAGGGGAGGAGGGTAAGAGGGGCGGGGAGGAGGGGAAGGGTAGAGGGGAGAAGGGGAAGCCAGGGGAGGGGAGGAGGGGAAGGGGGGTGGGGGGGGTGGGAGGAGTGGAAGCAGGAGGAGGGGAGGCCTTCTCCCAGAATCAGAGAGGGAAGAGAAGGTACCCAGAGCTCTGTCTCTCCCCACATCTGGTATCTTCTTATCCTTCAAATCACAGCTGAAATGTGGCTTCTTCAGATAGGCCGCCTTTAAGAACTGGAACACTCACTGTGAGGGTCCGCGGCTTCATTCTTGAAGTCAGTGATACCAAGAACCCACCAATTCTGGACACAGAATGAATGTGTAAACGCTTCCTTTTGGGTGTGGCCTTCAGTCACAGACCCAGCCTCCAAAGATGGGGTCTTCTTGTTTTTGCCCTTCCCTGCTAGAGGTTGGCAACCCCCTGAGTAGTGTTCAGAGCTGCTCTGTGGGTGTGGGGATGGCATGGGGTCAGGTGCAGGCAGATGGCTGGTGGGCAAGAAGGCACCTCTCTCTGAGCCTCAGTTTATCTGTGCAATGGGAATGGCAGTAAGACTTAATCAAAACATGGATGACATCAGCGTGGTGCTTGGCACACAGAAGGCAGCCACTGCTGGTGTATATTTGTAGTGGTTTAATCATCAGTCTGGAGCTAGGTACAGTAGCGTGTGCCTGTAGTTCCAGCTACTCGGGAGGCTGAAGTGGGAGGATCGCTTGAGCCCAGGAGTTCAAGTCTAGCCTGGGCAACACGGCCAGACCCTGTCTCTAAGGAAAAAAAAACCTACTTGGGCAGGTCGGCTCACTGGGCACCCCTTCAACAGGCTTCTGGAGGAGACAGAGCTGCATTCTCTAGGGATGGCAAGGGCCTGCCCAGGCTGGGCCATGTCAGAGCTGCTGGGGCATGGGCCACTGGTGTCTGCTGCAGGCCCATGAGACTTCGGCGAGTAGGGGACTGATCCGAGTTTGTCCCCCACAGAACCCAGACCTGGACTCAGAGGCGCTGCTAGCCCTGCCCCTGCCTCAGCTGGTGCAGAAGTTACAAAGTAGAGAGCTGTCCCCTGAGGCCGTGCTCTTCACCTATGTGGGAAAGGTAAGGCCAGCCAAGTCCAGCCCCTCCCTTTCCCTTCCCTCTCTCTGCACAGGCTGTGGGGAAAACAAGGCGTTAGTCCTGCTGGGGGCCATGGTGGGACCTACAGTGCCAGGGACTGCCAGGGAGGGAAGGAGCCAGAGCGTGTGCGTGTGTGTATGTATGTATGTATGTGTGTATGAGACACTGAGCATGCTGTCTTAGCCAGTAACCTGGCTTTTAGCCCAGACTTCCCTCTCCCTCCCGCCTCCACCCCATTGGTCAACAAGTCTGGTCTGTTCCCTTCTATTTTTTTGAGATGGAGTTTCGCTCTTGTTGCTCAGGCTGGAGTGCAACGTCGCAATCTTGGTGCACTGCAACCACCTCCACCTCCTGGGTTCAAGCAGTTCTCCTGCCTCAGCCTCCCAAGTAGCTGGAATTACAGGCAGGCACCACTACACCCGGCTAACGAAAAAAAAATTTTTTTTTTTTTTGAGATGGAGTCTCGCTCTGTTGCCTAGGCTGGAATGCAGTGGCACGATCTCGGCTCACTGCAGCCTCCACCTCCTGGGTTCAAGTGATTCTTCTGCCTCAGCCTCCTGAGTAGCTGGGTGTACAGGCACCCACCACCACACCCAGCTAATTTTTGTATTTTTAGTAGAGATGGGATTTCACCATGTTGGCCAGGCTGGTCTGGAACTCCTGACGTCAAGTGATCCACCCTCCTCGGCCTCCCAAAGTGCTGGGGTTACGGCTGTGAGCCACTGCACCTGGTCCCTGACTAACTTTTTGTATTTAGTAGAGATGGGGTTTCACCATGTTGATCAGGCTGGTTTCAAACTCCTGACCTCAGGTGATCCACCCGCCTCAGCCTCCCAAAGTGCTGGGATTACATGCGTGAGCCACCATGCCCGGCCCCTTCTTTTTTTTTTGAGATGGGAGTCTCGCTCTGTCGCCCAGGCTGGAGTGCAGTGGCATGATCTTGGCTCACTACAACCTCCACCTCCTGGGTTCAAGCGATTCTCATACCTCAGCCTCCTGAGTAGCTGGGATTATAGACGTGCGCCCCCATGCCTGGCTAATTTTTGTATTTTTATTTGGCCGGGCTGGTCTGGAACTCCCAACCTCAGGTGATCCTCTGAAAGTGCTGGGATTACAGGCGTGAGCCACCGCACCTGGCCTGTTCTCTTCTTTTACCCAGCCCTCTCCTGTCTCCATCCCCTTTGGCCACCCTGGCCCGCCACCACCATCTCCCTCCATGCCCAAGCACCAGCCTCCTGGTCAGGTGCCCTCTTGTGTCCCCAGCTCTTAAGGCCATCTCTTGTACTCCTCCTTTGTGTGTGGCATCACCTCTGGCCAAGGCCTTCTGGAGCTTGGGTGTCAGCAGCTCTGCACTGGCTTGGGTGGGGCTCCTTTACCTGGAAGGCTGTTTCCCTCTTCTTTGCCCCTGTCTGTGCCACAGGCTCCCCTGGCTGAGCCTTCGGGGCTCAGAGCAGGAGGCACTGTCTTCCATTCCCCACCTGAGGTAGGGTTTCCTCTTCCAGGCCTACTCTCATTCTAATAGCACATTTCTCATCACAGTGTCAGGCTTGTCTTCTCTATCTCTTTCCCATAGGAGGTCTTTGTGGACAGAGCTTGTCTCATTTGTCTTTGAACCTTAGTCACAACATGTTGCATTTCACATAATAAATGCTCAAGAAATATGTTTGAAAAGAAAGGGAGGGAGGGAGGGAGGGAGGAAAGAAGGAGACAAATTGTGCTTTGAGTGTGGCCTGCATGATTTCTTGAAAGGGTGTGGGACAGTGAGTGTGACCCCTAGGCAGGTGAACTTGTCTGGGTGCAGTGTATGTGACAATGCTGTGGGGGCTGCAGCTGAGGGAGTAAGAGCATGCTGGGCTGGTGTCACTGAGAGGGGGCACATACATAGTCTCAGCAGATGGTCTTGCTTCTTCCCCGTCAATGTCCCTGAAAAGGCTCCTGCCCTTCCTAGTTAATCTAGTCAATCTGGTTAGATTAGCCTTCTCCGTTCCTGCCTCGGGTACCCCGGGGACAGATTTTGCACACGCCTGAATATGGCAACACAGCCCACCCTGTTTCTCCCAGATGCTCCCCAGGAGCGGGAGTATTTACTGAAAGCTGCGTCTCACTCTGCCCTCACCTTTCCTTCTGTAGGACCCTGTGTGGTGCGGTTTGAGCATTCTAGGCAGATTTCCACTATTAGCATGTTCTTCCCTTTTGTCAAGCTCCTACTCCACGTGACTTGATTATCAAATTCAAGAGTTCCTGGGTAAGGGGAGGCTTGACTGGGCTACGTGTGGGGAAGGCGTGGGGTTGAGGAGAGAGTGCTGGGCTCTGGGAGGCAAGAGTCTGGTCTAGCCCTGCTCTGTGGCTGCCCTTCAGTGTGACCAGTGATGGGGGGCTGCCCCTGTCTGGTTTCTGTCTGCATCACTGGCAGAGATGTGGCTTGGAGGAGGTGGGGGAGTGGCCAGTGGTCATCCTTCTCTCAGCTCACCCCCTGCCTGGGGGGCACCTGAGGCCAGTATCTTGCTCCCTTGAGTGTCCTGGTTGTGCCCTGGTCCTGGTTGAAGGCCAGAGACAGCCAGGATGAGGCCTGGGCCAAATGTCCCTAGTGAGGCAGATGCTGGGCCCTAGGTCATCCTCTGTACCCCAGGCTCTGGGCCATGTTGCTGGTTACCCTCTCCCTGGGTATACTTTAAAAGGCCAGTTCTACATGATGTATATTTCACCACAATTTCTTGAAAAGGCCAGCCTCCTTTTATCTTATGTCTACTTCTCCTTTCTCAGGCCTGGGAAGTGAACAAAGGGACCAACTGTGTGACCTCCTATCTGGCTGACTGTGAGACTCAGCTGTCTCAGGCCCCAAGGCAGGGCCTGCTCTATGGCGTCCCTGTGAGCCTCAAGGAGTGCTTCACCTACAAGGTATGCTCTGCCTCAGCGCCAGGCCTCCATCGTCCCCTCCATCCCTGCCAGTCTGCATCTTGGGTCATTTTGGGCCCTCAGAGGAGGTATCAGGTCCAGAGGCCCTGCGAGGGGACACTGGTATACCTGTCTTGGCCTGTGTGACAGTTGTTGGAGTGGACCCTTGGCTGCCCATGGGCACTGACTCACTGGCCATGTCCCTTTTGGTGCCCATCCCTCCTCCCAGGGCCAGGACTCCACGCTGGGCTTGAGCCTGAATGAAGGGGTGCCGGCGGAGTGCGACAGCGTAGTGGTGCATGTGCTGAAGCTGCAGGGTGCCGTGCCCTTCGTGCACACCAATGTTCCCCAGTCCATGTTCAGGTTGGGTCTTGGGGTGGGGCAGGGCGGGGCAGGGGCACCGGTCCCAGCATGGCACTGGCTGACCCGTTCTTGCCTCCTCCAGCTATGACTGCAGTAACCCCCTCTTTGGCCAGACTGTGAACCCATGGAAGTCCTCCAAAAGCCCAGGGGGCTCCTCAGGGGGTGAAGGGGCCCTCATCGGGTCTGGAGGCTCCCCCCTGGGCTTAGGCACTGATATCGGAGGCAGCATCCGCTTCCCCTCCGCCTTCTGCGGCATCTGCGGCCTCAAGCCCACAGGGAACCGCCTCAGGTAAGGTGGGTGGAGGGTGCTTCTGGGCCCCTCGCTGTGTGACCTTGGCCTAGCTTCCAACCTCTCTGGGCTCCAGGCGGGGATTCGGTCTCCGGGGTTTTGCTGGGAGGAAGCATTACAGTACCACTGGCCGGGCGTGGGTCCTAGTTTCCAAAGCGGTGAGTGTTCACAGCTGCTCTGTGGGTGTGGGGATGGCGGCGGGTGGCCATTTCCTGTTTCCAGCATCTTATGTTTCTTATCCAGCAAGAGTGGCCTGAAGGGCTGTGTCTATGGACAGGAGGCAGGTGAGGTCCGTGGTGCTCTCCGTGCCCCGAGGAGGGTGGGGGTCGGCCTGACCCGCTTCCACCCGTGCTTCTCAGGTGGCAGGGCAGTGTCTGGCACCCAGGCTGCTCTAGGTCTGGGTTCCTCGCACCTTGTCTGCTTACCTCCCTCCCCTCTCTGCCCCACAGTGCGTCTCTCCGTGGGCCCCATGGCCCGGGACGTGGAGAGCCTGGCACTGTGCCTGCGAGCCCTGCTGTGCGAGGACATGTTCCGCTTGGACCCCACTGTGCCTCCCTTGCCCTTCAGAGAAGAGGTGAGCAGGGCTGGGTGGGCATGGGTGTGGACCGCTGAACCCAGACAGTCACCCCAGGCCTTGTGGGCAGGTCTTGGAGCCCCTGTCTCCTGAGAACCGTCCCCCAGGCCTCTGAGGCAAGGGCGGCTTGCTCCTCCACAGACGGCCACCAGATGGAGCCCTTGCCTGCATTTGGAGACCCACAGGCTTGCTTTTTTTTCTTTTCTTTTCTTTTTGTTTTTTTTTGAGACGGAGTCTCGCTCTGTCCCTCAGGCTGGAGTGCAGTGGCGCGATCTCGGCTCACTGCAAGCTCCGCCTCCCGGGTTCACGCCATTCTCCTGCCTCAGCCTCCCGAGTAGCTGGGACTACAGGCGCCCGCCACTGCGCCCGGCTAATTTTTTTTTTGTATTTTTTAGTAGAGACGGGGTTTCACCGTGTTAGCCAGAATGGTCTCCATCTCCTGACCTCGTGATCCACCCGCCTCGGCCTCCCAAAGTGCTGGGATTACAGGCTTGAGCCACCGCGCCCGGTCGGAAATCCACAGGCTTTCAAAGGCGCCCAGCCTCTGCTGCTGGCGCCAGGGATGCAGGAATCACTTCCCAGCCCGCTGACCTTCAGCAAACATCAGCCTTTCTAACAGTATTCCTGTCCACATTTTGGGGAGCAGCACGCCACGCTGCCTGCAGACCCCAGCTTATGTAGCCTGTTCCTGCCAGACGTAGGCTGCGTGAGCCAGGGTCTGCAGGCGGCGTGGTGTGCTGCTCCCCAAAATACCACCACAACAGCCTGTTGCTGAGACAGGCTGGGCTTGTTGCTTTCTGTGGCGAGGCAGCACTGTCTTGCAAAGCCTTAGGATCATCTCAGAGGGCAGGAAGGGTGGGGAGATCTGCTGAGATTTTGAAGTCTGGTTTAAGGTGGATCTTTCAACATGGGGGTTGGTTAAGATTGGTTAAGATCCTTAATCCCCATGTTAAGGATTGGTGGGCACAGTAGGGTGTGGATTTTGAGGCGACAGGTGTCAACCGATGCTTCCTGTTGAAGAGTTGGAATGAATTGGAAGGTTATTTGTGTTGTGTGTGTTATTTGGAGGAGGTGGGGGAGTGGCCAGTGGTCATCTTCCTCCCAGCTCACCCCCTACTACGGGGCATCTGAGACCAGTATTTTGCTCTCTTGAGTGTTCTGGTTGTGCCCTGGTCCTGGTACTCTCTCTCTCTCTCTGTGTTGGGGTTGAAGGCCAGAAACAGCCAGGTTGAGGCTGGGGCCAGATGTCTCCAGTGAGGCAGGTGCTGGGCCCTAGGTCATCCTCTGTGCCCACTCCAACAGAGTGTTCAGGAGCTGTAAAGTTAGATTGGTGCAGACGGAGGAAGAGTGAAGTCACGTTAATGTAGACAGCAAGCTGTGTGATGTAAGCCCCGTTTCTCAGCAGTCCAGCGATTGTCTTGTACAGACCTCTTGCCCTCGCCCCAGCAAAGGTTGCCTTGGAAAGGCTGAGGGTTTGTGGACAGGAAGGAGAGTGGGCCTTGGTGTTTTTTGGGAGTGGGGCAACAGGGCAGATCTGGGCTGGGTAGGGTGAACTCCTCCTCCCCAGGCAGAGGGAGATATTCTAACCGAACCCACGGGGATAGGCAGCCGTGAAGTCCTTCCTCGGAGGAGAGGAGGAGATGAGGTCCCTGTCTGGAAGTCTGGAACAGTTTGTCATGAGAGCCAGGACAGGTGGTGGAGAGCCGCAGCTCAGAAGACAGGATGTCTGCATTCCAGACCTGTCTTGTCACTCTGCATTGGGTAGCTTTGGGCAAGTCCCAGTCCCACCTAATCTCCCTATTGAGACCTCAAGCCTCAGTTTCCTCATATGACCAGTGGGAATCCTTATCCTTGCTCTGCCCACCTGAGTCACTGTGAAAGTGTTTTATGAAAGGGTCAGATGCAGAAGGGGCTGGCCTCGCTGACTGCAGCCTCACAGCTGTGTCTGGGGCTGAGTAGTTTCTCTGATCTCTAGGGGTCCTGCCTAGGGCTGTCTTCTCCTGACCTGCCCCTGTCCCCTGTGTTTTCCCTCCAGGTCTACACCAGCTCTCAGCCCCTGCGTGTGGGGTACTATGAGACTGACAACTATACCATGCCCTCCTCGGCCATGAGGCGGGCCGTGCTGGAGACCAAACAGAGCCTTGAGGCTGCGGGGCACACGGTATGACTGCAGGGTCCTGGAAGTACTGGCATCTCCTCCCCTCCCGGGAAGCCTTCCTGGTACCCATGGCTACTCCATCCCTGGCATCCTGGCACTCTGATGGTATTGTCCTCAGGGTGAACTGTGGCCCTGTGAGACAAGTATATAGAGGGCTGATCAAGAGTATTGAAGTGAGTGATTGACGGAGAACTTTAGCCCTATGCTGTGTGATGTGTGAACACCGCATGTGGGGAGGCTCTTCAGCTGTTAACAGTGGTGCACAGCTGTCCAGAGGCTCCCAGGGCCAGTGGGTTTTGGTCTGGTCATTACACAACTTTCTGTGTGGCTCCAGACTTCTCTCATGCTGTGCATTCCACAGTGAGTTTTTCATGGGTCAGTAAGGCTGCCTTTGTAGCTCTAGTGAGAGCTATCTTGTGGGCAGGGTTGGTCCAATCCATCCCAAGGGCCGCCCAGACAGCATGGGGATCATGGAGCCAGTTGTTAGGTCAGTAGGCCTTACACCCCTCAATCCCTGCAGCTGGTTCCCTTCTTGCCAAGCAACATACCCCATGCTCTGGAGACCCTGTCAACAGGTGGGCTCTTCAGTGATGGTGGCCACACCTTCCTACAGAACTTGTGAGTGATAGTGGGCTTTGGGGTCTTGGTGGGATCAGAAAAGTAGACAGACCCAGGGGGAGCAGCAGCGTGTGGTGATGCCTGGATGGGCCTTAGCTGAATCCAACAAAGGCCTAAGCACTCTGGGCAGGGACCTCTCTGTCCCTCCAGCTAGGCACATTGAGCCTGGAGATCCCTTGCCAGGGTGCCAGCCCGAAGGGAGGCTGGGTTGAATATCTGTGGCCTAACCCTGATCTGAGCTTGTTGTGAGGTAGGAGATGGGCAGGAGGTTGCCTCTCTGTTTGGGAAGGATTTGGGGCAAGGGCAGGATCCAGGCAGGAGGGTGGCGGTTTGGACTTGATGCTGTGACTCCAGGCTCTGTCTGACTTGAGCCAAGTCTTACTTTTGAGCAGGACCTCAGCTTTCTCTCCTGTAAAGTGGGTGGGTTGGACCAGACTCCCTTTAAGGGACTTTGCAGAGCTCATTTTTAGAGAAGTTGGTTCCTCTGGGATGCTTTTAGTCCTTAAAGGTTGTCGGGGCAGAGGACAGGCCTGCGAAGGTGCCTCCTGGTGACATACCTCTGCTGGATGGACTGGAACCCTTCAGAACACAGTCCCCCTTCCTCCGCTTCACCGATGGAGAACTTGGCCCTGCAGCCTGGAGCTTGGCCCTGCAGCTTCACTCAGTCAAAGGCCCAGCCTGTCATGTTCCTTTCCTTCCCCTAGCAGCCAAGTGTGATCCAGGCTTCAGTGGAAGGGGTCACTCCTCACTCTGGCCCTGGGAATGAGTCCCCAGGATCAGCTGCTAGAGACCTTTCCCTGAGATCTTGAGCCAGAGATAGCCTCAGAGCCATGCTTCATGGGCAGCCCACCCTGGATTGCCCCACCTGTGCCTCCAGGCTGTACCTCCCTAAGGGGAGTTACCCTCAGGGAGGCCTCATCAGGGAGATGTTGCCCTCAGTTCTTAGAGCTCTGAGCTGGGTTTGCTGGAGAGGGATACCCTGAGTCCTGCCTTGGGGAGCTCCCGTGGATGTGGGTTGCAGCCCAGGCATCCCAAAGGATCAGCAGAAACAAACGGCATGTTTGGAAGGAGGGAGCTGAGTCTGGTGAGGAGGAGGTGGACAGGATCCCTGCATAGAGAACAGGATTGCTGTGGGCCCGGCGAGCACGCCGGGAAGGATGTGGGGATGGGAGTGTCTGGACCCAGCCTTTTGTTTCCCAGCAAAGGTGATTTTGTGGACCCCTGCCTGGGGGACCTGGTCTCAATTCTGAAGCTTCCCCAATGGCTTAAAGGACTGCTGGCCTTCCTGATGAAGCCTCTGGTGAGGGCACAAGGAGTGGAGGGGCTAGGATGGCTGGGGGGAAACCTAGGGCCTCCTGTCCCATGATTCCCCATGGCCTCCCTCAGCCTCTCTTGGTTTGGGCAGGCATGGCCTCCTCTTCTGTCCAGTCCCCACCCAGACTGCTCTCCTCCCCTGTCCCCTGCGATCTTCAGCCAACCTGCATGCTGAAAGGGGTGCCAACCTGGGCCCTGGGGGGAGGCATGGAGGGAGGGGTCCCCAGTGGCTTGGCCTGAAGAAGATTGACATCTGCCGTGGCCCAGAGCTGAGTCACTGACCCTGTGTCTGTCCTGTGCAGCTCCCACGGCTGTCAGCTTTCCTCAGCAACATGAAGTCTCGGTGAGGGTTCTTCTGTGCCCAGCTGCCGGCCCCTGCCTGTCCTGATCCGAATCTGGGTTTGGGTAGTTTCTGACAGGAAAGGACTTGAGGGAAGTAGTCTCTGAGGCTGGAAGTGGCCCAGGCAGGGGGGCAACCTTTGCGACCTTCAGGTGGGACTTTGAAGTTGTCTTGGCAAGGTCCAGTTCTGGCTGGAGAGCAAAGGCCTGAGGGGGGCAAGAGGATGGGGGAGTTGGAGGGGAGGAGGTTGACCTGGCTGGGGCATGAGTGGAAAGGACCAGGAAGTAGGGGTTGGCCTGGGCCGAGGGTGGGGCACCTGGGAGAGGTGCTGCTGTTAGAGATCTGAGCTGACCTGAGCTGCGCCAGGTCCTGCTTGCCCCTTAGTGGCTTGGGCTGGAAAAGCAGGGCATAAAGCTCCCCGTTTCATGCCCTGACATCCCATGGACTCACTCCTTCCCTCACCACCAGGCTTCAGGACTGGCGGCAGCCATGGCCTCTCCTGTGTCCTGAGGGTAGTGAGGAATTGGGCCTGGGCTTGTCCTGGCTCTGCTGTGGAGTCACCAAGTGACAGCCTGTGCCCCTCTGGGGCCTGATTTTCTCATCCAAACAGTAGGGGTTTGAACTTCCCTCTCAGAGCTCCCATGGGGTTGTGAAGGGTCCGTGGAGAGGTGAGATCTGGAGGGTTGACAGTAGGGGTCTGATGTTGCTGATCTCCATGGCTGTGACCATCATGGCTGGTGACCACACTCCTTCTGCCCAGGTCGGCTGGAAAACTGTGGGAACTGCAGCACGAGATAGAGGTGAGGCCAGAGCCTCTGGACTGGAGCAGAGTGGCGGGGGGAGGGTGGAATTGGACAGGGCACCCGCTAGCAGTGTCTCACGGCCACTGCCCCAATGGGGCTCCTAGACTGGCCTGTCATCCCCCTTCCACTCCCTGGACCACCATTTGGGCCCAGCTCTCTGACCCTTACTTGCCCAGATGCCCTGTCCTGGGTCAGCCCCAGGTTGGGTCAGCTCCAGGCTCCTGTCCTGGCCGCCTTTTTTGCCCCCTGGAGCTGCCTTTGTGTGGCTCCGCCTCAGCAGGAAGAGGCATATCCACAATTCATTCTGGAGGCGGAACGACTGATGCCTTCCGAGAGGCAGCACTGCCTGCCCGGAGGACCTGTGTCCCACTGTGGCTCTGTTCAGATCCAGGGGCAGGTGCTGGGGCCAGAGCCACCCCAGCCACAGTCCCTGAGTTAAAGAGCCTGGGGTGGACCAGGTCTGAGTGCTTTGACCCGGTGTGCTGTGTCCCCCACAGGTGTACCGCAAAACCGTGATTGCCCAGTGGAGGGCGCTGGACCTGGATGTGGTGCTGACCCCCATGCTGGGCCCTGCTCTGGACTTGAATGCCCCAGGCAGGGCCACAGGTGAGGCCCGACACCCTGCCTGTCCCTTCTGTGAATCTGGCCATGTGCCCTGCAGGGCTGCCAGGAAATGGAAGAAGAGCCGTCGGGGAGGACCCTGCCCTCTCCAGTCTGGCTGCCTGGAGACATGGGAATCATGTGGGATGCCCTGGCAGGGATTGATTTTCCTGTCATCAGCACTATTCAAGTTGGGGATCTTGAGCTACAGAATCTAGTTTGGGGAGGTTATGGTTTGAAGTCCAGGTGGGATTTAGATAAATCAAGAAAATAGGGGCTAAGGCGGTGGCTCACACTATAATCCGAGCACTTTGGGAGGCTGAGGCTGGAGGATCACTTGAGCCCAGGAGCTCAAGAGCAGTCCAGGCAACATAGTGAGGCCCCTTTCGCTACAAAAAATAGAAAAATTAGCCGGGTGTGGTTGCATGTTCCTGTAGTTCTGGCTACTCGGGGGGTTGAGGCGGGAGGATTGCTTGAGCCCAGGAGGTCGAGGCTGCAGTGAGTTATGATCACACCACTGCACTCCAGCCTGGGTGACAGAGTGAGACTGTCTCAAAAAAAGGAAAAGGAAAAGAAAACAAGAACAGCATTCCCAGTGGGGAAAGTACATGGGCAAAGGCATGGGGCAAACATCAGTGGGATGTCCAGCCCGGCCCTGAAATCTGAATTCCTGGGCTTTGTCCTCAGTCCTGGGAGAGAGCCTTTCTCTGGCTGTAGACACAGGGTGCCATTTCATACGAGGTTTGACTCAGGCCCGGAGTTGGCACTGAAGATTCCCAGGGCCTGCTGCAGCTGCCTGTAATGTGTTCCAGGGGCCGTCAGCTACACTATGCTCTACAACTGCCTGGACTTCCCTGCAGGGGTGGTGCCTGTCACCACAGTGACTGCTGAGGACGAGGCCCAGATGGAACATTACAGGGGCTACTTTGGGGATATCTGGGACAAGGTGCTGCAGAAGGTGAGGACTGGCCTGCCCCTCAACTGAACTCACTCCACCCTGACTCTGGCCGCTGTGGAGGAAACAGTACCAGCACTGCGGGTTTGCCAGCCTTTCTTAAGCAAGACCTGAAGGACTGTGGCCTGGCCCTGCTTTGTGGCCTCTCTCTAGCTGGGGTGCTTCCTGGGCCTGGGGGTGGGGAGTCCTGCCTCGCTAACCCTATCCTGATGCCTGTGTCCCCTATAGGGCATGAAGAAGAGTGTGGGGCTGCCCGTGGCCGTGCAGTGTGTGGCTCTGCCCTGGCAAGAAGAGCTGTGTCTGCGGTTCATGCGGGAGGTGGAGCGACTGATGACCCCTGAAAAGCAGTCATCCTGATGGCTCTGGCTCCGGAGGACCTGAGACTCACAGTCTCTGCAGCCCAGCCTAGTCAGGGCACAGCTGCCCTGCTGCCACAGCAAGGAAATGTCCTGCATGGGGCAGAGGCTTCTGTGTCCTCTCCCCAACCCCCTGCAAGAAGCGCCGACTCCCTGAGTCTGGACCTCCATCCCTGCATTGGTCCCCTCTCTTCGTCCTGATCTCTCCATCCCCATGTGGCAGCCCATAGGTATGACATGGGCCAAGGCCCAACTAACAGTCAAGAAACAGCTCCTCGTCTGTGTGGTTTCTGGGCGTCATCGTGAGGGTGGGGGTTGGAGCCTGTTGAGAGCGGGGCTGGCTTGACCGTGCATACCCAGGCTCCAGCCATGCCAGTCTCCTGCTCCACAACCTCCCCTGGTGCCCGTCACCCACAGGAGGGGTGCATGCTTGTATCCCCTAGCACTTCGGCCCTGCCCCTCCTCTCTCACCTACACTAAACCCTGCTCTGCTGGACACTGCCCTTGGTCTCCTTCCTTCCTCTGCTCCTTTCCCTGCCTAGAAAGCTCTTTCTGTTCCTCTGCTTTCTATCCTTTGAGACCTGGCTCAGATCCTTCTCTCTCCAGGAGGCCTTTCCTCCTCCCTCTGGGCCCTGGAGTATATGGGCTATTTCTTCCCAGTCTGCCCTGTGTGGTGGGCATTGGTGGATGTGTCTGCCTGCCTTAGCACACTGGCTTTCCTTGACGGCAGGGAACCCATTGCTACATCTCTGTCTTCTGTGGCCAGCACAGGGCAGCAGGGGAAGCACTGAGTTGGGTTGCAGAGAGTCCGAAGTGCTGGCCCTGAGCTGCTGCTGTTTGGGAGAGGAGCCCATGGGCCTGGGGAGGCCGGCATGAGACAAGGTGACCTGGCTGGATGTGTATCTCTCTCTCTCTCTTTTTTTTCGAGATGGAGTCTCATTCTGTCACCCAGGCTGGAGCGCAGTGGTGCGATCTTGGCTCACTGCAACCTCCACCTCCCAGGATCAAGTGATTCTCCCTCCTCAGCCTCCCAAGTAGCTGAGATTACAGGCGTCTGCCACCACGCCCAGCTAATTTATTTTTGTATTTTTAGTAGAGACAGGGTTTCACCATGTTGGCCAGGCTGGTCTCGAACGTCTGACCTCGTGATCCGCCCGCCTCAACCTCCCAAAGTGCTGGTATTACAGGCGTGAGCCACTGTGCCCAGCACATTTTTGTATTTTTGGTAGAGACAGGGTTTCACCATGTCGACCAGGATGGTCTTGATCTCCTTACCTCGTGATCCGCACATCTCGGCCTCTCAAAGTGTTGGGATTACAGGCGTGAGCCACCACGCCCAGCCTTGGTTTCTTGATCATCTCAAGCTGGGCCCTGCTTCAGAGCTTTCATGCTAGCTGTTCTCTCTGCTCGGAACACACAGCTCCAATGTCACCTTCCCTGCTCACCCATTTATAAAACGGCCTCCCTTTTTACTTTCTTCTCTTCTCTTTTTTTTTTTTTCCGAGATGGAGTCTTGCCCTGTTACCCAGGCTGGAGTGCAGTGCAGTGATCTTGGCTCACTGCAACCTCTGCCTCCCGGATTCAACCAATTCTCCTGCCCCAGCCTCCCAAGTAGCTGGGATTACAGGTGTCTGCCACCATACCCAGCTAATTTTTGTATTTTTAGTTGGGACAGGGTTTCATCATGTTGGCCTGGCTGGTCTTGAGCTCGTGATCTGCCTGCCTCAGCCTTCCAAAGTGCTGGGATTACAGGCATGAGCCACCACACCTGACCCCTTGTTTGTTTTTTTGCTTCTTTCTTTCTTTTCTCTCTTTCTTTCTTTTTCTTTTTTTTTTTTGACAGTCTCACTCTGTTGCCCAGGCTGGAGTGCAGTGGCACAATTTCAGCTCACTGCAACCTCTGCCTCCTGGGTTCTGGGTTCAAGCGATTCTCCTGCCTCAGCCTCCTGAGTAGCTGAGGTGGCGTGCGCCGCCACGTCCGGCTAATTTTTTGTATTTTTAGTAGAGACGGGGTTTCACCATGTTGGTCAGGCTGGCCTGGAACTCCTGACCTCATGATCTGCCTGCCCGGGCCTTACAGTCATGAGCCACCACGCCCTGCCCCTTGTTACTTTCTAACAGGCTACCCTTTGTTCTTTTTTTTAAGACGGAGTTTTGCTCTTGTTGCCCAGGCTGGAGTGCAATGGCGGGGTATCAGCTCACCGCAAACTCCACCTCCCACGTTCAAGCAATTCTCCTGCCTCAGCCTCCCGAGTAGCTGGGATTATAGGCATGCGCCACCATGCCCGGCTAATTTTGTATTTTTAGTAGAGATGGGGTTTCTCCATGTTGGTCAGGCTGGTCTCGAACTCCTGATCTCAGGTGATCCACCCTCCTTGGCCTCCCAAAGTGCTGGGATTACAGGCGTGAGCCACCACGCCTGGCCACCCTTTGTTCTTTATAGCATGATTACTCTCTGAGCTCTTTTATGTTTTTTTGTCTCCTCCACTAAACCATAAGCTTCCTGAGAGCCGTGCTTTGTCTTGTTCATCACTTGTTCTTGGCTTGGAGGATGGTGCTCCACAAATTCTGGGATGGTAAAGTGTGGCTGTGTGAGGGGCCAGGCACTGTGCTGGGTGCTGGCAGTGACAAATGAGGCAGCCTTGGCCCCTGTCCTTGTGGAGCTCACATTCTGGAGGGATTTGTTGAATGAAGAGAAGGGGGACAGAGAGTTGTGCTAATGAAGACCTCTAAATATTTAATGCCTGGAGTGATAACATGACTTTTTTTTTTTTTTTGAGACGGAGTCTCGCTCTGTCGCCCAGGCTGGAGTGCAGTGGTGCAATCTTGGCTCACTGCAAGCTCCACCTCCGGGGTTCACGCCATTCTCCTGCCTCAGCCTCTCCGAGTAGCTGGGACTACAGGTGCCCACCACCACGCCAGGCTAATTTTTTTGTATTTTTAGTAGAGACGGGGTTTCACCATGGTCTCGATCTCCTGACCTCGTGATCCGCCCGCCTCGGCCTCCCAAAGTGCTGGGATTACAAGCGTGAGCCACCGCGCCCGGCCGATAACATGACTTTTGATCTGGAAAAAAGGGGAAAGGGAATTCTAGACCACATTTACTGAGTACCTACTATTAGCCATCTACTTTCTGGGCACTTTACAGTCATGCACTTAATCCTCTGTTAACCCTATGATAGGCATTTTTGCCCCCGTTTTACAGAAAGGTTATGTATCTTGCCCAGGGTCCCACAGCTAGAAGCGGGGGGCTTGGAACCGAAAGCTAGGCCAGTCTTTGTCAGCAACTGCATGAGGTCTTTCTGTTGATGCTGAGCCCCAGCGAGTACGATGGCCAGAAGAGTAAGAGCACAAGTCAGCCTCCTTCTCATACCTCCCTGACCACCAGTGTGCTGGTGGCTACTGCCTGTTTTCATGGCCTTTCCCCCTCTCACTGGGTCCACTGCCACGGCTTCTTTTTTTTTTTTTTTTTTTGAGATGGAGTTTCGCTCTTATTGTGCCGGCTGGAGTGCAATGGTGAGATCTCAGCCCACTGCAACTTTTGCCTCCCGGATTCAAGTGATTCTCCTGCCTCAGCCTCCCGAGTAGCTGGGATTACAGGCGTGCACCACCATGCCCATGCCCAGCTAATTTTGTATTTTTAGTAGAGATGGGATTTCTCCATGTTGGTCAGGCTGGTCTCGAACTCCTGATCTCAGGTGATCTGCCTGCCTTGGCCTCCCAAAGTGCTGGGATTACACACGTGAGCTACTGTGCCTGGCCTGCCACAGCTTTTTGCCTGGCTTCTCTGGGCTCCAGACTGGACATCTCCAACAATCCTTCACATGGCAATTAGGCAACCTCATGCTTAAAATCTTTGGACTCACTTGTGCCAAGTCCAGATGCCTTGTTATGACCTGCAAGGTCATGCTTAACCTGACCCTGCAGCTGGCCCCTGTGGCCTCATCTCCTTCCCTTCCTCAGTGCTCACAGCCCGGCCACGTGGCCTGCAGGTAATGTTCAGAATGTTCAGAACACCAAGTGATCTCCCACCTCCATGTCCTTTGCTCTTGGTGCTTGCTGTGCCTGGAGTGTTGTTCCTGGGGTCTCCACCTAAAGACCACCTACTCATCCAAAGTGAGGGCAATTGCTCTTCTCTTCCAACTCTGTCAGGCTGTGTTGAAAGAGCTTCTTTGTGCTTCTGCACGTGGTCGAAAGCAAGGTCTGTGGCTTAATAGAATCCAACATCTGTTACGCTGTGGAGTTGAATACCCATTATCTCATTTGGAAAATGGGCATTACTATTAAAATTTAATTTTTTTAATTTTTTGAGACAGAGTCTGTCTCTGTTGCCAAGGCTGGAGTGCAATGGTGCGATCTTCGCTCACTGCAACCTCTGCCTCTGGGTTCAAGTGATTCTCCTGCCTCAGCCTCCCGAGTAGCTGGGATTACAGGCGCCTGCCACTGCCCCCGGCTATGTTTTATATTTGTAGTAGAGATGGGATTTCACCATGTTGGCCAGGCTGGTTTCGAACTCCCGACCTCAGGTAGTCCACCTGCCTCGGCCAAAGTGCTGGGATTACAGGCGTGAGCCACTGCGCCTGGCCTTTTTTCTTTTCTTTTTTTTTTGAGACGGCATCTTCCTCTGCCACCCAGGCTGGAGTGTGGTGGTGCGATCTCAGCTCACTGCAGCCTCCACCTCCTGGGTTCAAGCGATTCTCCTTCCTCAGACTCCCAAGTATAGCTGAGACTCCAGGCGCCCGCCACCATGCCCGGCTATGTTTTGTATTTGTGGTAGAGACAGGGTTTCACTATGTCAGCCAGGCTGGTCCGCAACTCCTGACCTCAAGTGATCCGCCCGCCTTGGCCTCCCAAAGTGCTGGGATTACAGGTGTGAGCTACCGTGCCTGGCCCTGTTATTTCCATTTTATACATAAGGAAACTGAAGTTCGGAGGGAGTTGCTGACTTGTTGAAGGCTGATCATTATGGGTTACAGAGAAGACTTGAAACCCACATGCTCAGCTCTAAACTTACTGTACCTTCCTCATTTGTACAATCATCACAAGAACTGCATTCAACATTCTTCGGGCACCAGCCTCTGTGCTAGGCGACTACAGTACTTTGAAGACAGAAGCAATCCTGTGTACTATGCACCTCTGCCAATATCTGTTTACAGGAGATAGCTGCTATGTCCTTGTCCACCCTCCCTTTTCTCTCCCCGCGGTTGCGATATTGGAGTTTTAGGACACAGCCAGAGCACTTGCCATCTGTTCCTGTTGGACACCATTTTTAGGATTATCCCAAGGGCTCTGACTGTTTCTGCTCTTCCTCCCAACTTGTGCTTATGTATCCACAAATCTGAGCACTGGACCTCTCCAACTTCATCCCAAGTCACCCATAAACCTATGGATCAGAGCAGACCAAGGAAATGGCGTGACCTGCACCCTTAACAGACAGACACATAACCGAGTTTTGAGCTTCCCAGCCAGATGTACCTTTAGTTCACATTTCTCTGGCTGGGCTTAGCTGGGCCCTCCCAAGTTTCCTACACATAGATTTGGGGTGGCGACCCTGGGCACCTCAGGAAGGTGAAGCCACTTGGGATCGGGGCTGTGTATTCTCAGCACCCAGCATGGTGCCTGGTACTCAGTGGGTACCCAGAGAAGGCTTGTTGAATGGAGCAATGGGTGACTTGTCATTAGGGAACCCATTTTGGCCCATTCTGATTACTTCCTCCTCTCACCTCCAATAGGGAATTTTCCAATCAGCCCCTGACCCTTTGCTCCTTTCACATTTATCGTATCTACCTCCATGAGATGGAGTCTTGCTCTGTTGCCCCAGCTGGAGTGCAATGGCAGGATCTCGGCTTACTGCAACCTCTGCCTCCTGGGTTCAAGCGATTTTCCTGCCTCAGCCTCCAGAGTAGCTGGGATTATAGGCGCCTGCCACCACGCCCAGCTAATTTTTTGTATTTTTAGTAGAGACGGGGTCTCACTATGTTGGCTAGGCTGGTCTCAAACTCTTGACCTCAGGCAACCACCTCCCTCAGCCTCCCAAAATGCCAGTAGCCATGATCTTGATGAGTGCCCATGAGGACAAATAATTCCCAGTCTACATTCAACCTATAGGTTTCTCCTGGTCTGCAGATCCTCATCTATCCACTTCTCCCATCCTCTTAACTCCATCTCTCTCAGGCTGTTGAAAGAGCTTCTTTGTGCTTCTGCACTTGGTAGAAAGCAGGGACTGTGTCTTAATAGAATCCAACGTCCTTAGGCTGTGGAGTTGAACCCATTATCTCCTTTGTAAAATGGGCTTATTATTTCCATTTCATATATAAGGAAACTGAAATTCAGAGAGGGTTGCTCTCTGAACAACAATGGAGGGTTGCTCCCTCCATTCATCCTCCCATCCATGCAATAATAATATTGAATTCTTCTCACAGTATGTTCAGGGTAACCAATCAGAAATAGTCCCTGCCTGAATGGAGCTTCCATTCTACCAGGAAACA
Organism: Hylobates moloch; assembly: GCF_009828535.3. Taxonomy (NCBI): domain Eukaryota; kingdom Metazoa; phylum Chordata; class Mammalia; order Primates; family Hylobatidae; genus Hylobates; species Hylobates moloch. The sequence continues at coordinate 47,293,446 of NW_026652283.1, forward strand.
GCCATCAAATGTAGAATTGCACAGAAACACTCATTAGAAGTGCAATCAAGCAGAAGCCCTGGGTATTATGAGAATAAACCATGTGGGACCTGATCCAGCCTGAAATGTGTGTATGCGTGTGTCAGGGAATGCTTCCTGGAGGAAGTAACATTGAAGCTGAAAACTGCATTGTCACCCGAGCCAAGGAATGAGTGTGTTTCAAGGAGGGTGAAGCTGACAACTCTAAATGCTGCTGATTTACCCTTGAGGAGATCACTGGGATGATATAGGAACAAGCCAGACTTTGTTGGGTGGGGGAGTGAGTGAAAGGCGAAGAAGTAAAGGCAGCCCATATAGAAAACTGGAAAAGCTCAGGAAGGGGACAAAAGACATGGTAGTAGTTGGGGAGAGTGTAAATCTGAGGGAATCATCCCTCATCCCCCAAGATAGGAGAGACTTAGCATGTTAAATGCTGCTAGGAAAGAGCTAGCAGCGACGCACAGAGGGGGGAAGTCAAGGTAGGAATGGAGGGCTCAACCTGCCATCATTTCTTCACTGAAGAGGTATCATTGAACAAATATCATGTGACAGGCGTTTTGAAAAAGGCTGACAAAGTCTATGCTCCCCCCACCCCCCCAGCTAATTTTTTTGCATTTTCTGTAGAGATGGGGTCTTGCCATGTTGTCCAGGTCGAGCTCAAACTCCTGAGCTCAATTGATCCACCCAAAGTGCTGGGATTACAGGCGTGAGCCACTGTGCCTGGCCTCGTCTGTGCTTTTACGGAACTTATTTTCTAGGGAGGGAAGCAGGAGGTAAGTAACAGATCAACAAGAAAACTTCAGCTAATGAAAAGTGTAATGATGAGATAAAATGAGGTATGTGGTAATGGAAGGGTGTAACCCAGGAAAAGGTGAGGTCACAAGGCCTAGAGTGCTGTGCCGTGGGATGTGGTGCGGGTGACAAGTGGCCTGGGGGAGCTGAGGATATGGGGGAGAGCTGGAGTTCATGAAGGTGGAGTGGGGGCTATGGAAGAAAATGGTCAGAAAAGAGGCAGAAGGACAGAGGAGGGCTGGTCTGGAGGCCCCAGGGAGATGACAGAGTGTGACAGAGTGTGACAGAGTGGGCGACTTCAGGGTCACCCTTAGTCAACTGCTGACCTCGCATCTGTTCCTTTAGACCCTCGGGTACTCAGACTCAACATTACCAACCACGAACTCAGTTCCTTCCCACCCTAACCTGCTGCTGCCCTGGCTTCCTGGTCTGGGGGGGGCAAAGGCGCCATTCTCCTGGGTACAGTGACTTGCAGCCTCAGTGATGACCACTGAGATGGAGACTGGATGGAGGCCCCTGAGGAGAGCAGAATGGTTCCCACATCAGGGCCCCTCTGGGCCACTTTTCCAGTCTCCTCATGTCTTCTCTGTTCCTCCTCTGGGAAGTCATCTCCCTTACTCCCACGACTCCCCTCCAGCAGCAGGAGGCTGGGGAGGCTGGAAACCCAGATCAGAGTCATGGCCTTGCTTTGGAGTCAAGGGGGAAGCCCAGCTGGGCTGGCTGGTCTCATGTCCTGGCATCATCTCCCCTGGGGTGGATGCCTGATGAGCCCTGCCCGCTCCTCCAGGTGTTCTTTCCTTTCCTCTCTGCCTGTCCCCCAGAACTTCCACTCTAGGCAAACCTGGCCTGTTCAGTTCCACCTCCGTGTGTCTGCTTAGGCGGAACAAAGGAGCTTCCAGAGAATCCTGAAGGCAGTGGGAACGCCAGGAGCAACCCCATCCATAACTCCTGAGGGTTGGAGTAGGGAGTCTGAGGGGTAGGATGGGTGGGAGTAGGATGTGACAGAGGTCAGCTGCCCAGCTGCAGGCTTGGGCCCCTCTTCAGGCTCGCCTGCCAAAGCCTCTTCCTCTGCATGGCCCGGGATATAGGGGTTTTGTCCCCAGGAAGTCCAGATGGGGTAAGAACTAGGAGGAGGTTGATCACTGCCACACCCAGGGCCCCAGATGTGCATGGGTGCCCTGGCAGGATCGCTGACAAATAAATGAGACATACTCTTGAGGAAAGAGCAGCTGGATCCACACAGGTTGCGCAATACCCAGGGTGGCTTGGCTGTTTGACTCCCTGGTGATGCTACTCCTGCTGGCCCTGCTAGGGGCTGCCCTGCTGGGGGCTGCCCTGCTCACCTGGTGGCATGCTCCAGCCCAGAACAAGATCCCCAGGGCCCAGAAGTGGAGGGAGGTAGCACTGCAGAAGACGGAGGCCCTGGCCCAGTGACTCTGGCAGCAGGTGAGTCGACACGGGTCCCGGAGGCCCCCAGCCACAGGGGGCCTTGGCCCTCAATCCCAACAGGAGGACTACACCTCAGGATGCCCCTCCCGTCCATGGCCCCAGCCCCTACAGACACAGGGAGCAGGTGGGCACTTCCCCACCCTCAGTTCTCCCCATGCCAGCTCTGTGTGTGGTTGTCAGTTCTCCTCCATCCCCGGCCTTTGAGACCCTGGAGATTGGGGGCAGTGTATTCTTTCTCTGTTCTCCCAGCACTTGGCACATGGCTCAGTAACATGGGAGGTGCCCACTTAGGGTATTTGCGGAAATAAGATAAACTGATGGAGGCAATTGGAGGAGGGAGGCCTGATCTCTTTCAGCCCCTGAGCACTCCAAAATCCCCCAAGACAGGAACCCTAGTCTACCCGTCCCCTCCTACCCCCACCCCATTCAGCTCTGAAAACACTTGCTGAGCCCTGAGAAGTGCAGAGCACAGGGGGCTGGGGCTGGGGTCTCCCAGGAAGCTGCAGGTCTTAAAAGGCAGCTTTGGCAACTCGGAGTGGGGGTATTTCACTGGGATAGCCTCTGTGGCTGGCTGGGCTGAGACTGGCAGGTGAAGTGGCTGAGCCATAGATGTATCAGCAAAGCCTGCCCCAGGTGGCAGAGAGAAGGGTGGGAAAGAGGGACATGGAGACAAACATAGACTGAGCCTGGGATTTGCCGTGTGGCCTGGAGGATGTGACAACCTGTCTCTGGGCCTTGGACTCCCCAGCTGCCCGAGAGGGGATGGGCTCATGGTCTCTCGGGGTCTCCAGCTTTGGTGGACGATGGTGGACTCAGTCTGGGAGCCTGGAGGTAGGGGCTGGGGCTAGTGCCTGAGGTGCTGTTCCCATGCTTTGGAGTTCCTGAGTGTCCTCTGCCGTCCCCTGGATGGTGATTGATGGCCCCAACGGGCAGCTTCTCTGTCTGAGCTGCTGCAGTTGCTGAGTGTGTATATTAATATTAATTGGGGCCAATTAGTTGGATAAATCAATCTGCCCCCAGAGAGCAGCTGCCCCTCCCTGGTTGATGAGGAGGAAGTCGGGGCTAATGGGTTGCAGTGGCGAATGGGCATGATGGAGGCGTCCTGTGTGCATGTGGAGGCCCAATCTGTGTGCGGTGGTGGGGATAGCTTCCTTTACCGTGGACGAGGGCCTGCTTTCTTGTGCCTCCTGCTGGCATTTCATTGTGTCATGGTTGGTTGCGTGTCTGGTCTGGCTGTGTGCTTATGTGCCTGGCTGGGTGTGTGTGGTTGTGCTGGTGGTGTGCTTATGTGTCTGGTTGGTGTTGTGTGCCTGGATGTCCTGGCTGTGGTTGTGTCCTGGCTGGTGTTGCTCCTGGCTGTGTGTGGTTGTGTGTCTGGGTGTGTGGTTGTGTGTCTGGGTGTGTGGTTGTGTGCCTGGCTGGCTGTGTGCTTATGTGTCTGGCTGGGTGCTTATGTGCCTGGCTGTGTGGTTGTGTGCCTGGCTGTGTGCTTATGTGTCTGGCTGGGTGCTTATGTGTCTGGCTGGGTGCTTATGTGCCTGGCTGTGTGGTTGTGTGCCTGGCTGGGTGCTTATGTGCCTGGCTGGGTGTGTGGTTATGTGCCTGGCTGGGTGTGTGGTTGTGTGTCTGGCTGGGTGTGTGGTTGTGTGTCTGGCTGGGTGTGTGGTTGTGTGTCTGGCTGGGTGTGTGGTTGTGTGTCTGGGTGTGTGGTTGTGTGTCTGGCTGGGTGTGTGGTTGTGTGCCTGGCTGGGTGTGTGGTTGTGTGCCTGGCTGGGTGTGTGGTTGTGTGTCTGGCTGGGTGTGTGGTTGTGTGTCTGGCTGGGTGTGTGCTTATGTGTCTGGCTGGGTGTGTGGTTGTGTGTCTGGCTGGGTGTGTGGTTGTGTGCCTGGCTGGGTGTGTGGTTGTGTGCCTGGCTGGGTGTGTGGTTGTGTGTCTGGCTGGGTGTTGCATCTGTGTTTTGTGAGGAACATCTTCTCGGTTCTGATGGCAGAGCTGTGGGCTCTTTGGTCCTGATGTTAGGAGTCATGGCTGGTGTCTGATCTTGGTCTTTCTTGCAGCAGCAGCCCCTCACCCCAGCTGGAAGGGAGCCCAGGAAGCCTCAGCCTTAGGGAGGAGCTCTTGGAGCCCAGGAAGCCCTGGGGTTGACACTGGAGGGTGGTTGGCCCCCATATGGGGAGGGGTCTGCCCAGTGAGGCTTTCACCTTCAGCTCATTTTCTTCTGCTTCCCTTAGCTTTGAATGCGGCAACTCCATCTATGGCCAGATGTTGAACCACTGAACTAAAGAAGACATGTGGGGGCTCCTCAAGGGGTGAGGGAGCTCTGCTGGCAGAAAGGAGGTCCATCCTAGGCATGGGTACTGACACAGGTGACAGCATCTGCATACCAGCCAGCTTCTGTGGTGTTTATGGCCTCTGGACCACAGGTTCCCGCCTTAGGTACTCATTGATGGTGGTGATGGGGTGGGCTCGGACCTGCCTAAGGGAACTAGGGGGTGGGGAAGTAGAGGGGTCTGCTCCTCCCATCGACTTTCATCTACCCAGCTCAGTACTAGGGGAAGTGGGTAGGAGGGCTTCAAATAACTCCTGCAGTAGCCATGCTAAACATACCATGTTTTGTCCAGGTGGCAGTAGAATAGACCTTCCACTCATTAACTCATCAGCTCATTAATTCATTAATCTATACAGCTGTCCATCCACATACCCCTTCTCTTACTCATTCATCAATCTGTCCATTTATCTATCTATCTGTCCTTCATTCATTCAATCACCCACGTGGTCATCATCTCAGTCTGTATCCATCAATCAATTTTACCATTCATCCACTATTTATTTAAAAGATTTCTATTGACTATTTATTGTGTCAGACATAACAGCTCCTTGGGTACTAGCTACTTGGGTTACTTCAGTGAACAAAAGAGACAAATATCTCAGCCCTTGAAAAACTAACACATACTCTTCCTTCCAACCATTTATTTATCCATCCATCTTTCCATCCATCCATTTTTGTATCCATCCATCAATCAACATTTGCATCTCTCCATCCATCCATCATCCATCCATCCATCCATCCATCCATCCATCCATCCATCCATCCATCCATCCACTCATCGTGTATGCATGCATGCATCCACCCATCTCTCAACCCCTCTCTGTGTACCCACACTATGGCCCCTATTCTGGGGACATAGACCACTCTTGGACCCAGCCCCTGCCCCTGCTGTGCTCTTAGACACACAAATGAGTTAGTCAGAAAGTGATCAGGTCTCTAAGAGAGGGTCAAAGCTTGTGGGAATGCACAAGAGGAAGCTGACATTTTCTTCAACAGAGATTTATTAAAAGCTTATATTCTTGACTTTCAGAGGCGGGGTAAGGGAAGGGAAGGATTCCTGGAGGAGGCAGCATTTGAGCATGTTTTTGAGGGCCAGACATGCCAAGATGATGTGGCGTCTAGAAGGCTGTAAGATTGTTTGTAAGCGGCTGACTTTGCCTGCAGCAATATGCACGTGTGGAAGGGCTAGAAGGGGAAGTCATGGAGAGTTAGAGCCTTGAAAGGCGGTCAAAGAGATCAGACTTTATGATGTGGGCAGCAGAGAGTCAGGGAAGGTTGAAGCAGCTCCTATTTTTGTGGGCTGCGCCTTGGGGGAGCACATTACCTGGGTGTTCAAGCCTCCTGGCACCCAGGCTCCTCCCTTCACATGCTGAGCTGGGCTCTGGGTCGGAATGTTTTGCAGCTACACTGGAATTGCCTCTGCCATCAAGGGGAAAAAAATCGGGTAAGTCTTGGTCTGTGCCTGTGGCCACCCCATTTAAAGATGAACCTGCCAGTCTTTCTCCCAAGGACATTTCGCTCAGCTCATGTCTCCAGACAGATCAGCCCCACAGATGATGACTGAGAGGGGGTGCTGCATGGTTCCCACCTGGCCTCCCCTTGTCCAGTGACTCTTGCCCTCTGAGAAGGGCTTCTGTCCTGCTCTCTAGCTTTAATCTCTTCCTTTGTCCTGACTATGACCCTGGAACCCACCCTCTGAGGCCAGGCAGTTGGGATCCCCAGGGCACAACCAATGAGAGGTGCTTGCTGGGCATGGTGGCTCATGCCTGTAATCCCAGCACTTTGGGAGGCTGAGGTGGGCAGATCACCTGAGGTCAGGAATTCGAGACCAGCCTGGCCAACATGGGGAAACCCCGTCTCTACTAAAAATACAAAAATTAGCCAGGTGTGGTGGCGGGCACCTGTAATCCCAGCTACTGGGGAGGCTGAGGCAGAAGAATCACTTGAACCCGGGAGGTGGAGGTTGCAGTGAGCAGAGATCGTGCCACTGGACTCCAGCCTGGGTGACAGAGAAAAACTTCGTCTCAAAAACAAACAAACAAAAACCAAAACACAACAAACAAACAAACAAAATGAGAGGTGCCTGCCTCTCTCCCCTCCTTTTTGTGCAGTGACCACGGTGGCTAGCCCCATGGCCCAGGACGTGGAGAGCCTGGCGCTGTCCCTGCAAGCCCTGCTGAGTGAAGACATGTACCGACTGGACCCCACTATGCCCCAGATGCCCTTTAGGGAGGAGGTAAGCCAGGTGGGAGAGCAGACCTGGGGGTTTCCTTGCCCCCCACCATCATTCCTCCCTGACCTGTCTGCCATCTTACCTTCCCAGGTGAAGACCCCCTTTCCCACCCCAGGCTGCAGTGAGTGAGAAGCCCACATACTCAGTCCAGTTTGTTTCCTTCCCCTGCTGGACGCCAGCTGCTTTGGCCTCTTGGCTATCTGGAGCCATAGCTTGTAAGTGCCCCCAAAGAGGGCCTCCAGTGCCATATACCCAACTCATGCAGGCAGAATACTCAGCAAGTGTGGTTCAGAGGGTGTGACATCCAGTTAAGCTGGGTTTTTAACCCTCTAGGTAACCCTGGCCAAGTCACATCTCTTCTCTCAGCCTTAGCCTCCCCATCAGTACAATAAAGAGGTTAGGCTGGGAGATCACTCCACACCCTTCTGTCTACAGCAGCCTTCATTTATTCGTTAATTCATTCAACAACATTTGCTTGTACCAGCTGTGTGCCAGGCTCTGTGTGTCTCATCCTAACACTCTATAGAGTGAGCAGTGCTCCTCCCATTTACAGCTGGGGAGACTGAGGGGAAGTGAAATGACTTGCCTAAGATCATGTAGTTAGTAACTGGCAGAGCTGGCTTTGAACCCAGCCCTATCTGACTGCAGAACCCTTTCCATAGGGCAGTTTCTGTCTACCTCCCGGTAATGTCTGTTCCTCGGATTCCCTACACCCCTCCTAGCATTATCAACCTGAGATCATTGTATATCATCCATGATTTGCCCCTACAAACGTGTTGTGTGATGGGTGAGGGGCGGCTGCCTTTCTGGCAGCACCCCACTTTCCAGGACTAGGGGCCCACCACCCCAGACCCTGGTGGATCTCCATCCTCATCTTCTCCTAACATTTCTCTAGCTTAAAGATATTTGTGTCTATGCATGATTTACTCACCTGCCCACCCACTCAACTCTAACCATCCATTCATCCACTCACCATGTATGCATTCAACCCTCTGCCCACCCAACTACCCACCATCTCATACATACATCTACTCACCCACCCAGGAGTCTGTCTACCATCTATCTACTATCCACTCCATCCACCCAATCACCCATCTCATCCATTTCTCCTTCTACCAGGGATTTCCCCAGAGCACCTAGAGCCTGGAGAGTATATAGGGAGGCTCCCAGGGGGTCTTGGGGTGTCCACGTAGATTCCCCCCTTTGTGAGGACAGCTGGAGACCAAGGCCCTGCCCTTAAAGTCTGGCTCCTGGAGAGAGTGGGGCCACCTTGTCCCCAGCACAATCTCTCCTCTGAGCTCCACCCAGCCCCTTGTGCCCCTAGGTTTACACCAGTAACCAGCCCCTTCGAATTGGCTACTATGAATCAGATGGTTACATCCAGCCATCCCCTAGCACGGCCAGGGCTGTGCAGCTCACCTTCTGGCTGCTCCAGGATGCATGACACCAGGTAGTCTCACCTGGTCCTGGGCGAGAGAGAGGCCAGGCCAGTGCGAGGATGCTGGACGGGGCCATCCTTGGAGACAAAGGTGGTTACATCTGAGTTTGAGGTGCTGAGATAATTGTGTTCCCCCTATGCTTCCTGGAGAAAACTGATGGGGTGGAGGTGGGGATAGGGTGAGCCCTACCCTATAAGGAAGGCATCAAGCTTTTGTGCTTCCTCCTTCAATGGTGGAGATTCAGGGACACACTCCTATAATTCCTTTAGCTTGGGTCTGTGTTGCCTCCATCAAGTGGCCATAAGGAGCTTTCTGTCTCCAAAATCCCCACCCTAGCCCTACCCCCACCTCCCCTGCCCCCAGTGTCCTGTCCTGACCTCACTTCCCTTTTGAGATTCTACCATGTGATCTTGGGCTAGCCTTTTAACCTCCCTGGGCTTGTTTTCTACCCAATGGGGTGGCTGTGAAGATTAAATGTGGTTCCATAGATAAAGCACTTGGCACGCTGGCTGGATCACAGTGAAGCATGAAGGAAATGAGGGCTGCTCTCATTCTGTTCTGTCGCATCTGTGTGTGAGGGTGAGGGAGTGGGGTGGCAGGAAAGCAACCAGTGACACAGGCCTCCCATGCCATGCTGAGGTGCTGAGGTCGACAGAGATGCATGAGATGATGTGGCATACCTCTCGAAATCTTGGGGGATGCAGAGACAGAGAACCAGGCAGTGTCGGGGAAGCCCCAGACCCTGACTCTGCCTCTGCCTCCCCAGGTTATCCCCTTCTCCATCCCCCAGGCAGAGCATGCCATCAAAGACTTGTACACAGCGGGGATATTTACTGATGGAGGGGCCACTCTGCTAGAGAAGCTGTACGTTATCTGCTGGGACTCAGGGGTGGGGCATGGTGGAAACAAGGTAGGGGAGTGGGCTGGAGCCAATCTGAGCCCCAGGGAAACTGGGGGCTTGGGCTGGGATGCCTCTGGCTAATAGTGTGACCTTATGCCACAAGCCACACACTGGGCCTGTCTTTAGGATGCACCTGTTCCGGGGTTGGGGCTGAGAGCAGAAGTGCTTCTTTGGGTTTGGCCTCCTTCTTGTCTACGGAGTGGAAGTTGGGTGGCTGTGGGGGCAGGCCATTGGCTAAGGGCTGTGACTTACCCATCTGCAACTGGTTCCTCAGAGAGGGGGACATTGTGGATCTCAGCATAAAGGGCATGGTCAACCAGCTCTGCCTGCCAGACCCTGTCAAGTGTTTCTTGGCCTGGATCCCAAAGTACATAGTAAGTGCAGGCCCTGGTCAGGGAGGGCTTTGGAAGGGCAGGGGGCACAGGGAGTAGGAGGGGCTCAGAAAGCAGAGGGAGCTCACAGAAAGAGTGGAAGTGGGGTCAGAGAGGAGGATGAGGCCCAGAGAATGGTGGTAGCTCAGAGAGGGGTTCAAAATGGGGAAGAAGAATGAAGGGCTGGGTGCGCGGTGGCTCATGTATGTAATCCCAGCACTTCGGGAGGCCAAGGTAGGAAGATCACTTGAGCCCAGGAGTTTGAGACCAGCCTGGGCAACATAGTGAGACTCCATTCTCTAAAAAGAATGGAAAAAAAAAAAAATAGCTGGGCATGGTGGTGCATGCCTGTGGTCCCAGCTACTCAGGAGGCTGAGGTGGGAGGATCACTTGAGCCCAGATCAAGGCTGCAGTGAGCTGAGATCATGCACTGCATTCCAGCTTGGGTGACAAGTAAGACTTTGTCTCAAAAAAAAAAAAAATTAATTAAAAATAATAATGAAAGAAGGGGATGGGGCTAAAAGAGTAGGGTGCTCATAGAGAGCGGAGGGGGTTTCAGAGAGGAGGCTCAGAAAGGGGGAAGGGCATTTGGAGGGCTACAGGGCCAGTGTGAGCTCAGAGAGGCTCAGGGCTTGGTGAAGTGGTGTAGGCTTGTTGAGGATCCGAGGGTTCCACGTCAGTGCGTTGAGCAATGCTGCCCTTCTTGGACCCCCTCCTGGGCAGGCTGGCTGTTTTCCTGTGGGTTCTGACATTGAACTCCCCCTCTCAGCCCCCTTCTAGGATCCCCAATCTAGCCAGCATCTTGAAGAGATTCGTGGAGTGGGGTGAGTCTCCCTAGGGCCAGCTCCTGCGCACAATGGTTGTCCACGGGAGGGTGGGAATTGAGGAGGGCATATGGCTAGAGTTGGTATCCACTTAGGGGGGAACTATTTAGATTGTGGACTCTAATTAGGGTTTTAGGATCATGCCTGACATTAGCATTAGATTGAGACTTTTGATTGGTGTTGGGACTTGATTTGGAGTTAAGATCTGAATTAAGGCCAGGTGTGGTGGCTCACGCCTGTAATCCCAGCACTTTGGGAGGCTGAGCGGGGAGGATCACTTGAGGCCAGGGGTTCAAGACTAGCCAGGACAACATGATGAAACCCCATCCCTACTAAAAATACAAAAATCAGCGGGTGTGGTGGTACGTGTCTTTAGCTACTTGGGAGGCTGAGGCATGAGAATCACTTGAACCCAGGAGGTGGAGGTTGCAATGGGCCAAGATGGTGCCACTGCACTCTAGCCTGGGCGATAGAGAGAGACTCTGTCTCAAGGAAAATAAAAATCTGAATTAAGGCTAAGTTGAGGTAAAATGTGGGGCTGAAGTTGAGATTAGGTTTTATTTGGGGATAGGCTTAAGACTGAGGCTGGGGTTGGAGTTGGTTTGAGTTGGGGTTGGTGGGGCAAAGATAGATTTGGAAGAGGGTTGGGACTGAGGCTGGAGTTGGGGTGGGGCTAGAGTTAGGGTTAGAGATGAGGTTGGGAGAGGCTGTTATGGGCTTGGGTTTGCTGTTGGGCTTGGCCTGGTGGGGTTGGTGTTGAGATGCTGGGCAGAATTGGGCTGGAGTGGCCTGAGGGCTAACTGGGTGCCTCACAGATTAGGGTAAGGAGCCTGTGGCCTTTGAGGCAGCCCATGAGTTCCTGTGACTGGTGGAATGGGGGGTAGATTGACCAGAGGATGTGTGCTCTTGGGGACCTTGAGCAGGCAAGATGTCTTGGCCAGGGCACAAGACACGGGGTCACTCCCAGCTCATCAGCTGATTTGCAGCGTGCACTGAGGCCTTGAGTGTCATGTCACCATTTGTATAAAAGGGTTCCCTCCCATGCTGACCTTTGAACTTGTCAGAGTCTTCCTCATTCTTTCAGGACACCCAAGAAACTGTGGGAGCAGCACACAGCAGTGGAGGTAATGCATGCCTGGGAAGACCTTGAGGGGCTGCTGGAGCTGACGCTGCAGACACTTGGGTAGTGCCCTGAGTGGTCAGAGTTATGGCCTGGCCTGCAGAGAAGGCCCAGCTGGACCTGGCTGGGGGGGCTTGGTGACCTCAGAAGTTATTCTAGTCCATCTCCATAGAGCATTGTCCCCAAATCCTTGTGACCTGAAATTCAGCTTCCCATCCCTTCACCTCTGTCCCTGGGAAGATCCTGAACCTCCACAGGTATCTCAGGCCGAAGCTTATAGCCTGAGACTTCCTCCTGGTGTGCAACTCAGTGCTGCCTGGCAGCATCTGACCTTGTCTGGCAAACAGTAACCCCTGCCGGTCCTACCCCTCCCATCCCTCATTGTCCCTGCAGGAATATCAGCAAGAGTTCATAGCCAAGTGGAGGTCCCTGGACCTGGATGTGCTGCTGGTGCCAGTTCTGGGCTCTGCCTTCTATATAGGCTCTTCCTCCCTAGCATCAGGTGAGAGCGCATTGGGTCCTGGTGGGGTTGGGATTGGGAGTCCAGGACTCCCGAGTCCTGCCCCAGCCTCTGTGATCTTGCCCTCTGTCTCCATTCACTTTTTAAAAATATTTCTTAAATTGAGATAAAAGATAACACAAATTTACCATTTTAAAGTGTACAATTAAGTGGTTTTTAGTATTTCAAAATGTTGTGCAACCACCACCATTATCTAATGTCTGAACATTTCTGTCACCCTGAAAGGAAAACTTGTACCTGTTAGCAATTTCCATTCACTTTAAAAATGAACTTTATGGAAGTATAATTTACACGCAATAAAATTCACCGATTTTAAGTATAATTTGATGAATTTTGACAAATGTATACAGTTGTATAACCACCACTATAATCAGAAATACAGAACAGAATATATTTTTAGATTTTATAGATATATGTTCCATCACCCCCAAATTTCCCTCATGTCTCTGCAGTTCACTCTATCCCTAACCCCAGCAACCACCAGTCTGCTTTCTGTCACCATAGTTTTGCCTTTTCTAGAATTTCATACAAATGGAATCGAAGGGTATGAAGCTTTTGTGTTTGGCGTCTTCCACCTAGCACATCCATTTACTCTTTTTTTTTTTTTGAGACAGAGTCTTGCTGTCTCACCTAGGCTGGAGCGCAGTGGCACGATCTCAGCTCACTGCAATCTCCTCTGCCTCCTGATTTTAAGCAATTCTCCTGCCTCAGCCTCCCAAGTAGCTGGAATTACAGGTGTGCGCCACCATGCCCAGCTAATCTTTGTATTTTTAGTAGAGACGGGGTTGCGCCATGTTGGCCAGGCTGGTCTCGAACTCCTAACCTCAGGTGATCCACCCACCTCAGCCTCCCAAAGTGCTGGCATTACAGGCGTGAGCCACTGTGCCCGGCCCATCCATTTACTCTTAACATGTCCTCTGCTGCCCTACTTCAAAAGGGGTCTTCAGCCCAGCCTGCCCAAAACATGGGCTCAGGACAGGGTAATATCTGGGCCATCCCTGGGTCCCATGCACAGATGCTGGTCTCAAAGGTGCTGCCCAAGGCAGGATAAAACTCAGTTCCAAACCCGAGCCTGGAATCCTCTCCCCTGACCTTAAGAACATGTCCTCCTGGGTCCCCCGACTGTGGCCAGCCAAAGGCGCATCCCACGCCTGACTCTCCCTGCACACGTGGCTGCTGCAGAAGAGCTGTCCTTTCAACTCCAGGTGGCGCTGTACACCCCTACTATCTTGAAGTCCGGTGCACAGGAGGGCATGGGCTGACTCCTCTGCCATCCACTAGCTGTGTAGCCTTGGAAAAGCCCCTCATCCTGCCACCTCGATTTCGTCACTTGTACACAGTCAATAGTAATCCACACCTCACAGAGTAGAGAGGGTTCAAGGGATCAGCAATGTGGTGAGGCCAGCACAGTGCCTGGCACTGAGTAAGGCTTCTGCAATGCGGATTCCGTCCTTCCCTCCACCCTGGGGAGAACACGAGGCCATTGTCAAGATGACTCCTGACACAAACTGCTAGTCCGAACCCAGAGCGCTGAAGTTCCCAGAAGGACCGGGAGGGGGCGCCCACCCACATTCTTCCCTACGTGAGTCTGCGCTGACGATTTCCTGGGCTTATCTGGATATTCCTGCAGAAAGCCAGTCTTACATGACTCTGTACAGCCTCCTGGACTTTCCCGCGGGCGTGGTGCCTGTCACTATCGTGACACTACAGGACGAGGAGGAACTGGCCTTCTACAAGGGCTGCTACGGAGATAGCTCTGACAAAAATTTCTCGGAGGTCAGTTTCCTTCTCCGAGCCCCTCCCTCAGCGGGGACAAACCAGGGCTGGTTCTATCCGGGTTGGGGCCCCTGACGGGTGGTGGTGGAGAGAGTAGGGCGGGGCTGGTCATTCCTGGTGTTCCCCCTTTGGCACTTACGCTAGTTTCACCCCAACCCTGAGGACACATCATTTGACCTTCTTGTCAGCCCCATCCATGTCAGGGGAGAACACTTTGCAAAACCAGTGGTTTTCTTTACATTTCTTCTTCCTCCTCCTCCCCCTCCCCCTCGCCCCTCCTCCTTCTCCTCCTCTTCTTCCTCCTCCTCCTCCTTCTCCCCCTCTTCTTCTTCTTCTCCTCCTCCTCCTCCCCCTCCTTCTCCTTCTCCTTCTTCCTCCTTTTCCTTCTCCTTCTCCTTTTTTGAGACAGTCTTGCTTTATCGCCCAGGCTGGATGGAGTGCAGTGGCACGATCGCGGCTTGCTGCAACCTCTGCCTCCTGGTTTCAAGTGATTCTCCTGCCTCAGCCTCCCAAGTAGCTGGGATTACAGGCACCTGCCACCACACCCAGCTAATTTTTTTTTTTTTTTTTTTTGAGATGGAATCTCACTCTTTTGCCCAGGCTGACGTGCAGTGGTGCGATCTCAGCTCGCTGCAACCTCCACATCCTGAGTTTGAGCCATCCTCCTGCCTCTCAGCCTCCCAAGTATCTGGGACTACAGGCGTGCACCACCACGCTCGGCTGATTTTTGTAATTTTAGTAGAGACAGGTTTTCACCATGTTAATCAGGCTGGTCTCAAACTCCTGGCCTCAAGTGATCCGCCTGCCTCGGCCTCCCAATGTGCTGGGATTACAGGTGTGAGCCATTGCGCCCGGCCTTCTTCGCATTGCTGTAGGTAAAAATGATCTCAGAGGCAGGGAGGGCAGAGCAGGGAAAAGCCGCTGGTTATGAGCTTACTGTGTATCTGCTCTGGATATGACCTCTATTGGGACCTCCGTTTCTTCACCAGGAAAATGGGAATAAAAACATCTACGTTGTAGGGTTGTGCTGAAGGTTAATTAATTTGAAAAAGAGAATGAAGCAATTTGCATAAGGTCTTGTGTGTAGGAATTGTTCAATAAATACTATGATTAGTAAGTCAGAGGTGGTTTCATAAAAGAAAATATTACCAAATATTTAACTGCTGGGTCTAAAATAACACACCTGACTTTGGTGAGAGAGAGAAGGAGAGAGAGGAAGAGAAAGAGGCCGACTCTGAAACATATGCACGTATCTGGGTCAGACATTAAGTAACTTACTTTTTCTGGAAATCGATTTTAGTGCTAGAGTTACCCAGTGGACCTGCTGACCTGAATTCTGAGAAAATAACAATAATGACACTATCTCATGTGTCTTGAGCACTTACTCTGTTCCAGGATCTGTTTAAAAGTGCCGTGTATAAATATTAAACCATTAAATTCCATAACTCTCCTGTGAGGTTTTTTAAGTGAGGAAAATGGAGGCACAGACAGATTAAGGGACTGGGCCAAAGCCACACAGCCAATTGAAGTGGAGGAGCTGGGACTTGAAGCAGGTGATCTGACTCCAGAGACAAAGGCAAAGAAGGCCTCAAATGATATCATCATAAAGCAAAGAAAACAGGTTTGAATTCCTACAAGGATGTTTGGATTTCATGGCAGGGACTCAGGCTTAGCCCCCATGTTCCTGGGCCTGTTTTGGGCCAAGGCAATGCTTTCGCTGTGGAAGGGTAACAGGCTCTGGATCAGGGATTAGCACACTCTTCTTTCTCTTGCTTGAACATTGGGCGGATGCTCGGCTTTCTCTTTCATCATTATAATCAGCATTCTGCACAGGGAGCAAGTTTTACATGTTAACCCTGGAGAACTATGGACAATAAAATCAGAACAGTCTTTTCAGGTTTCACTGAGAGCTGAGGAAGCCTGGAATTCTGAGATCTAGGTCATTTTTACCTTAATATAGATTGGGAAAGGGATGTTTGGACTAAAGCATACCTAGACCAACCCTTGGTACAGAGGCCCAGAATAGCATGGGTGATGAACAGAGCCAGGCAAGGGGCCTGTGAGCAGGAAGCAGGCTCTGAGTTCCTGACCTTCTCTCCTGGCAGGCGGTAAGAGGATCCGTCGGACTTCCGGTGACTGTGCAGTGCATTGCTTTGCCATGGGAAGAGGAGCTGTGTGTCCGGTTCATGAGGGAGGTGGACACCTTGGTCAAGAATCAGAGGGGGCCCAAGTGACAGGCTCCTGGAATGGAGTAACAGCTCACGAAACATGGGGCTGGTTGTGGTGGCTCATACCTGTAATCCCAGCAGTTCAGGAGGCAGAGGCTGGCAGATCGCTTGAGGCCACGAGTTTGAGACCAACCTGGGCAACATAGCGAGACCCTGTTTCTAAAGCATTTTCTTGGTGTGACTCCTGTAGATCCTCACCCAAGTGTGCTCCTGATGCCCCTTCCTTCTCATGAATACCATGTCCACCTTATGTCTCCTCCTTCTGGAACCCCACCAGGTTCCTTTTCTTTGTTGGTCCCTCTGCGTGGGTGCTCAATATTCCTCAGATGGGCCCGGGATGCAGAGCAGGGTGAGGAGCTCTATAAATGTTTTCTGACTGGCCCCAGCCTCCTGATCTCTGGTCTGGGTGAGGCTGTAATCTCCTGGTGGTCTTCTGCCTCTAGCTGCTTTCCTCCAATTCAGTCCCCCTGATGCTACCCCAGACTGCAGTGGGGAAAGAGCCCCAAACAGAGAGGCTGGAGATCTGGGTCCAAGTCCTGACTCTGTCCCTGACTTGCTGTGTGATGCTAGGAAGTCCCTTCATCTCTCTGGACCTGAGTTTTCTCATCTGAGTTTCAGATTGAGGGGGTTAGATTTGATAAGGTCTATGGTATCTACCAGCTTGACCAATCTGTGAGCTGTGATTTCTAGGCACTGTCCTGATTAAGAACTTGCCATGATTCCCACTGATGTCTGGAGAGGGCTCCAGAGAGCAAGGCTGAGACAGTGGAACCCAGTCAGAGTGGAGCTTGGGTTAGGACCTAGACCCCTGGCTCACAGTTCAGTGCTTTTGCCACAAAACACCAATTCCTTTGTCTGACATCAGCATGTCTCCAGGATCCTCCATAGCCTCCTCTCCCATGGCTCCACCACAGCACTGCCTCCTTCCGTTCCCTCAAACCGGAGCCTTCTCACCAGCACAAGCCCACCTTATGCTTCTGGCTCCATGTCACTATGCAGACTGTTCCCTCCACCTGAACACCATTAATGTCCTCTGTGTCCTTCAAACCCTGTGTCAAATACCACTTCCTCCAGAAAGCCTTTCTTGATCCCTCCAACATACCCCCCCATTATTTTCCCTTCATCTGAACTCTCTTGAGATCCTCCTCCCATCAAATCTCTCCCTTCCCCCATCCCATTCCTCTTTGTAGCCCTACTTCCGCCAACTATGCAAATTAATGAACTCACTTTTCCCTGTACTTGATAGCACAGATCTTCTGAAGACAATGCAAAGGAATGGAATTCATCCATCCACGCTACATTATTTGAGTACCCCCTCTGAACACAAATGTGAAATTCAGGCAGAAAAATCCTGACTTAAAAGAATTTAACTCAGATGAAGACCCCAGGAATTGCACGGCAGAGGGGGCAGCCCTGCCTCTGCCTCCCATAAGAAGGAACCACTTGGGGTGTCCAGGTGCAGGATGGACAGGGCTATTGCTGACGTCACGTGTCCCCCCACACCAATTCTACCACAGAGTCTGAGATCTCTGCAGGAGAGGGAGCCTCAGAGTTTCCCCTGTGCTCCCTGCCCTGTACGAGGGAGGTCTGAGTAGCTTGGAAAAGATGAGAGATCTCGGGTGTCTCCTGCCTCTTGTTCCTGCATCCCATTGCTGGCTGAGGCATTCTGGGCACCAGGGGGCAGCATTGAGCTTCACAAGCCCCGGACAGCGCTTGCCCTCTGCTCTCAGACCCACTGTCGCTGCGACTTCTCGAGTGAGATCCTTTGCTCGAACTCCATTGCGCTGATGGGGACACTAGCGAGTGGAGGGACAGAGATAGAGGGATGCAGGAATTAGCAGGCACTTTGGCTTTAGGTTAAATATTTGCAGATTCTAAGATGTAGGAGGTAGAATTCTATTTTGGCTGGAATTAGCCTGGGGAAAAGGGGTGGCAGATACCAGCTGGAAGGACCGAATAAATGGGAAGCCCTATGCTAGGCGCAGACCTCTTTTCGTCTTGGGCTTTCTCTAGTATCTCCTGAGCTGATGTTTGGAGTCATCAACCTCCCCACCTCCAGCGCCAGCTCCAGTGCTGACCCCTAACCTCTGACTCGTGACAGCTACCTGCCAGCACCATCTTCATCTGAAATCACTCCGTGATCTGTGACTGTGGATGTCATTTGCTGTCTTGCTGTGGGGGCCTCTTTGAGGTCCATGTGTGGGTACATATGGAACCGCCTGGACCATATGTCTCCTCCTCCCCTTCCCACTCCTATTCCTTCCACCATGGAGGGCTTGGTCGGGGTACACACGGGTCCAGGTTCTGGCTCTCTTTCCTCTGAGACATTGTGCAAGTCTCCAGCTTCTCTAAGCGTCTGTAACATGGGGCTGAAGATCACGTCTGCCCAGCTGCAGGATGAGACAGACCCTCAGAAACCGAGGGAGCAGGTGGGAGGGACTCGGGCTCCCGCTCCCCAGTCGCTGTGGGGTGAGGGGCCTGCTCAGTTCTGGGTGTCTGTGCCCAGAATTCACGGGGAAGAGCCAGCCCCTCATGCGGGTGCCTGTGAGAGAGCAACAGGGTGGTCACTCCAGCGGAGGAATTTAGCTGAGAAACAGGAGCATTCCCAGGGTGAGGGGCTCTAGAAAAGCTGGGGCTAAGGGCCCTGACTAGGACGTTACGGGAAGGGGGTCTTGAATTCTGATCTCGTTTCTGCCTAAGACCTATCGCCTTTCTGAACCTCAGTTTCCCCTTTGGCTGCATGGGGAAGGGGTGCCCGCATGCCCCCGCCCGCATTCAGTTCGAAGGACCAGCCAGTAGGCCCTGCGCCGCCCAGGGACCGCCCGGCCTTTGCGTCCCACCCAGCGCACGCCCCTTCCGCCGCGCGCGGCCTCGGGAGTGCTCGGCAGGCAGCCCGGGTGGGAGCGCCCACGTCTCCCGCGGACACGGACGGACCGGCGGCCGCGCAGGCCCGCGCCCCGCTCCAGCCCCGCCTGCCGCGCCTCCCCGGGCGCCCGCATTAAAGCGCATATGCAAGCCATGAATTATCAACTGAAAGGAGTCAATTACCGGCTCTAAAAACGAGTGTCTGCGCCCGCAGCGCCCCGGGCCATCCGCCTATTTACGGAGCGATCTACCCCGCCCGGCTGGGGAGGGGGCCTCGGGAGGGAGAGAGACGGAGAAACGGAGCCCGAGACCGGGAGAGAGCCGGAGAGGCAGGGACTGGAGAGTCTGGGACACGAAGGAAAGGCGGGGAGAGACCGAGATTCAGCGAGACGCGCGGAGGGCCGGACGGGTGCCAAGGCGGCTCAGTCCGTCTTCTCCCCCGAGCAGGCGGGAAGAGGTGGGGTCTCAGGACCTTCAAGGCCCTGTTCCCCTTCCCTTGGCATTTGTGTAAGGACGCAGGCCCTCCGCACTGCTGACTGTGGCACTGGGCAGGGAGGCCCCTAGACTGGGGGTTCGGGGTTAGATCTGGGGCTCAGGCAGCGCTGGGCTGGGCGTAGTTTGCAAAGGGACCTGCCATCCTGGCAGGAAACTGGGGAGGAGGCCTCGGCTTTGTCCAGGGTGGAGGTAAGAACGATGGTTGGACAGCATGACCACGAGTAAAGGGAGGAGGGCTTGAGGATAGGGACAAAATGATGTGGAGCTTATGTAGGGCATGATGCGCAGCCTTTCAGCATTGAGAGAGAAACCGGGAGACCAGCCGGCCCCAGTGGGCCCAGGAAGTCCTGCTTCCTCCCCACCCGCTCAAGCTGTTCCCTCCTCTGAAAATGCTTTTCCTGCCTTCCCTCTACCCATTCTGTGATTCCAGGCCTGCCCAGTCTCTGTGCTGCCTTAGCCTCAACACAATGCCCTCATTATTATTATTAGTGACAGGGCCTCACTCTGTCACCCAGGCCAGAGTGCAGTAGTACAATCATAGCTCACTGCTGCCTCAACCTCCTGGGCTAAAGTGATCCTCCCACCTCTGTCTCCCAAGTAGCTGGGACTATAGGCACATGCCACCATGCCTTGCTAATTTTTTAAATTTTTTGTAGACATAGGTCTTGCTGTGTTGTCCAGCCTGGTCTGGAACTCCTGGCCTCAAGCGATCCTCCCACCTCAACCTCCCAGTGTTGGGATTACAGGCATGAGTCCCAAGATACCTGGCAACACACCCCATTCAATTCCATGACCCAGACCTGACTTCACCATAGGGCCAGACCTTGTCCATGTTGCTCAGTATTGTGCCCTTGGAAGAAGGTCCTTGAATGTTTCCTGAAAAAATGAATGAAGGAGTAAGCTGAGCTAGAGGACACATTGGCCTGGACAGAGACTGTGACAAAGACGACAGGGCCGGTGAGCCCAGATATGGGCCTCCCATACAGATCAGATGGAAGGCTTTAGGCAACCACAGTACTGGGGTGAGGTCACAGAAGCTGAGGCCAGCCCTTGCTTGGAGAGAGGGGGACAGGAAGTAGCAAGGGCAGGGAGAGAAGGGGTAGATGGAGAGCTGTCATCAGCACCAGCAAGTCACTGCCAGAGCCCCGGGGCTTTGACTTGAATGCTTCAGGGCCCCTGAAATCCTAGATCTCTTCTGGGGGAAGAGGTTCAGGGAACCCCCAGTGACTTTGAGGAGGGAATGGGGCCTACACTGGGGCTGTGAGAAGATTCTAGTCTTGAGAATCAAACAGAGCCTTTCTCTTCTAGCTGTGGGATCCCTGGGAAGCCTCAACTTCTGAGCCTCAGGTTCCTCATCTATGAAATGGTGATGGCCAGGGGAGGTGCCTCATGTCTGTAATCCTGGCACTTTTGAGCTCAGGAGCAACAGACTTTGTCTCTATGAAAAAATTAAAAACTAGCTGGGCGTGGTGGTTCATGCCTGTGGTCCCAGCTACTCAGGAGGCTGAGGTGCCATTTTTGAGGCTACAAAATACCAAGCACTATGATAATGGATTCTCTCTCTACTGTTCACAACAGCTTTCTAAGGTTGCTAAGTCATTTTGCAAACAAGGAAATTCTAAGACAGGCAGGGATTGGGAAATGGCAGATAAAGTTTTGAAGCCAGTTCTGACTCCAGAGTCTCTTTAACCTGTGCACCATGAAGCCTCCTAGACCTGGTCCATATACCCCCTGCCCTGTTCCCTCAGCCCTTCCAGCCTGGCCGAGTCCAGACTGGGGGAAGTGGGGGCTGCACAGCAGGCAGGGCAGCTCAGGTCCAGCAGAGGTGGCCCCTGGGGTCTTGTTCCTGCCATGGCGTGGGCTGGGCATCTGTCCAGCTTGATGAGTCTCCAGCCCCGCCATGCCATTAGCGGGCAGCCAGAGGGGGTGTCTGCAATCGCCAACACTGGGGTTCCCACTGCTGCTTGCCTATTAGTGGCTGGTGGCTTCATGGTGATTTACTGGGGCTTCTTCATTTCCCCTTGGTCCGCTATAAACATATTTATACCACCGGAGTGACTGATAAATTTCCCTTATGAATCCTGTTATCTCCCCTATTAACCATCCGTCACCTTTTATGTGGCCACAGTGGGCCAGGCCAGGGCACCAGGGCTGGGTGGGAGGCCTGCAGCCCACAGCCCCGGAGCCGGTGAACTCTTCACCTCCCCCACTGCTCCCCAGACAGGGCAGCTGCTGCCTCCTCGGAGCTGCCTCTAGGATGAGGATATGGTCCTGGGAACAGACTGGACTTACGCGGGGCCTTTGAAATGTGGCTTCCTCCAGGGTCTCAGTATGGGAAGTCCCTCTCAGGGTTAACCTGAGTCTCTCCCACTGTAGCTCAGCCTTCATCTCTTCTAAGTGATCAGGAGCCTCCTGAAGCTGCTACTGCTGCTGCTCTTCCTTCTCTCCCCACCTTCAGCTCTCATCCTTATCCTCTAAGTGCAGCAGAAAACTAAGACGCAGTTAGATGTAGCATGGGGTTGGGGGGGAGATGGCAGCTGGCATTTGCTGAGCATCTCCTCTGTGCCAGTCACTTTGCATCAGGACTTCACATGATCTTCACACAGTCCTAGACCCAGGCATGTATGGCTCCATTTGCCAGACGAGGATGAGGAAACAAGGCTCAGAGATGTTAAATGAAGAGCCCAAGCTCACCCAGCCAAAGGGCAGAGCTGTGATTTGGGGCTTTTCTGGCCCCAAAGCTGGTGCTTTCAACCACTGCACTATACAGCCTCTTTGAATGCTCTTGGCTGGGAGAGGTTAATCAAAGAATGTTTTCCAGAGTGCTATGGAGCAGGAGAGGGAGGTAAAGAGAGGGGAGGAGAGGGGGGCCCCTGTGGAAGGCTGGTCGGGAGAAGGGGGCAGGGATGTGGAGTAGGGAGTAACCTCTTTTGCTTTCCAGTCAGGGAAACTTGGACACCTGTTCAGTCAGGGCCCATATTGCTGGGGGTAGGGGGTAAGGTCTCTAAGAGCCGGAAGCTACCTGTCTTTCCGGAGCCTGGGCTAGAGGACTAGGGCCTGGCTCAGA
Source organism: Hylobates moloch (assembly GCF_009828535.3). Classification (NCBI taxonomy): domain Eukaryota; kingdom Metazoa; phylum Chordata; class Mammalia; order Primates; family Hylobatidae; genus Hylobates; species Hylobates moloch. Next base: position 47,315,874 of record NW_026652283.1, read on the forward strand.
CCTCCTCAGCTGTATGCCTGGGACAGAGCACCCCTCATATTTAGGACTCAACCTTCTCCTGCACCTGAGCATGGAGGATTCTACCTTTTGACTACTTGATATACCAGCTTCCTTGGGAGATGGCTGAGTGTGTATATACATTGGGATGCCTGGGAGTCTTGTTTCCGCCAACATCACCCACAAAATCAGCCATAACTACTGACAACTCCCCTGGAGTTAAGATGGCCTCCATGTTCCAATGAAGAATTCTGAGACTTGAGGAGACTGAGGTCTACCCTCTGAGTCCTGGCATTGCTTCTCCAGCTCCAGGGTGATGGGCATAGAAAGGCATTGTTATTCCCATTTTACAGATGAGGCAACGGAGGCCCAGAAAGGGAGGGGATCTTAACAAAGAATGGAGTCCCAGGGCAAGGGATGGTGACTGGGCTGGAGTGGGGACTCAGCAGCATGAGAACCAAGAGGAAGCAAAGTGGGGCTGAGGGGTGGAGTATCGTCTGTGGGCCTGGGTGGCCATGGGTGGAGGTGAGGGGCTCAGCTCTCTGGAGGATGTCTAATTATTCATGTCCTCAGTAACAGAGTCCCAGGTGGTCTGAGGGTGGCTATGGAAGAGAGGATTATGGGCTTAGCACCCCAAGGAAACATTCTCTTCTGACTACCAGAGGATATGGAGAGGTCATTCTGGCCATTCCCCTGCCTCCCATGGTCCAGAGGGAAGAGCTGTTGGAGGGGCAGATGGCTACAAGATCTAGCTCCTTTACCTCCTGGCTCCCCATAGCCCAGCACCTGTGGGACACGGAGCCTAAGCTGGGAGGAAGTTCTAGGTTCAGGGCCCATGTGGTCACTGACCTGCTGTGCAACCTGGAGCATGCCTGGCCTCCTCTGGGCCTCCTCCTTTAGAAAATCTCCAGCTCAGACTGCAGCTTCCATGCTACCATATGCCACGGGGACATCCTCCCTCAGAGCAGAGCTCCTGAGAGCGGGGCCAGGGCAGGGACAAGGCAGACACCCTGGGTGTCTCTCCACAGTGGTTCTCAGCCTCGGTCTGTGTCCTGGGCTCACCTGCTCCTCTCCCTCCCCTCCTTCCACCTGCCATCCCTGTCCTACCATCTGTCTGTCTGTCTGTCTGCCTTCGTCTCTGGTCTGGCTGCTTCCTCCCACTCCCCTATGTCCTCTCCTCTCCACAAGGTTGGTCTCCCTTGGAGGGAGGGGTAGGGCCGTGACTGCGGTGAGAGCACACGCGAGCTCCCTCCCTCTCCCTTCCCACCCCTCCTGCCCTCTCCTCCTCCCATACTCACATACACGCTCTCTCTCAGTCATTTTCAATGTCATAAATTTCCACGTCTCTCTCCTCCACTCGGCTATTACCTGCGCCTCCGTCACTGGGCCGCGCTCTCGCTCCCAGATGGGCTAGGCCATCTCCGCTCTGCAAATGACTCAGGGAGAGAGAGGCAGGGAAGGAGGGAGAGAAAGGAGCAGAGACGAAGAGAGATTGAGAGAGATTGAGAGAGAAAGCAAGCGAGCAGAAAGAGACAGAAGCAGAGAGGGAGAGAGGCAGCCCGGAAAGCAGAGAGGGAGAGAGGCAGCCCCTCATCCTCCTCCAAACACAGAGGTCACTGCCAACAGGGAACCTGCCTGCCCCGGGCTGCAGGCAACAGGGTGGGATTGGGGGCTGGTGCTGAGCCTGGGGTGGAGTCAGGTCGCCCAGCTCTGCCTGCACCCATTATGGGACTCTGTCCTTCCCCTCCACTCACATTTCCTGTGCACCACCCTTGTGCCAGCCCTGTGCTAGTATTTTCTCGTTTCAGGAGGCTGGCCCTCTGCTCTGCAGTGCAATAGGCCCTCTGCTGTGCAGTGCAATAGGACCCTGTGGGGACACTGCTGTGCAGTGCAATAGGACCCCAAGGGGACACTGCTGTGCAGTGCAATAGGACCCCGTGGGGACACTGCTGTGCAGTGCAATAGGACCCCGTGGGGACACTGTCAGGTGTGTTCAGGGTTCCTACAGCTGGGGGTGGGGCTGCCCTGGGAGCTGTGCCTCTTTCTCCAGAAAAGGACTCTGGGCACAAGGGACTCTCTGCTCAGACCAGGGCTTCTCACCACCAGTTTGAAGCTCCCTTCTTCTCTCCTATCTTCATAGGAACTCCTAGCTTTTGCAGGACTGGTTCTTTGGATGACAGCAGAGCAGAGCTGGGAAGATCCAGGTGGTCTGGGGAGAGAGCATTTCCAGGTAACCCCATGGGAAAGAGAGTGGAGCTGAGGAAGGGTCACTCTCCCAGGCAGGATTAAAGTAGCAGGACTGGGAGAAAGTGGACAGGGAACCCCAGGCCTCTGAGATGCGTCTGGGAAGCACCAGCTGGTGGTATTAGTGATGGCTGTGATGTATGCACACTGCTGCTATTGCTGGGAGGGTATGGACCCTGGGCCTGGTGTGGATACCAGAACTTCCAGAAAGGTTTACCAGCTTCTGCTATCAATACCTCCAAGTGTTCCTCCACCCAACAGAGTGATCTTCCTGAGGCAGGAAGGTCGGCTTGAGCCCAGGAGTTCCAGGCTGCAGTGAACTATGATCGCACCTGTGAATAAGCTACTGCACTCCAGCCTGGGTGACAGAGCAAGACCCCATCTCTAAATAAATAAATGAAAATAAAACAATGCAAATATGATCATGACACTCTCCTGCTTAACCCCTCTAGTGGCTCTACCTCCCATGTTGAACAAAACCGAAGCCCCTGCTGGCCCCAGCCTCTCTTCCTGTCTCTCCGGGGACCTCTGTGTCCTGACAAGACCAAGAATACATCCAGTGTCTCTGCTCTTTCTGTTCCCTTTTTTCCACAGAGCTGGCTCCTCATTCCTCAGCTCAAATGTCACTGCACAGAGGAGCCAACCCTGATCAAATGCCAGGTCACCCCATGAATCTCTATCATAGTCTTCTGAACACCTGTTTTGTGGCCCTTTTTGCACACTGTCATTGTGTTTCCTCATCTGTGTACTTGCTCAGTGTCACACTCCTCTGATGGGCTGTACCTCCATGAGGTCAGGAGCTGTGTTTTTTCTGCTCACCAGAGATGGCACCTGCCATGTTATGAGCCTTCAAAGAGTGTTTGTTGACTGAATGAACGATGTTGATGTAGGTGCATCCTCTGACCTTGGTTTGGATGGGGACTGATGTTGGGATGGATGTTGAGGTTGGACTGATGGTCTCAGGGTTGCTGTCCATCTGGGAAATTTGATAAAATTCCAGTGTGATAGGATCTATTCCAACAGGGAAAGGCATCTTGCCCTGATATTGGGAATTTAGCCTATGACCAGGGTCAGGCCTCATAAAAGAGAGTTTTTCTTAACTAACAGCCACACTCTGGAGTCTCTTCATCTGTGGGTAAACATACAGACACACACTCACACACACAGACACACATGTGTGCTCACCACAGGCATCACCATGCACAGAGTGGCCTCAGGCAAGCCACACTCACACACATACAGTCCTCAGAGATGCTGTACACACACCTGGGCACACAAAGTGACAAACCCAGTTATGTACATTCCTGCACATGCCAGACACAACCCCACAGGTGTATTTGTGAGCAGGTGTAAACATACATGTACACATACCTGCAAGTATGTACGTATGTGTGCAGACACAGTCAAGAACCCAACATAAACACTTAGAATGACATCAATGGAGAAGACACCTGTTCGCCTGCTTTTTTTGCTGGGGCGTCCACACCATGGAGTAACAGACTGGGCTTGGACCTCCCCTCTGGCAGTAGGGTGCGATACACTGAGGGGTCCATGTTCTCCAGCCTCACCTCTACAGCCACCAACCCCCACCCCTGACCCCCCTCCCCTACCCCTGCCCTCATGGTCTTGTGAGACACTCAAGCTTCTGCAGACTCACTCTGTGGCCAGAGGCAGGGCTCGGCTGGAACTGGGGTCAGGGCTTGGTCTGTGGACAAGGCCAAGGTTCACTGGGTGGCTGGGGTCAGGCTCATCTGGGACCAAGGTCAAAGGTGAGTTGGGGCTGAGATTTTCTTGCTTTCTGTGTCTCTGCTCACAGGCGTACCCACCCCAATGTGTGCCACCCTGAGGAGCCCCTGGAAGGACCAAGACTCAGGGTCCTCACCGTGGGCCTCTGCAGCTCGTGGAAGGTAAAGGGGGGCAGGTGGGGGCCAGGCCTGGGCAGAGAGCTGTGAGGTACGTTTCCATCTCTGCGGGTCGGGCGGGCGAAGCCATTTCCAATCTGCTCTCTATCATTTTCAATATCATTAATCCCAGACACTCTATTTTCCATGCCTGCGCAGCCAGGCCCCCGAGTGTGCGCCGTGTAAAGTGACACATATTCATCACCGGCTCGTGGCGCCGGCGCCGACGCTGATACAATATTAGTGTTGCCCCCCCTTTCAGAGCCCACTCCGCCCGGCTCCCCGATGGCACGAATCCATCACCTGGAGCCCGTGTCACTTTCCCCAGCAGCCACATTTGTTTGGGCACTTAGGAGGTAATTGTGGCACATTAGCCGGGGCGGGGAAGGGCACTGGGCCCCCGGGAGGAGGGGGAGGCCAAGGCATCTTCTTCTATAGCCACAACCCATCCTGGCCTGGTCCAGCCCCTGGGTTCTGGATTCTTGCTCATTCTTGAGGGAGAGGATCTTGGGAAGGAACCCATGTGGAAGAGGTCAACTCGGGCCTCATCAGGAAGTCTCAGGTGGTTCCCCAGCTCTCCTGTGAGCCCCAACATTGGGAGTTGCTCCACAAAGGCGCTGGCTTGGAGGTGATGGATTCAAAACCTTTTCTTGCCAACCAGTCCCCATCCCAGCACTGAAACTCAGGATGTGGCAATACCAGCTCTGCTGGCTCCATTCCAAGTTCCATATGGGAGCGGGGAGTAGAGGGAAGCAGGAGGGAAGACACCCCAGCCCTTGGGAGCCCAACTCTGAGGGAAAATCTGGCCCTGCCCTAGAAGCCTGGGCTGAGACAGGAGGCCCCTCCTCTGAGAGGGGGTGACATGGCCCACCCCTCAGGAATCCTATCTGCATTCAGGTGGAGGGGACATCACCCAACCTGACTAATTGAGGTGGCCCAGGTCAGGATGCTTTTGGGAAGGCTCCCTGGAGGTGGTGAGCTAGACACAGGGACAACCTCTGGATACACAGAGGCCCAGAGTGGCTGCAGAGTAGAGAGGAGCAGCAGCCGGGGTCATTGATCTGAGCAGAGGCCAGACTGTGCAGGGGCATGGGTTCTCCCTCCCTAGTCCGCAAGGCTAACACCCATTAACCTCGTCAGCAGACAAATTGCCCGTCTTGTCAAATTCCCATTTAAAATGCAAACTCGATTTGACAGAGTAAACGGAGCGGAGGTGGGAGCGGATAATCCAGTGGAGGCTCATTAGCGAGGCCCAATGAGAGGGCTCTGCTGGGATGGCCTAACGGACCTGTCATGATGAACCTCTCAGCCTCTTAGCATCCTACCACCCGCTCAATACCCTGACTCATCTGCCCTACTGCCCAACCCCTCACGGAGTCTGGGTACCCCAGCTGCCTACCACCACCTCTGGGAAGGTGCATCTGAGGGCTTTGGAAGCAGACAGAGCTGGGAACCAGGCCCTGCTTCTCTGCCTGTCTACTCAGTGGCCTTGGGCAGTGACAACAGCAACCATTCCCCCAGAGATCCCACTGGATCACAGTGTTTCTATTCTCCTACAAGGCCCACGCTGTAGGGGTCCTGTGAGTTGGCATGATTAACTCACGAATGAGAAACTTGGGGCTCAGGGAGGTTGCCCGGCTGGAAAGAGGCAGGCGGAGTGTGGACTTGAACCCCAATCCATCAGACTCCAACAGTCACACTTGTAACCATTATACTACTCTGCCTTCCTGGATTGTAAATGATTGTCCTTCCTTTCTGCCTCCCTGGTTTCAGTGTTGTCACCAGCTGTGTGGGTCTAGAAAAAGTGACTTCCCTTTGAACTTTGTTTATTTCATCTGTAAAAAATGGGTGAACAACAGTTGCCCAGGGCAAGGGTTAGGGTAAGGAGAATTTTAGTAAGTATTTGGCTTAATGAATACTTATAACCACCCCTGCAATATCTGCAGACAACTTAGCCTGGGGGGTGGGGGTAGGAAGGGATGGGTCTGAAGGGGAGAGAAAGATGCCAGATTTTCCCAGGAAGCAGCTCATGAACAGACCACAGGCCCTTCCTGGTGCTTGGGACCTGGACACCTTTAGACTGGCACCCTCCCCTGCCTTCTCAGCTCCATGCCTGGACACCTCTAATAGGAAAGAAGCTCATGGCCACTCTCAGGGCCTGGAGTGGGGCTGATGGGTCTCCCAACTCTGCGAAGGGGTGTCTTGGGCAGGTGAGGGTCCCCCCTCCCAGGCCACTCCTTCCCATCCCGTACTGCAGCCAGGCTCTTGCTGCCTGTTCTTAGCAGTTGGAATAATAGATGATTATGAGGCTCTGGAGGGCAGCTGCCGAGAGGTAACGGGCTGTTGCCCTACTTTACCTTTCCCTGGGTGCCCCCGGCTCTGCTCCCTCACAGGTGCATGTGGATGCCCCCACCCCCCAGGCTCAGGCTGCACCTGTCCCTGCTGCCACACAGGGTGTTGTGCTGCTTGGCTGCCTGGGAGCCCGTGCTGGGTGTTCTCTCTGGGTCCTATTGCCTGTTGCTGACATCACAGCAAGAGCCTCACCCCAGCCCCTGCCTGCCTCAGAGGATGGCTTGCCAGACAGCTGGAGGGAGGTGGAGAGTGCCACCCACTCCTTTGCCCTTCCTCCTTTGCAGCCCACCCCAGCCAGGCTTCACAGGAACCAAACCAACTGCTCTGAATCCCACTATGATTCCTCAGCATCCCCAGGGGAGAGCCAAATCCCTCAGCTGGCATTCAAGGCCCTACACAATCTGGCCTCAGTTTGCCTTCTGGTTTCTCTCCTGGCACAGTCTCCTGAGCTCCACTCTGTCTGCCTTTGCCAAGCTGTGGGTTACCCTTATATCCTTGCCTAGCACCCCCTCTAGATTCAGCATCGGCCTGAGAGGTGGGGAGCCTCTTCTTCTTCAGCCCCCTCTGCCCCGTCCTCACCTGGTCCTAGCAGGGAGCTGGTAGGGATCACTCTGAGACCCTGGTCCCTGGCTGGGGTTGGGGGTGAGCCACAGAGGAGGAAAGGCTGAAGGGTGGGTGGTGCTCTCAGCCTCCCTCCAGTTGTCTGGCAAGCCATCCTCTGAAGCTGGCCTAATTCCCTTCAGAGCCCGGCTCCCATCTTCAGGGTGGGGCTTAGGGAGCTGGGAGCCCAACGCTAATGCCTAAGAAAGTCGTGGGTGGATTAGAAATCGAGGGGGATTAGGGCCAGAGCTGGTGGCTGATGCAGGAGCGGAGCCCCTCCTTCTGAGGAAGAGGAGGCTAATCCTGCTTATCGACTGAGGAGCTGTCATGCTGAGGGGGGCTTCTTCCCATCCACTTGGGCTGCCCAGGCCCAACAGGAGCAGCATGAACACCCATCCACTCCCTCTGTCCTCCAAACTTTTTGTCTCGTGTCCCTCCAAACCATCCTGCTCTGCCTTGTCCTCCACAGAGCCCCAGCCCTCCACATAACCTCAAAACTTCTCAGCCTGCTGTGCCCGCCAAAACTGCCCCATCTAGCCATGTCCACCAACCTTCATTACCACCTACGTCTCCATGAACCGAGCCATCGCTAGGGCCCATTCATCCCTCTGCCCAGAAAGTCTGCAGTGGATGCTGTGGTGCTGCCCAGATTGCCCTTGAGGGCCGAGACATTCCTGCAGTGCTGGGAGTGTTGGCCGCTGTGGCCTCACGGTTGAGTTCCTTCCTGGGGAAGTGTCCTCAGCTGCCTCTCCCAAGGTTATGTCCCCTTGTTGGGGGCAGTCCACAGGTGACTGGTCAATGCGGGAATCTGGCCTCCCCACTTCAATCTGGGACATCTCTGAAAGGCCATCCCAGCAGCAGAATGGGATGTGAGACTGGCCGAGGCCACTGTTGCAAGGGCAGCCCAGTTCAACCTCTCCCTCTGGCCAGTGCAGGGTCCCTACTGCCTCACCAGGCCATTGTTCCCCAGAGCATTCCAAAGACCCCACTGCACACTCCCTTCCTGATCTCTGCAAGAAATCTCACCTTTCACTTTCCTAAGTCCCAGGTTCGAGGATGGAAGATTAGATTGATCAAGGAAGGGCCTGGATTAGGAGCTCCCGACCTGGATGTCAAGTGAGGACCAGCAGTCCCTTCCCTGGGGATTAATCCTCTTCGGGCTCCTTTAGTTTTAGTGGTGTAGGTAGCAGCCCCATGGGCTGAGAAGGGAGAGAGGTCCTGCCCTGGAGAGCCTGTCTGCGATCCTGGCCTCAAGCGGGAGGCAGATTCTGTCTGGGGAGCTGACTAAGGAATGAGAGCTTCATCTGAGAGTGGAAACAAATCGTGCCTCCCTCCAACTCCCCATAAGTCTGGCCTGAGAGGAGAGGCTGACTTGGGAACCTGCTCTGAGCAGGGAGGAAGGACTCTATACTGAGAGCTGAGTCTGAGGGTGCAGGCTGGCCTCTAGACCAAGAGAAGAGGCCAGTGCCAACCCAAACTGCCTGCTCTACTGGGTCCCTGGCCCCACCATCAGCTGGGTCTTCGCTTGCCAGCCTTGGCTGGCTCTCCAAGCAGGCAGCCAGTGTGATGCCTGCATGTGGGGCAATGGGTCTATGTGTTAATAATGGGAGGGCATTGAGGAATAACAGGAGAGGGCGTTGGAGAATAGCTGGCTCCTTGGCGCCGTCAGGCTTGAAGCTCTGTGGGGATGGAGACCTTCCTGCATGCAGGGCCTCTGAAAAATGCTGGTCCCAGGGTAACTTGAGAGCAGGGGCAGGGAAGGGGATGGATTGACCTTTGAGAGTCAGTTTGGGATGTGGGGTCAGTGGAGGGGGACCACTCCCACTCTGTTCCCTACCTTTGATGGACAAATGCTAATGACATTACCAGCGATTGACTAGAAACGAATAAATAATTCAGTCTGGCCTGAAAATGGGAGAAAAGTACTTAAATGCTATTGACAAGCCAGTCCCTGGTCTCATTACCCATGCAGACTCAGGCCTCCACATCGACCATGTCCCCCGATTCTTCCAAACCCCACTGTGGGCAGCCTCAGGCTTCCCTCCCACCAACCTGGCCCAAGTAGCCTGTGCGGAGGGTTACCTGAGGAGACCAGGTGGAGGGCTGAGGCTTGTGGCTCAGACCACAGGGGCCCCACTGCCCAAATGACAGCTGTCCCCCAGGTTCTTCCCCTTTTCCCAGATACTGGCAGCAGCGTCTCTTCACAGGCAGGGCGGTCCTGGGAAGTCCCTCTGTAGCCCCGCTCCAGGTGCACATGCACAGGGGCACAGGCGGGCACTCACAGGGACACACAGAGCCCGCCCCGCAGCTGCGGCATCCTCTTCCAGGACACAAGAAGAGCAGTGACCCCAGGGCGGCTGTCAGTCACTGTGCTCTCTGGGAATACAAACTCATTAAACGTTTCCCTGCCTGTCCCAGGGGCCCTAGTCCCCGAGTCAAGCCTGAGGAGAAGGAGGAGGAGGAGGAGGAAACAAATGTGCAGCTGATCCTTTAAAAGCACATCCTGTATTTCTGACCCTGGAGAAGGGACGAGGGGATTACTGAGGGTGAGGATTACCCCTGGAAGACCCTCTCTGTGGGTTCCTAGGGAGCTAGCATTTCTAGCCCCTATAACACACCCACAACTCTTCCAAACAACTCTACTAAACAAACCCTTCCATTTTCTTTAAGAGTCTCCCTCTCTCTCTTCCTTAGCTGCCTGGGCTTGACACCCCTTCAGGGTGCCTCCACTGGTGTTGACAATCGGAAGCCAACAACACCTGCTGGTCAGAGATGGGGTAGCCTCAGAGACCCTTTAGCCCAAGAGATGGGTCACAAACAAGGACTCAGCGGAGGGGAATTTGAGAGAGCAGGCTGTGGCTTTGGACCTGGGCACTGCATGATGCTCCAGTGGATATGAAGGGGTCCACTCCAGCCCAGCCCAGGAAATCATTCTAAAAGGGACCCTTTCTCTTTGCAAACCAAATAACCCTCTCTCTGGGTGTGGGCAGAGGCCCTGGCAGCCCCCCAGTGCCTATCACTGGTAGACCTATCTCCTCCCTCCCTTTGGAGACCAGACCCTTCATCTTGTAGTCTGTAGGGTTTGGGCTGGGGTTGCCAGTCCCTGCCTCCCTCCTGGTCTCCTCCCTACTGCCTGCCAGAACTAGGGCCTGGCCTTAGAATATACCTGGACCAGCCCCTCCCTTTCACTGCCCCTGCCCCACAGAAGTCCAGGGGCTCCTCAGCTCTCCATGCGCAGCACCCCCCACCTCCGGAGTGGGCTGAAAAACTCTGCTGTCCTGCTCATCATCCAGAAGGCCCTTGTTCTGCATTTCCTCCCACCGTTGTGTCCCACGGGGAGTCATTTATCCGATCGACTGGCTCTCCTCAGTGCAAACATTCACAGGAGCATTAACAAGCCTAAAACCCAATTAGCCTTCAATTACTCAGGCCTTAGTCAGATTTTCTGTGGTGGGGACAGGGGTGAGGAATGTATTTGGACACTGCCTGGGTGGTACTCCCGCCCTTTGGCCAATGCCCCCCCCCATGCACTAGCACTCCTATTGCAGCCAGCCTGCTCCCCTCTGCGCTCCCTCCTGCCCTATACCACCTTCTTTCCTTCTTATTCTTCTCTCCTGACCCCTTTCTTACACCTCTCTAAAAACAATCATTGTTTTAAAATGTACATACCCAATACATGAGGTTCGCAAAAACTCATAAAAACATAATGCAAAAGAAAAGAAAATGAAAAGCTAAATCCTGCTCTACCTCCCATCCTGTAAATCCTGCTGTCAGTAATTGGGGGTTCTCCTTCCTTCCCTATGTTGGATTCTATACATTTACAAACCCGCCCCCCAACATAGTTTTAACTGTTCTTTAAACATCTTCAAATTGGGATCACACTATATATGAATAGTCATATAACTGTTCATACCTACTGTTCTTTCTTTCTTTCTTTTCTTTTCTTTTTTTTTTTTTTTTTTGAGACAGAGTCTTGCTCCATCACCCAGGCTGGAGGTTCAGTCGTGTGATCTTGGCTCACTGCAGCCTTTGCCTCCGGGGTTCAAGCGATTCTCCTGCCTCAGCCTCCCCAGTAGCTGGAATCATAGGCATGCCCACCATGCCTGGCTAATTTTTGTATTTTTGGTAGAGACAGGGTTTCACCCTGTTGGCCAGGCTGGTCTCAAACTCCTGACCTCAAATGATCCGCCTGCCTCGGCCTCCCAAAGTGCTGGGATTACAGGCATGAGCCACCGTGCCCGGCCCATACTTATTCTTTTCACCAACCAATGACATCTTATTTAGTTCGTACTTCTCTTTTCCCTCATCTACTTTCCCTCTGTACCTCCCCTGCATCTTTCTATACCTCCTCCTTGTCCTTGGACACATAGTATTCCATGGTTTGGACGCCCTCTAATATATTTAATCAGCCCCTTCTTGGTGGACATTTAGTTGTTTCTAATGTTTGGCAATGACAAGCATCATTGCAGGAACCACCTCTGTACTCACATTATGTGCAGAAGTCAGAGTTTCTGTGGGACAGATTCCTAGAGTTGGAATTATTTGGCTACAGGGGATGCATATTTAAAATTTTCACAATTATTGCCAAATAATTAATCAATAATTGCCCTTTATCTCCAGAACCTCCAAGATTGTACCAATTTGTACTGCCAAGAGTCTCCATTTCACCCTACTTTCATCAGTATTGGGTATTATCTTTTTAAAAATAATTATTGGCCAGGTGCAGTTTCTCATATCTGCCATCCCAGCACTTTGGGAGGCCACAGTGGGTGGATCGCTTGAACCCAGGAGTTCAAGACGAGCCTGGGCAACATGGTGAAACCCCCGTTTCTACAAAAAATACAAAAATTAGTTGGGCATGATGGCTCAAGCCTGTAGTACCACCTACTTGGGAGGCTGAGGTGGGAGGCTGAGGCTGGGAGGCTGGGAGGATTGCTTCAGCCAAAGATTGGGGTTGCAGTGAGCCATGATTGTGTCACTGCACTCCAGCCTGGACAATGAAGTGAGATGCTATCTCAAAAAAAAAAAAAGATTACTATTTTTATTTTAATCTCATTTGATTTGTACTTCTTTTTCCTCATCTCCTGTCCCTCTTCACCTCTCCTTTACTTTTGTGCCTCACCCCTTCCTCAATTCCCTCCCTCCTACCTTGCTCCTGTCTCTCCTTCAGCCCCCTCTTTCCTCACCTCCTTTGTCCCTTCCACACGTTCTTCCCCATATCTTCTCATTCTTTCTTTCCCCTCCTCTTCTCCCTCCTTCCTTGGGTACTGCAGTCCCCCGGGGAGGGCAGCCAGAGAAGCTATTAGCTCTGCCCCCCTAATACTCTGAGTCCCACTCGCCTCTTAACACCTCCCTGAGCCTGGGCCTCTAAGCCCCATCTCACTCTCGTCTCCCTCTAATCACTAAGGCTTATTTCTGATTTTCTGAAGTGACAAGGAGCTGGGTTTGGGGGGAGGGAGGGCTGTCAGCCAGCATCTCCCAGGCTTGAGGGAGGGAAGGACGCAGGGAGGGAGGCCTGGCTGGTGGGATGGAGTGGTGGAGACTCTGGCTAGGCCCTCCTCACTCTGAACAGCGAGGCCAAGTTCTCCAGCCCCTTCTGCCTTGGCTGATAGTGCATATGCTTCCAACCTTACGGTGTTCTTTTAGGCTAGATTCTATTTTCTCTGGTTTCCTCTGTAAAAAGGAAAGCGACTTCCTCCCCTCCCTTCACTCAAGGGAGCCTCTGTGGACAGGGCCTGTAATGCCCTTCTCCCTCCCTTGCCACCACCCTGCTAGGAGAATCCTGCCCCCATCTCTCCCTGCCCCGCCCCTTTGATCCTGTAAATGGGAAAAGCCACCAGGCTGCAAAGCCTATGTCTTCTGCTTCCCACCTTATAGAAATCTGGGTCTCCCCTCCCCTATCCCAAATCCATCCCTCCAAAAGCTCAGTGAATTGGCATAAATTTAATTAAGGACAGCAGCAAATCTCTCGTCGTTTTAAAGACATTTAAGGTTTAAAATACATGCTGAGAGTAGAGGTCTCAAGAGAGGTGGGATGAGGGGGCCAGAACTAATTCCGGGGAGGTACAGTTGGGCCTCTGTTCTAGCCCTAGTGAGTGACCCTGCGTGCTCCCCTTGGTGTCTCTGAGTCTTGATTTCCTCATCAGCCCCCTAAAAGTTCTGCAAGGCCCAGCAGGACTACCTTGCTCTTGCCTGGAAGTGTTCTTGCTGTGCTAATTTAATTACATGGCCTAACTGGGCCCAGGCTGAGGAGGCAGTTAATGGCAGCTGCAGAGACAGTGAGTAATCAAGAATTAATTAAGCGTTTCTGGGGATTCCCAAGTCTGGGCTAGGGATTCCTAGGAGCCTGGCTATGGCTGGGCAGGGAGTGGGGCCCCTCTAGCTACCCCCTACCCTGTTCCTGGCTCCTCAGGAGTTGGGGAAACAGCAGGCCCTAGGTGCAGGAAGGTTCTGAGTAGAGGGCTGTCGATCCACTAAGACAACCTCTGATCAATGGGATATGGAACCACAGAGTGGGGGCCGGGCACAGTGGCTCCTGCCTGTAATCCTACCACTTTGGGGGGCTGAGGCAGGAGGATCGCTTGAGCTCAGTAGTTAAGACCAGCCTGAGCAACATGTTGAGGCCTCATTTCTACAAAAAATCAAAAGCAAAAAATTAGCTGGGCATGGTGGCAGCCGCCTGTAGTCCTAGATACTCAGGAGGCTGAGGTGGGAGGATTGCTTCAGCCTGGGAGGCTGAGGCTGCAGAGAGCCGTGATTACACCATTGCTGCACTCCAGCCTGGGTGACAGAATGAGATCCTGCCTAAAAATAAATAAATCAATAAATAAAATAAACCCTGACAAGGGCCAGCAGTGGGGTGGGCTGTGTGGAACTGAACAGGTGCCTGTGCCTGTGGGTCTGGGGCATTTTTGTGAAGGGCTTAGCCTGTGTCGAGGCTGGGATCAGTCCATACTGGGTGGGTGAAAAAAAAATGTGGCATTTCAGCCTCTGGGCTTTGGAGTCAGGCAGCCCTGAGTTTCAGTCTCTGCATTACTATTTGCTAATAGTGTGCCCTTGGCTGAGGGCTCCCCACAAAATGCTTTACCCTCTGCCCCAATGCTTGTCCTCCAGACATTCCCAGAGCAGGTTCCATCATGCCATGCAGATTTCAGCCAAAACACACCTCCTTAAGAAGCCATCTTTGACCACTGAGTCTCATTTACCTCCCCTTCCCCTACAGTCACTGCCACATCACCTTGCCTTATTTTCCGTTCATTTATTTCTTGTTTCCTGTGTGTCGTCTGCCTCCTTCACTAGAGTCAAGTTCCACGGAGGCAGAGACGGGGTCGGTGTGGCTCACAGGGGTATCTGCCGAACGCCAAACAGCGCTGGGCACACAGAAGGCTCTGGGAGAAGGAAGAGGCCTCTCTGAACCTGTTCCCTCACCTGGAAAGTGGGGCTAATCACATACCCTGCAGGCTCTGAGGTGGTTGTGAGGGGGATTCAGAGAGGGGACCCGGGGAGCTCTGAGCGCAGTGCCAGGCCCGGACGTGGTCACCGCCTCGTCACTTGCGCATTTCATGCTCTGGCCTCCCAGGCCGGGCGACGCTGCCGCGGGGCTGCGACTCCCGGCCCGGCCCGCCGGGCCCCCGCCCCGCCCGCCTTGGGCTCCGCTCCTTCCCAGGCGCCCCCGCGCCGCCGGCGCTTTGAAGTCCCAATCCGGCAAATAGAGTCAATCAATTATGAAGGGAACAATCTGGCGGCCCCTCGGGGAGCGGCGGCCGAGCGATCCCGGGGGATTAGGCCGCAAATCGCGCTGAGCCTCCCTAAGTGACAGCGAGAGAATCGCGCGCGGCGGCGACGGCGGCGGCGGGAGCGGGAGGGAGCGCGGCCGCTAACCCGATTATGCAGATCCGCGGGGGGCGCGGATTAGGCCTCGGGGGCGGCTTCGCCCTAAGCGGCTCGCGGATTTGGGAAAAGTTTACTCGGGCGGAGGGGGCGGAGACTCCCCCGGGCGGGCGGCCGGGACTTCTCCCAGCCGGGTGAATGGAGGACCCGCCTGCAGGAACAGCCGCGAAAGGGTGGAGCGGGCGCGCCTGCTGAGCCACAGCCACAGCCACACTTTGCAGGCGCGCACACTCACACGCACACCCAGGCCACAACAGCCGTGCCTGCACTAGCCCACAGGCGCACGCGCGCTGCCCACGATCACCCTCCCAAGCCACAAAACACTCGCGAATGTGCGGGGCCGCGCCACCCCACATAGCCAGGCCCACGCCGGCTCACATGCGCACGCAGCACTGCCTCGTGCTCACAGGAGCATGCACGTACTCACAGACATGCAATCTGATGTTCGGATACCTGCCTCCTGTGGTTCCAGCAGAATCCCTCAGTGACACAAGGTGTCCCTGCCAGCCTATGTAGACTTAGGACTGGTGCACAGCCCTGCACCTGTGCTCTCCCACGGACCTCCCTGCAGCTCCTCTCCTCTGAAGGACCTTGAGGACAAGTGTGTGTTAGTGTCTGTGTGTGTGTGTTTGAGTGTGGCCTGTCTCTGGAGTCTGGGCCCAGTTTTGGCTTCTGCAACTGGGACCTTCTCAGGGTAGGTGGAAGAGACTGAGGCAGGACGCTGGGATGGAAACAGGCCGAGTCCTCTTGGTGACTCTGGCTAAGGGGTCCTCTCTGCAGGGCTGGGGATCCAAGACATTCCTCACCAGGCCCCTCTGGGCCTGCCCCTTCCCTGAGGTGCTATCAGGGAGGAGGTGGGGGAGAGGGACAGTGGCTTCCTTTTACCCATCTAGGAAAAGGACGCAGAACCCAGCTCCAAGCCTACCCAACGCAAGATGTGGGGAAGGCTCAGACTCGTTCCATTTGTAAAACGCCCATTGTGTGTGATCAGTCTATGTCCATGGTCTATACATGTGTTCATGCTCAGTGTGTGTCCACAGTCTTTGTGTACGTCCATGGTAATATATATGTTTTTATACAGCATGTGTTTGTGGTCAGTGGAATGTGTATCTCTAGCCTCACACCCCTTGCACAAACATCACATCACACACAATGACTGTGGACACACACTGACCACAGACAGGCACTCATCATGGACACATACAATGGCGATGGACACACTGTTCTCTCTCTGACACACACACACACACACACACCTCCTGATAGACACCAATCCTTTGAATGGACAGATGGTGGACCTTGAATTGTTGCCATAGTGGCACAGGGCATTGGGCGTGGTGGCTCACACCTATAATCCCAGCATTTTGGGAGGCTGATCAGGTGGACCACTTGAGGCTAGGAATTTGAGACCAGCCTGAGCAACATAATGTGACCCTGTCTCTATAAAAAAAAATTTTTTTAAATCAAAAACCCATAGTGGCAGAGGGTAATTGCTGTGGCATGGAGGGCACCCCACCCCATGCCCTAGGCAGTGATGGAGTGACCCTGTGGCTGACTGGATCAATGAGGAAAGAGAGGTCAGAGTCAATAAGTCTTTAGCAAGCAGGGCACTGGCTGTTGCCTCCAGCCCCCATGCTGCGTGCATGTGTATGCCCGTGTGTCCATCACACCCACCACTCTTGTCACACACACAGAGGGTGTGTGTGTGTGTGTGTGTGTGTGTGTTATCTCCAGAATCTGGGATCCACCTCAAGGTGGCCTGGGCTGGCCCCTGGGATCCCAGTCGTGGTGAGATGGGGTGCTCTATGGCGGGGTGAAGATGTGTGCTGGGTAGTTTAGTCTACTGGGGTCAGTGAGAGTGATGGGGGAGAGAGGCATGTGCCCCTCCCTGTGTAGTCATAGCTAAGCCCTGGCCCTGTCTGGGCCTGGTTCTCTCACTGGCTTTTCCTCCTCTAGCCTTTCTGGTTCGGAGTCCCTGGGAGAAGCCAGAAGAGTCAGACCCTTGAGAAGAAATCCCATCAAACCCTCTTCTCTGGGGCATCCCTGACCCACTGGACAGGACTCATCAGGCAGCCTCACCTCCCCATTAAAGTGTCTAGCCCCCTATGGGGCAGTCGGGCCCAATTTCACACTTAGGAAGGCTTCCTCTGGCCACCAATGGGGCAGATCTGATTAGGTGGCTGCAGAGAGTGCTTGCTCACAATTAATCAGCAGCCGGGCTGTGGGCAGAGGCCCACCCAGGCAGGAGCCCCATCCCAGGCGTGGACAAGTCAGGCCTATGGAGCTAGAGGGAGTGAGGATGGGAAAAAGCAGGCCCCCACACACCCAGGGAACTTCAGGTCGGGGCTGGGCCATGGCCTCCTTCCCCAGAGCCCTGCCCTGGTCCAGATCCTGCTGCACCCCTTAGTGGATGTGTATCCTTGGGCAAGGTACTTAGCCTCTCTGTGCCTCAGGCCTCATCTTTAAAATAAGGATGAAAACAATATCTTCCTCATAAGACCTATAAAAGAAAATGTAAAGCAGGTAGCAGAGTGGCTGGCACCTAGTAGGTGCTCAAGCTGTAGGAACTTCTATTATTGTTACTATGGTTTTTAGTTCAGAACAGGCAGACAGGCAGAAAGAATCCAACAGCCAATGAGCTCTTGAAACCCCCTCCCCCAAAGGAGGACAGCTGGGGAGAAGGGAGACTTTTGGGATCCACTGTAATTTTCCCCGCCCCATTCAGGCTCATCACTTAGTAGAGCACAGAGGGGATGGGGAGCCAGTCTGGGGCAGCCTGCCCTGTGGGGAGGGGAGCCTGAACTCCCTCCTCTCCCTCCAGTCACCAAGTGTGTGTGTAGGGGTGGGTGAGAAGGGAAGAGGCTGAATCTGAAGTGGCTCCGTGGCTCAGTTGTTTCAGGCCAGAAGCCATTACCTTCCCGGAGAGAGAAGCCCACGGCCCATCTGAGGCTGGGGCAGGGGCAAGCGGGGGTACGTACGGATCGGAGTGAGACTCCGGGCCCGCCCTAGGGCCTCCTTGCCTTCCCCGTTCCCCTTGTCTGCCCAGGTGAAGAGGCAAAGTCCCTGCTCTTCTCCAGTTTGGGCCTGCTTGGCACTGTCCTAGGGGGTGGGGTGAGAAGGGGACCAGGAGGAGAGAGGGGTCCCTGCCCGCAGTGCCTTCATAATTGATTGTGCCTACTGTGTGCTAGGGGTCAGGCATCTCCTGTTTACTTTGTACCCTTGACACAGCTGGAAACCAGCAGGGACCTTTTCAAGAAAGTCATCTGATTATCTAGCCTAGGGGCATGACTTGACTGGACAGTGGGAATGGGAAGATTTCCATATGAGGGACGCTGGAGTGTGGACTGGAGGGATGGGGGCTTGAGACTCTGCCTGCTGGCTTTGCATAGCAAACGTGCTGTCTTATGAAGATTGCCTGCCTATTTAGGACTGCTCAGGACTGCTGGTAATTGAGGGAAGGGCTAGTGCCGCCTAAATCACCCGGACACCACTGGGGTCAAGCTCAGGGAAAGCACTGGCCTACAAAAGTCCAGGCCCAGAAGCCACTTGAGCTCAAGATGGCAGTCTGTTGGGTCATCCCCAAGGTGGGTAAAGGGCGTCAGGGATGGGCTGAACCCCCGGGTGTGGGCTGTGTGCACGTTCTTACCCAGGAGTGGGACTGTAGGTTTGTGTGCAGCCCACATGCACGGCATCCTGGAAAGGGCTTATTTTGCCTCTTGAGCAAGCACCTCCCCCATCTCTGCTGGGTGCTTGGACCCTCTGAGTGCGACAGATGCCACCGAGTCCTCTTCTGTCTCATGCCCTCCTGGCTTCTATCCTCTTGGCCTCTCTACTCTTGGCTGCTCCATGTCCCTGTTTCTACCTCTTAGTGTCTTGTCAAGGGCCTGTGAATCTGTGTCCCTGTCTGATCCAGATCTGGACAGGCTGAATCCATTGAATCTGTCTGGCTGTATCTCTCTCTGTCTCTGTGATGATCTCCGGCTCTTCCTTGTCTGTCTCTAAATCTTGGTGTCTCTCCATCTGTACCTCTCTGCTTCAAGGCTCATCTTGCCCTCGGCAAGCCTCTGTGCGGCTCAATGTGGTCTCTGTGCTCAGGTTTTGTTTTTTTGTTTTTTGTATTTTTTTGAGATAGAGTCTTGCTCTGTCACCCAGGCTGGAGTGCAGCAACATGATCTTGGCTCACTGCAACCTCTGCCTCCCGGGTTCAAGCAATTCTCGTGCCTCAGCCTCCCGAGTAGCTGAGATTACAGGCATGTGCCACCACACCTGACTGATTTTTGTATTTTTAGTAGAGAGGGGGTTACGCCATGTTGGCCAGGCTGGTTGTGAACTCCTGGCCTCAAGCAATCCACCCGCCTCTGCCTCCCAAAGTGCTGGGATTACAGGCATGAGCCACCGACCCTGGCCTATGCTCAGGTTCTAAGGATGCTGTAGGTCAGGAGCTGAATGGAGAGAAGAGGCTGGGAGACAGAGTATCCTGGATGCCTAGTGCCCCCTCTGAGGGGCTTTATTCTTCAGAATCTGCACTTGGACTCAGTCTAGGTCAGTCCAGGAACACTCTGAAGGCTCCAAAGACTTAGCCTCCCACTTTATACTGTGTTTCAAGGGAAGAGCCTTGCCTCCATTCGGACAGGCAGCCAATTTCTCTGCAATTTCCCCCTTTCTCCATTTTTTTTCCAAAATGAGAAGGAATAGAGAAATGATTTTTGGAGTCAAACAAACTCAAGTTCAAGTTCTGGACTTGCTAGTAGTAAGCTCTGTGATAAGGAGTAAGGTATTTGACCTCTCTCAGCCATGGACACTTCCTCATCTATAAAATGGGGATAGGAACAGTCCCTATCTCTCTGGATTGTGGTGAAGTAAAATGTGTAAAGCACTTAACATAGAGCCTGACTCAAGAACTGGAAGCCATTTTTATTGCATTTCTTTGATTTTTTGTTTACAGAGCCCAACACATGCGTAGACCCATAGGAATCTTATTGAATGAATGCAGAGTTCTCTGTTGTTCCTTTCCTTATTTTCCTTCTGGCTCCCTTTCCTTCTATGTTTCTCTATCCCTATGTTTTGGAAAGAATGGGCCAGGAGAACCTCTTGAGCATCCCGTATGCACCCAGCCTTGAGCCTGGTTCTGCAAATGGTGACAGGCTCTGTAAACAATAATATCTATATGTGGGGTTTGGCTCTGCAAATAGGGTCTTTGTAAAGTCTAGGGTTCTGAAAATGGTAACATGTTCTGCAAATTATCATTGGATCTGTGACAGTGACAGATTCGGAAATCAGTGATGGGATGTGCTCTGCAGATGGTAGTAGGCTCTGCAAATACTGACGAGCTTTGCATATGATTTCAGGCTCTGCAAACGATGGCAGACTGCAAACTTTAAGGCTCTGCAAACAATGATGAGCCTTATAAAATAGGGAGAGACTCTGTGAAGGGTAATGGGCTTTGCAAATAGTGATGGCAAGCCGCGATAGGCTCTGAAAAAACTGAATAATCATTCTTAAAGGACAAGAGATCCCTCCTGTGGGTCCCTAAAGAATAAAGCTCTGTCTCAGTACCATGGACAGCAAGCCCCCCCCCCCCCAACAACCCCCCCAACACACACACACACATCCCATTCCCTTCCAGGCCTAACTAGAGTGCCTCTGTCCACTTATTCACTGATGTTGGGTATGTGTTGTGGGGTGGAGGATGTAAGTGAGAAGTAGGACAAGGAGAAGAACAAGGCCGTGTTCCCACTCTCAAGGCTTTCAGTTGGTCGAGAAGACAGACTTCTAAGTAGCCAGATAGAAGGATTGTGTCTGTGTTGACAAATCTGTTCTCAGCCTAGCTATTTGTGAGGTAGAAGGTATCTTTCCACATCAGAGGCTTTCAGAATGCTAAAAGGGTGTTTAAACCACATTGGGCCTCCTGGGGGAACTGAGAAGTCAGCTTTGCAAAGCACGTCTTGCAGGCTCCAGCCGACCTTAAATTCTAGCTGGCACCTGAATAGCTTTGTAGCAATTTAAATTTCTCTGCCTGTCCTTTCCAGGTCTGGCCACATTAACAGGTCTGTATCACAGGGCGCATGCATACCTCTCAGAGCACAGGGCCTAGGGAGGGTAAAACAAGAATCTGTTTTAGATGGGCTGTGAGTAAGGAGCAACGGTGCTGAGGGTCTGATGGTTGTTGAGAGTGGGATGGAGATGATGACATCATCCAGGTGGAGATAGTTGGATAGCCATGGAGGTGATGGTGGTGCTAACATGCTGATGGAGGTGGGGGAAGAGCTGGAATGTTGATAATGATGAAGGTGACAGGGAAGTGATGGATATAGTCAAAATACTGTGGGCAAAGTAGGCCCTAATGGGAGATAGGTTGACTTCTGGTTCTGACATTAGCCGTGTGACCCCAGACAACTTATTTAACTTTTCTCTGCCTCAGTTTCCTCTCCCATAAAATAGGGATGCTAATAATGCCTACTTCATAGAGTTCTTATGAGGATTAAATGAGTTAATAAAATATACACAATACTTAGACTAGTGCCTGGCCCATAATAAATACTATGTAAGTGATAGCTGCTATTACTTGTTTTTTTTTTTTTTTTTTTTTTTTTTTAGATGGAGTCTTAGTTTGTCGCCCAGGCTGGCATGCAGTGGCGAGATCTCGGCTCACTGAAACCTCGCCTCCTAAGTTCAAGTGCTTCTCTTGCCTCAGCCTCCTTTAGTAGCTGGGATTACTGGCACATGCCACCACACCCAGCTAATTTTTGTATTTTTAGTAGACACAGGGTTTCATCATGTTGGCCAGGCTGGTCTCGAACTCCTGACCTCAGGTGATCCACCCACCTCCTGATCTCAGGTGATCTGCCACCTCAGCCTCCCAAAGTGCTGGGATTACAGGCATGAGCCACTGCGCCTGGCCTGCTATTTCTGTTAAGGAGGGCAGTGGAGGTGGTGATGATGAAGGTGGGAGTGGTGGCAGTGAAGTTGATAATGGTGAGAATAGGGATAATAATAATAAGGATAAGATTTATTGAGTACTAACTATGCACCCTGCACTATTCTAAGTACTTTATACGTAATAACTTGTTTAATCATGACAGCCCTCTGAGGCGGCTAATATTACCCTCATTTAAAGACTATGAAACTTAGACACCGAGGGGTTAAAATATGTGATCCAAGGCGACACAGCTAGTAAATGGAGGCGCTCCAGAGCCTGTGCTCATAACCATTGCTAAGTGGGGATGAGGATGGAGTTGGAGATAGCAGTAGTGATTATGGTGTCCTTGTGGAAGCAGGGCTGGGGGTGGAGACCATGGTCGAGGTGGCCTGGGCAGCAGTGGCTGTGGTGATAACAGGAGAAGGAGGCAGCAGTGAAGTGGTGATGGAGGAGGTGAAGGTGGTGGTGTCTGCGGTGCAGTGAAGGCCGGCTACAAGAACACCCACTGCCCAGCTCCCAGCAGGGCTTTGCAGCTGCTGCTACGAGGCTGAGCTCTGAGAGCAGGGAAGACAGCAAGGACCTCATTTTCTGTCCAGCAGCTGGGGCTTGTAGGTCCCAGACAGTGAAGTGGAATGGAAACAGGCAGACTCGGGGGCACTGTGTGGTAGAGGGGTGGGCAGAGTTTTCCACTGGCTCTCCACCTTTTCCCTGCGATTTGGCATTCTCTGACCCCATAACTACCAAGTCTGCACGCTCCATGCCAGGGCCTGATCTGCACTAATGGAGCACACAGCAGCAGAGGTAAGCTGCCCACCCCATCTGAGAACCTCCCCGCCTCGCGCCCGCCCAGTGCCGACTCTGGCCAGCTTCTTGCTGCTGCGCTGAGGGGAAGCCTTAATAGAGAATCCGCCTCTGTGCCGCCGCCCTCCACCCGCCAGCGCGTCCCTATTATCAACATCATCAACGGCGGCAAATGACACTCTCGGAATCTTGACTCCAATCTGATGCCTGGTCCCCGGAGCCGCAGAGAGGCACAGGCCAGCCAGGCTGGGGGGCTGGGGAGGGTGTGTGCAGTAATAGGATGTGGCCGAGGATGTTCTATTAGCAGCAGCGCAACCGCTGATGAGCCCCCTCCCTAGCCCCTTGGCGTCCCCATCCCTGCTCAGCCAGGCACAGCAAGAGGCCTGGGGGCTGCTGGGGTGGGGAGCAGGAAGGAAGGCAGCTGCGCGGGGGTGGGGCTAGGCTAAGCCATCCTCAAGTCCAGACACGAGGCTCTCTTGGCGGGACATGAGGATAGGAGGGGGAATCTGAAGAAATGAGGCCACTCAGACACTTCCTTCTGACCATGTGTCTGGGGAGGAAGAGGAGTAGGGGAGCAAGTGGTCTGTCTGAAGGTGGGTGATTTTTCCCGTTGCTCCCTGGGAGCATCAGGTCTAAGGAGCCTCAAGAAGCATCCCATCCAGCCTTCCTTCTCTGGCCTCACCTGGAACTCTCTTTGGCATGGGAAGCTCAGCACCTCCCTGGGCTGCCTGTCTCATTGCTAAGTGCCTCCTCATTTGGAGTACTGATTGGTCTTTCAGGACTTACCTTAGACCAAGATTTACCTTAGACCAAGACCCCTCCGAGGCCCTCACCCCACAACCAAGACAACCTCCCAGGGTTTTGGAGCCAGAAGGTAGGTCTCGTTTGCTCACCTGGGCCTTCATCCCTCCTCCTGGCCACAGATCTTCTGAGTGATGTATAGTATGCGTGTGGAAATGTTATAAGAGTCTGGGGGTGGATGGCTGGACCCACTACAGGGCCCTGGAGAAGCAGGGGAGATAGTGGAAGGAGCCCTGGGTGAGTGCAGGACACCCAGGTTCCAACCCACATCATCTGCTCGTGACCATGGGTGAGTTACCCACATGGCTTACCCTAGTCTGCCTCCCCACAACAGCCCCTCAACAAAGGCCTGCCAGGCGCGGTGGCTCATGCCTGTAATCCTAGCGCTTTGGGAGGCCAAGGTGGGTAGATCCCTTGAGGACAGGAGTTCGAGATTAGCCTGGACAACATCGTGAAACCCCATCTCTACTAAAAATACAAAAATTAGCTGGGTGTGGTGGCGGATGTCTGTAATCTCAGCCACTCGGGAGGCTGAGGCAGGAGAATCGCTTGAACTTGGGAGGCAGATGTTGGCCATTGCACTTCAGCCTGGGCGACAGAGCGAGACTTCATCTCAAAAAACAAAACAATAACAACAACGAAGAAAAAAAAACAAAAACAAAGGCCCTGGCTGAGAAAAGGGGATGATGAAGTCAGCTTCTGTCCCTCAGGGGACTGGGTAGATCAATGCTTTGGGGGGTAAAAGTTATGAATTTGGGGCTGGACAGTCTATAAGCATAGTCTAATTAATACTCCTTCCACCCATGCATACACAGCACCACGTGGATAGAAGAAAATAAGGCAGAGTAGAAAGTGGGATTGGGGCTGGGCACAGTGGCTCATACCTGGAATCCCAACACTTTGGGAGGCCAAGGTGGGAAGATTGCTTTAGCCTGGGAGTTCGAGACCAGCCTGGGCAACATGGTGAAACCCCGTCTCTACTAAAAATACAAAGAATTAGCCAGTAGCTGGGACTACAGATGGTACACACTTAGAGTCCCAGCTACTTGGGGGGCTGAGGTGGGAGAATCGCTTGAGCCGGGAAAGGGTAGGTAGGTGGGGGTTGAGGCTGCCAGTGAGCTGTGACTGATTGCACCACTGCACTCCAGCCTGGGCAATAGAGTGACACCTGGGCAATAGAGTGACGTCTTAAAAAAAAAAAAAAAAAGAAAGAAAGAAAGAAAAGAAAAAAAGAAAGAGGGCTCTTGGGCCTGATTGTGTGTGCTGGGGTACACCACGGAGGGGCTGGAAGGCAGGGTTCTGTCCTGTCCTGAAGGGTGCCTGGTAGGCTAGGAGCCTTGGGCCAGCTGGACAAAGCTCCCTTCTGGGCTTCACAACAAGAGAGAAAGGCTGGGCCTGCCTGAGAGAGGACCCTTGGGACAGGGCTGAGAGGGAGGGAGAGGAGCCAAGCCTGGCTCACAAACCTCCCCTGACCCCTGCCAGGTCTGGGCCTCAGACCATGGCACTGAACTCAATCTGTTCTGCCCACTGCCCCCACCATGTCTCATAGTCCAGAGGCCACAGATGTCCAAGCTGTTTGCCTCTGCTGAGTGGCCACCCTCAGTGCCCCCAGCAGGGGGCTAGCCATCAGTCACAAGGCTGGCAGTCCTCAGGGCTGGACATGCAGAGCTGGATGTGGACCAGTGGATGGCAGGCGGCAGGGGGCACTGACTGCTATGCATGGGGTGCCTTGGAGGCCTCCCTATGCCTTCCCTGCCCCCTTTTCTCTCCCCCAGCCCACCTGTGCCCTCACCTGTGCCCATATCTCCATTCCGCTGTCACCTGGGTCTACTTTACCTGCCATGTCTCTGGGCCCTTCTCACCTGTGCCCCTCTGATTTGTCCCCTCTCTCTTCCTTCATCAGATCCCTCTCCCTTGCCCCTCCTCTCCAGTCTCAGGGCCACTTTGCCCCAGACTGACTTCTCCTGTTTCCCGTGTTGGTCTCTCCCTCCCGGTCTGTAACTTAGGAGTGGAAAAGTCAAGATTCAGCCTTTGAAACTCCATCTTTCCAACCTCGCTGCCCTTACCTCAGCCTGGCCCTCTCCTTTTCGAGGCAACTGCCAGTGGGGGAATTGGAACCTCAAGGCAGAATGGTTTTTTTGACCCAACCATGGGCATGTGGAGGTGAGAGGCGAAGGCCTTGTGTGATTGCGGGAGTACATAAAGAGCCTGGGAGGGGCACCCAGAGGAGAGGGTGCAGTTCTGAGAGCCAGACAGCAGGGGGCGGCCGATCCTTGGTGACGTCTGGTTTGTTCCTATTCTTCAACCCTCCGGCTGGAATTACCCAAAGGGGTAAGTGTTGAGTACATTGTGGGTGGAACCCTAGGACCCTCAGTAGGGGCAAGCTTTCTCCCAGTCTGAAGTTGGTCCTGGATTGTTAGCTTTTTAAAGAAACCCTTATCGGTTACTCAAAAAACCCCTCTCTATTTGAAATCCTGCAAGGGATGAATGAGCTTGGGATTTAGACCCTTGGAGGAGAGGGAGGAAAAAAAGGCATTTTGGTTTTCCTGGGGAGCGCTACCTCCTCTGTCCTCAATCCTCAGGGAGGCTGGCATCTTGCCTCTTAGATGGTCCTATTTTGGGTTAGAGAAGGAGTAAGAGTCTCCCTCCCAGCCCACAAAGAATCCCCCTCTCATCTACAGGCAGCGTCCTCGCTCCAGGGAACTCTCAAACCTACACCAGCTCTGGAAGGGAGCAAGCCCAAGGCGTTCCCTATAGACCTCCTGTCCCGTGCTAATTAGCACAGAGGAGGGAGAAGGGTCTGGGAGGAGTGAGCCCTCCCTATGTGACAGTGTGACAGCAGGTGCATTCACAGTGTGTGCACAGGTGAGTGTGTATGAGAGAGACACCACAGTCTGGTCTCTTTTCTCGGTGAGTCCTGACACGAGTGTTTCAGTGCTCCCCTACCCCACTTTTGAGGGAGGAGCTGAGCCTGAGTGTGAGGCCACAGCAACTGTGTGTGACGCTGATGCCAATTAGGTGGAGTAGCCCTCTGGGGCCTGCGTCACCACCCTCTTTGTCCTCAGTGCCTGCAAACTCACTATTAAAGTTTTTATCCTCAGGAAGGGAGGCACTGCCTCAGGTCTGAATAATATAATTATTATAGTACATTAATAGTGTGATGGGACAGCATGAGAACCCAATGTACTGGAGAGGACCCAGGAACCTGGACACAGAGGGTGGCAAGGGAGACTTCCTGAAGAAGGCTAGACTTGATGGGGAGGGGTCTTTCAGATATCCCTGTGACTGCAGGCAGGAGGAACGGCCTGGTGCAGTCATTTTAGGTCCCATAAACACCTTTCTGGGCCTCCCATGATGCTGGGAATTGGAACTGAGATTCTCAGTGTAACACACCACCCCTCCCAAGTAGGCCATGGGAGGTTGGTAAATATCGTAATCAGATTAGTGGAGTGGAGACAGCAGAAACTATGGTGGGAAAATGCTCTGGGCTGGCCTGGCCCCCACCTCTCTCCTGGGAATCCACCCTCTTGCCCTGCCCACCTCCTCCCCTGTGGGCTCCAAGGCCATCCTGGCTCCTCAGTGGCCCCTGCCAGCCTGGGTGACCCACCTGGCACCTGGCCCTCTCTGAGCCTAGTGGAGGTTTCTGCATCCTGGGTCTCCTCAGCTTAGGAGAGCGATGGGGCAGCAGAATGCCCAGCCCTGTTAACACCCTCTTTCCTAAGAAACTAGCCCTTTGGGCTGCTTTTCTCAAGCCATGGAGCCCAGGAGAGACCCCTGCCCCTTCCTCTGGCCGTGATGCTGCTCACCTGTGAGACCGGAATGAAGCATCAGGAGTTCAAAGTGGTCATGGGTGGAGAGAGTGTCTGGTACACGACACAGGTTTAATCTGGGTTGAGTCAGAATCACTTCCCTCCTCCGTCTTCTCATGGCCAAACTGAGCACAGGTCTGGGTCCCTGGGGTACTGGGAAGCCTGGTCAGGTGGAATGGCACAGGGCAGAGTGAGCCAGATGCATCCCACGGAAAGGCAGGGGTGTCTGCCCAGCCCAGGAGGGGAAGGGCTGGGAGAACAGGGCTGGCATTCTGTGGAGCCTGGGGTGGGGAACTGGGGGAGAAAAGCTGAAAGGCTGTGAGATGGAGAGTTAAGGAATGTGGGCTCAGAATCAGGAGAGGTGGATATTGTGCGGCTGAGGGGCTGGGAGTCTGGGGTACTAAGGAATGGGATGATATTGGGAGGGGCTGAGGATTTTGGATCTTGGGAAACTTAGGGGCTGAGAATTAAGAACTGAGGTCCTAGGGGGCTAGCGTGGTAGGGCCTGAGGAGACCAGGTTAAGGTGTTTGGAGGCTCAGGAACTAGCAGGCCAGTGTAGCTGCCATGGGGGGAAAGGAAGTGGAGAAACGTGCTCACGGACAGAGAAGGATGTCCATGGGTGGATGGGAGGATGTGCCCAACAGTCCCGGGCCAGGCCTCCCTCAGCCCCTGTGGCTGTGCTGGGGCCATGGGGGCGGGCAGCGGGCCTCTCCTTGTCGGGCTGTCAGAGCGGGTTAGGCTCGGGGAATTGGTTCTCTGGATCATCTCCCGGGAGCCAGCCCCTCCTGGCAGCTTTGTTTGGCAAAAGCGCAGGGATTAGCAGGGCTGCCCCCACACCACCTCCCGGCCGCTAGCTCCTGGCGCTTTCATCCCTGAAGGTCGCTAAAGCCGAAGTGCTTTGAGATTAGGCCCCACAAAGGGGCCCCTTGTGCTCCAGCCAAGCCTTAGGGGCAGGGAGGGGAGGGGGTCCCGAGAGCTCAGTGCAGGCCGAGCCCCTGAGATAAATCCTTTTCTCTGTCCCTGTCGCATCCCAAAGGGTCCCCCAGGCCAAAGGCCAAAGACCCCTCTGACCCCCCTAGCCCCAGCTCAGAGACTGTGTCCCCAGTCAAACCTGGTAAGGGAGCATCCCAGGCCCAGCCAGCCTGGCCCAGCATATCAGCATCCACCTGTGGTCATTTCAGGGTGGAGGTGGACGAGGGAGTAGAGCAAGAAGGGCTTCAGGGCTCAGGGTAGCAGTTGGAGTGGGTCTAGATCACAGAGTGAGAAGGAACATCAGTCTGCACTGCTCACTGAGCAGATGGGGAGACCAACCAGGGCTCGGGATAAGAAGGGGCTTGCCTCAGGTCACACCAAGTTGCTGGCCAAGCTGAGGCAGGGATGTAGTGAGCTCCCCCTTTTCACCAGGTATTTGAACCCAGGCTAGAGGTCAGCAGGTGTTCTTGATGGGGAAGGGGCAGTTTTGTGCTTCCTATGTAGAAGAGAATGGTGTTTCACATGTTTGCATTTCATGGACCAGCAAAAAATGTTTTAAATATGAGTTCCAGAATAAAATTGCCAGCTATTAATTTTGCCATATAAGGGCACAGATGGAAAACTACTAACTGCTGTCAGCATCATTTTATAGAAAAGAGGATATTTTAGAATCAAAAAAGTAAAAAAGACATAATCCCAGAATAGAGAGGATAGACCTTCAAATTGAATAGATGTAGCTTTATGAAAATTTTCCTATAAAAACGTTATTTTTCTTATTTATTGGTATTTGGATGAAAATGTTTTGGGGATCCTAGACCAAGCAATCTTGGAGAGGTTCCCTGCCCCAGGGAGCTAAGGCTCCTAGGCCCTATGCACTCAGGTCTCCTAGATTACAGCTCTGCCTACTCCTCTGTGTTGGGATGGAGTGGGGGAGGGGGTAGTTGTTTCAGGTCTAGTGCTGGGAAGATTGGGAAAGGGGCTCCTGAGACTGGGCTGCTGCTTTGGGGGCTCTGCTGAGAGGACAGCCTTGGCCTTGGCCCTCTCATTGGCAAGGAGACTTACGGAGAGGAGGGGGAGGGAGCAACCCTGACTGTGGTCGATAGAGGAAAATTTCTCCCTGTCCTCTTGCTCGTAAAATGTTTGTGGCCAAGATATTGCACAACATTCCCAGAGAGGCCACAAAAGGCAGTGCTGGGCTGGCAGGGTCAAATGGAGCTCACGGAGCCCAGCCCCTCTGCTTGGCCCCCTGGCTAGGTCATGCTGTGGGGCTGGTCATAGGGAGGGGTCCAGAGTAATTGGGGAGGTGGTAGTGGGTATATGGGATTAGCCTGAGGAACATCAAAGCTCAAGAAATCCCTTGTGAGAAAGTGTTCGCAGGGAGGGGGTTGCCAATGACAGTGAAGAACTGATAGTATTAGCTGATACTTATGTGGCATTTCCCACATACCAGGCACGGTGCTAAGTGGTAACTCATTTAGCACAATCTTTATAACAACCCGAGGGGGTAAGCATGATTATTTCCCCCATTTTCCACATAAGAAGACTGAGGCACAGAGGTTGACTTGCCCAAGGTCACAGCTAGTAAGTAACAGAGCCTGGTGAGGGAGCATCCCTCCCTCATCTCCCTGAGTTTGAACCCAGGCAGTCTGGCTCCAGAGTCCATGCATTCAATTACCATGCACGCTGTAATGCTGTATTGTGGTTCTAAGCAAGGGATGCTTCAGAGTTCCCACCAACCCTTGGCCATACCCTTCCAACTTCAAGATAGCGCCATGGTTTTCCTGGGATTTGGAGACATCAAGAGGTGGTCGGCATCTTGCAGACACTGGGTAAAATGGTAATGTCTCCTTGCCCCATTGTGGCAGTTTAAAAAAACCACGCCCACAAATTCCTTGATACTTCTTCCTTTGAGAGGTGGAGCTTAATTCTCTTCTCCTTGAATACGGGATGGACTTGGTGACTTGCTTATAATGAATAGAATATGACAAAGTGGCAGGATGTCACTTTTGAGATTAGCCTATAAAAGACTACAGCTTCTGTCCCCCCCCGCCTGTGTCCCTCTCTCTCACTCTCTCTCTGTCTCTTTCTCTCTGATCCATCTCAGCCACCCATATAAAGAAGTCCAGGCTATACTCCTAGAGGCCACATGGAAGAGAACTGAGGCACCCCAGCTGACAGCCAGCACTAACTGCCAGCCATGTGAGTGAACTTTCCTAGAACAGGACCCTCCAGCTCCCATCAATCAAGACTGAAGATGATACAGCCCTGGACAGCGCAGCTTGACTGCAGCCTCATGAGAAACCCAGAGTCAGACCACCCAGCTGAGCTGCTCCTGGATTTCTGACCCTCAGAAACTATGATACAATAAATATTTGTTGCAAGCCACTAAGTTTGGGGGTAATTTGTTATGCAGCAATGGATAACTGATAAACCTCACCAGTCTCACTACTGGGAATCTCATCATTAGAGTTTTAGCCTGTGGGTGGGTTAAGTCACAGTCTCCCCCATGACTCTCCCAACCCTGAGGTAAATAACAACTGGGCTAATGCAGATTATCTGAATCCGATAATGGCTAGAGGACACCTCCAATCCAGTTAGGGGATGCCATGCTGAGGATGGCATGTTGCTGCTTAATCATTCTTAATTCTTAATCTTAATCATTCTCAACTCACCCAGGGCCAGGCCAGGTGTCACAAGCAGGTGTACAAGCAGCTTTGATGGAGTCATACTTCATAGCTTTCCTATATGGCTGGTTCCTTCCAGGAAAAACCATCCCTTGCTTTAGTTGACAGTGAGAGGGGCAGGGCTGTCTTGGGGATGAGGAATTGAGGAGAACTGGGCCTTGGCCATAGTAGGGCCCAGGCTCCACAGATCCCATCTTTTGGGATCTCTCCATTCTCTGCTTGTAGTGGCCACAGCTGCATCTGTGGGACTCCTCAGCATCTTCCAACCTCCTTTCAGAGTCCCTACCCCTGGCTGGCCACTGACCTAGTGTCGGAAGTTAGCACAATGTGACTGCACATCTCAGTGTCACAGTGTGTACACGTGAGTGTGTGCAGACATAGAATGGGAGGTATCTGTGTGTAGCGTGTGCCGGGGGCCTTCAAGTAGCATGCATTTGTGTGCAGGTGCATTTGATTTGTGGGTTTCTGGGTTGGGAGGAGTATGTGTGCAGCTATATTTCTATGTGTATCTGGAAGAGCGTATACATGTATGAAATATGTGTATCTGCATGATGGCTTTATCAGGGTGGGGGCCCCGTGCACTTTGTGTTTGCGTCTGTGTTTGCTGCATTTGGGATGTGTATCTGTGTGTCTGTGTTTCCATGGCCAGGCAACAGCCCGAGGTGTGCCTGAGCTGTGGTCCTTAAAGGGTTAAGGGAAACCGGCACTACCATAACTCTTAATCATAGCTTTGCAAGCTTAGCCAGTGCCCCTGTTGAAAAATGTTTCAAAAAGCAAAATAAATGATCTTTTAGTTACAGAAGTATTGATTTTGCCCACATCTAGTAATAAAGAGCAAGTCACCTGTAGCTAAAACTCTTGTAAAATATATTTTATACTCTAATAGTCTGCAGATAGAGTCACCCGCTGAGCACAGATGACAAATCTCCCCAGCGCGGCCTGCGCCCCCCATATTTCACGTCAGGGACGCGGTGGTGGCGCAGGCAGTGACAGAGCTGGGCCTCGCCTCGGGTGAAGATGTGGCCTGGTTGGCTGGAAGAAAAGAAAAAAGCCAGACTCCTGGCACATGGTACATCCCCCTGCCTCCACCCTGGGCCCTCAGCACCAACCTGGGTGGAGATTTAAGACCAGCCGCCCCAAAGATAGAGTGGGCCTCCTCTGTCCGGACCCCTCGGGAGCTCCCCCCAGGCTCTCAGAGGGCCATGCCTCTCCCCAGCACTCTGTGGAGGCTGACAGTTTGGGAATGCTGAGGCTGGATTTGAGAGAAGAGTGAACAAGGAGGTGGGGGCTCTTTCCTGGTTTGAAGGCCAGTTACCCCAGGTGTACACAGGCATGTTCACACATGTGCCACACTCAGGCCTTTCCCAGGCCTCCTTGTACACACAAGGGACACACTTAGTCCTCAGTGCACACAAACACAAGGCAATCTCTCGGCACATGTATGTAGGGGGACACACTTGACCCCCCTACCATGTGTGAATGTACACACACGTATGACACTTGGCTTTATGCAGACAGATACACACTTGGGTGTTCCCCAAGTGAAGGGGTGCACATCCAGTCCCTTCACACAGATCTGTGTAGTACATCTAAAGCACCAGGCCACATCCTCTCTACCCAGAGAATTCCTTCAAAAAACTGACTTCTGTCTGAGACCATCAAATAGTCACTCTGCCTTTGGGGATGAGAATGTGTACCATACTCATATTACATATATAGATTCAGGCTGGGCACAGTGGCTCATGCCTGTAATCCCAGCACTTTGGGAGGCCGAGGCGGGTGGATCACTTGAGGTCAGGAGTTTGAGACCAGCTTGGCCAACATGGTGAAACCCCATCTCTACTAAAAATACAAAAATAAAATTAGCTGGGCGTGGTGGCAGACGCCTGTAATCCCAGCTACTCGGGAGGCTGAGGAGGGAGAATCGCTTGATCCCGGGAGGTGGAGGTTGCAGTGAGCCAAGATCGCACCACTGCGCTCCAGCCTGGGTGACAGAGTGAGACTCTATCTCAAAAAAAAAAAAAAAAAAAAAAAAAAAAAAAGGACAGAGAGAGAGAGACACAGATCCAGCCAAAAGCCCTCTTACACATCTGCTTCTCCAGGTGGGAGGGGCATTGCTTAGTGGGAACTCCCTTTTCTCTTGGTCTCCTTTACTTCCCAGAGCCGGTGCAGCCGGAGAGGAAGCCCAGGCCTTGGCCTTCCTGCAGGCAGCCTGCCTAGATGTGGGTTGGGGGGCTGGAACTATGCTCAGGAGCGCCCTAGCTGGCACGGGGTGAGTGGGGTTGAAGGCCACCTTACCTGCCCTTCACAGTACAGTTACTTGTGGGCAAGAGTGGTCAGAAGAAACTCAGCATGCTCAAAGGCACTACAGGAGACCCCCCACTCCAAAGCTGCGAATAAATAGAGTTTTCTGCTGGGGGTGGCTGGCGGGATGAGGGTGGAGAGCGCAAAAATGGGGAGGCCCTCTGGGTGTCAGGACGTTCTCGAGGTGAGGAGGAGATGGGTCAGGTAGCATTGGGGGAAAGGCTGGGAGTATTGGGGGAAAGGCTGGGAGCATGTGGGGTATTTGAAGAACCGGGGTTGGAGGGTGGGAGTGGAGCAGGTAGCAGCTAGAGCAAGGGAAGGAAGGAACGTGCATGCAACTAACAGGGTGTGTGTGTGTGGTGGTGGGGGGTGACTTTTGGGTGGTCGGAGAGGGTCAGGAACAAGCGGGGGTATCTCTGAGCGGTGAGGGGGAGTAGCCGTCGGAGGGCGGGGACAGAGCGGTAGCTGCCCTGCGCTGGGATTGGGGGTGGGAGTGGGGGTGGGGAGGGCTCTTTAAGCGGCGGCCGCGCTAATAACCTGTCCAGGAGATGGCTCGTGGCAAATTGCTTTGTTAGTCTTGTCAGCGCGGCCGGGGCCGCCGTCAGCGCGCGCCATGGATCAAGATGATGAATCGCCGCGGACCGCGCAGATGCGGGCGGCCCGCGGCCGGGCCCCCGGGTAGAGGTGGGAGGTGGAGGGGGCCGCGGGGGGCCCGGCCGCCGCCATTAACTCCCGAATTAGCTGTAAGCCGCCCACCACCCAGCCACTGCCCCGGGGAGCGCCAGCCGTTGGGGCGGGAGCGGGCCCAGGATGGGGACTGAGACTCGCGTCCCCCACCCGAACCCGGACCCAGCCTCCTCTGAACGCAGAGGGCAGTGGGTCCCCCGGAAGGGGCGGGGAGGGGCCGGGCCCCGCCCTCAAGCCCCGCAACCCGGTGTTCCCGCTCTTCGAGGACATCCCTTGCCGGCCCGGAGGTTCTGAGAGGGCGGCCCCATGGGGCATTCGCCAACCCCTCTCACCCGCCCCAAACCCTCGCTGTGAGCTGCTAGGGAGCCTCCGTGGGGGTGAAGGGGGAAGCTAAGGAGAAACAGAGAGAGAGGGACAGACAGACAGACAGAGTTGGGGTGTGAGTAGGGTGATTGGGTTTGACATTGCTACTCTAAACTGAGCTCAGAGACCAGCGATGGTGGGGCTGGGGCCTGCCCTGGGACTTCAAGGGGACCTAGGCCCCTACAATGGTTCCAGGCAGACAGCTGGGACCCTGTGTTCTTTGCATTTCCAGACCAGTTGGAAACGGTGAGCACCTAGTTTTCCCAAGTTCCTAAATTAACTCACCCCTTACCCACTTCCCCCTTGGTCCAACTTAGAAACATCTCCCCCAAAACACACACACACCACACGCACACCTAGGAATTTACAAACTCACACAATCCACATAAGCACAGTCTACATTCACATGTAAACGTGTATATGCATATATTACACACAAATATAGGAGTATATACTTAAATGTATTCATATACTCATAGCACAGGATAATGAATTTGAACAAATATAAAACCACATCCAGAAATGCACCACTGCCTGCACTCCCAGTCCCAGCAGCCCAGGAAAGTATACTGGGGACAGGTCCCCAGTTCCTCAGGGGATGCCTTTCTTTTAAGCCCTTTGAAGGCATCAGCAACAGCCGTGGGCAGGCAGGTGGGGAGACTCCAGGAGGAAGGCCCTGAACCATTTCCACTTCTTAATTCCTGTCTAGACGGTGGCACTTTCAAAATGGTTTTGTGAAATCACTAAAACCCACCCACATTGTGGCACATCAAGCTTCCCATCACTCAGGCCTCCCTAAAGGACGTGTTCCCTTTCCCTGTTCGGTCCTGTTTCCCTCTGGACTTTCCATCTCAGCAAGAGAGCTTGCTAGGGATTTTTGTTTTCCTCTCAAACTTTGTCCCCACACCCAGGAATCTACAACCAGCCCTGAATGCAGCCCTTGGGCTGCAATGTCTTTGGAAATGTGTGGGGGTAGGAAGTGAGTGAGTGACCGCAGCTCTCTCTGTCCATGGTGTCCCCCTATATGGAGGTCTGTGTGTCTCTGTGAAGTTGGGTCTGGCCTGGTAGTGTGGGCTTCTCCAGATATCTGGGGATCTGAGCCTGTGGAGGCCTGGTTGTATCATGAGGCTCAGGGCATACCGCCCACCCAGCCACACACCACCTCCAGACCTTGGGGACAGCTGGCACGGGTGGGGGCCTTGGTAGCCTGGGATAGGAGGCAAGCAAGGATTTCCCCAGCTGGACTCAGAATCTGTGTGGCAGACAAGTTCCTTCCAAGAGTGGGTACCTGGTTGAGCCCCGTGCCCTACTGCCTCAGTAGTCCTCAGCCAACGAACAGAACTTGTGCTGTTCTCAAACCCCCTTCCCCCAGCCCGGGCAGGTCTGGCCCACTCAGGCCCGGGCTGAGTTGAGGTCATCATTCCTCCAGCCTGCCCAGCAGCTCCTGTGCTATCTGAGGTGGGGACCTAGGGAGGAGGTAAGTTGGAGTTGAGTCCCTGGGCAAAGAAAGATGATGCCCCCTCCTACTGGAAGGGGAGCCCCAGTTGGGGATGGAGGGCAGAGAGGACAAGGCCTACTTGAGTAAGCCTTCCTCATTCCACCAGTAGGGATGGCAGGGAGGGACTTTGGTGCCCCCTCATTTGTTTCTCCATATGTGACCCTTCCACATGTGCACCTGGGCCCATGTCTGTATGTGTGACTGAATGATGATGGTATGTGTGTGCAGGGGATTACAGCTTTCTCCAGAATCACCTGTGTGCCTGTTTGTGTGTGGAGGGCAGCCAGGTGGGGGCACATTGTCCTTCCCACCATCTCCTCAGCTTGTGTGGAGCTCTAGTGGCAGTCTCGATTATCTGAGCCAAAGAAACAGCCTTGGCTCCCCTTCCCTCCCCTCCTCTCTACTCCCCTCCCGCACAGGGCCAGGATCCCTGAAGAGAAATTAAAAGGTTATTTAAAACCCCCGCCTCCGCCTTTCTTGTCCCTTTAAATCGAGCCTAAACGGTTTTGCTTTGGCAGAAGAAATCTTTTCTGGAGCTTTGGGGTGGGGGTGGGGGATCCTGGTGAGAGAGAAGGGTCTAAGCGGCCTAATCCTCTTACCGCCCCCTCCTCTCCCCTCCTCTCCCTTCTGAGGCCCACTGCTCCCCCCACCCCACCGAGGCACCCAGCCCCTAACTCTGACTGAAGATCGACCTCGACCCTCAACTCTGCCTGTAGCCCCTTCTGCCCCACCCAGCCCAAAATTCCTGACGCCCTCAACCCAGGCTGGGGCTCTAAAATCTACTAGCAGTACTGGCCAGCCAGCACCAGCTCCTCCCAGTGCCTGAGCCCCTAAGCAAGCAGCCCAGCTCCCAGGAGGTAGACCTGAGAGCTTCGCTTATAGACCAGAGGGACTGCCAGAACCAGGGTCCTGCTGTTCTGGTCCCAAGACTGTGTGCCCACCCTGTGCACAGCCACCTGGATTTGCAGCTACGTTTGAGCTGAAAATTGCACAAGGGCTCGCTACACACACACAAAGAAGTCACCACCATATGAAACCCCACAGCTGCACATGGATTCGTGGTCACGGGAGCACCAGTCACAAGGGCACACTCAACATGTGAGTCACAGTTGCAGCCACTGAGGCCAAAGGCTGGTTGCACAGTGTCCTCTCCCCGCCCACCCCACCCCCCCCCACACACACTTGGCCAAGGTCTCTCCAGCCACCTCCACACAGCCACATCCACAGAGCCTCCCAGAGCCTCTATACAGCAACTTGCCACCCCTGCATCCACTGGCAGTGTGGGCGTACACCTGCCCCCTGGCACACAGCTCAGACACACACCTTTTGGGAAGCCGAGCCTCTGCGTGGTTGAGAGCCGGCCCCGGAACGTCCTCTTCCTATGAGCGGGTTCCCGCCTGGAGGGAGCAGAGCGCTGGTAAGAGCAGAACCACCTCAGGCCCAAGATTTTCCCAAAGTGGACCGGTCGCCGAGTGTGTTTGTCCCCCCAGTCCCGGCGACAGGTGCCTGTGCTGTGTGTGAAGCCGCGAGTTCCAGCCCGTGGCCTCCCGGCCCAGAGGCCAACATCTAGGTGCCAGACAGGTGAGCGGCTGCTAGGAGCGCCAACCAGCGCACCCGCGGAGTGTGTGGGCGGCGAGTTCAGAGTACTGGCTGTGGTGCTGCGTGGTGGCGCGGGGGTGGCAGTGTTGCAGGTGTGGAACTGATGGGAAGAGGTATGTGTGCGCGCGTGTGTGTGCGCGCAGCTCGATACCAACCTTGAAGGGACAGTGGGGACGGGAGTCCGTCGGGGCGCCCCCAGGTCACCTCTACGGACCCCAGGTGCCAAGCGTCGGGGTGGGACCGGCGAGGGGGAGGTTTCTCAAGACCTTTTAACACCCCAGGGATCGGCCTGCGGCTTCCGCGGACCCGAGAGAGGCAGAGATCCCTGGACCGGGAGCCAGAGCTCGAGGAGCAGAGATTCGGGAGAGGTGACGGACGCGAGCCCGGCGCACAGACCCAACGACTGTCGGGCCACCTTGGTCGGGAGCTGGGCTGCGGCACGGGCGGGGCGGGGCGGGAGCGACGCGTGATTGGCAGCCACCAGGGCCATTAGGAAGCGCCCAGGCCCGCGCTGGGCGCCCGGGAAACGCAGTTTAAAACTCCAGCCCAGGCCCCGTCGCGCGTAGTTGGCAGCGGCGGCGGCGGCGCGGGCCGGGGTGACCAGGTACGAGCGGGCGGGGCTGGCGGGCCGAGCCGCGAGTGGTGCGGGACAGTCGCTGCAGGGAGGACGCGGGCCGTGAGAACCCGGGGACAGCCTCCCCTCTTGCGGTCCTGCAGTCCCGGACCCACTGGGTGGATCAGAAAGTTTGCAGGGAGCCAGGGACTAGGAGACAGACAAGACAGCGCAGGGACAGAGAAAGCGGAGGGATGCCAGAAAGACCGAGTCGGGGACAGACAGAGAGACCCAGGGTGAGACAGAGGAAGAGATACCCGGGGCTGAAAACGGTGGCAGAAAGTGAGCAACTTAGGGAGACAGAAAGAGCGCAGAACTCGAAATTCCGAGGCAGAGAGAGCGGAGGGCAAGCCGTGGGTAGAAACGCGCCGAGGCGAAGACGAAGGCCTTGGCCCGCGGAGACGCAGGCACCCGCGGAGAACGCTTCGGATCTGTCACGGTTTTGCCTCAT
Source organism: Hylobates moloch (assembly GCF_009828535.3). Lineage (NCBI taxonomy): Eukaryota > Metazoa > Chordata > Mammalia > Primates > Hylobatidae > Hylobates > Hylobates moloch. Next base: position 47,354,360 of record NW_026652283.1, read on the forward strand.
TTGGAAGATATTACTTCGCCCCTGAAAAAAAAATAAATACAAAAAAGGTTTGGATATTAAGCGGAGACAAATCCTTCTCAGTTTGGAAGGGGGCGGCGCGGGGAGGGAGGTGGCCGGCTTAATGCGGAGCAGATGCGGCCTGGGGAGTCGTGGAGCCCTGGGCGGGGGCTGGGGAGGGGGCGCGGCCCGCAGCCCAGTTCCCAGCCTGCGGAGCGCAGAGGCCGCCCACACCCTCCCAGCTTCCTGGTCCACGCGAACCCCGCAGTGCTCCGGGCATTGCCTGGGTCTGGCTTTGGTCTCGCCCGCGCAGATCCCGTTCAAACTCAGCTGCCACCAAGTGCGCCTTTTCTCTCTGGATTGCGATTCTGCACGAATTTTCCAGTTGAGGGTGGTTCGGCGCTCAGCCAGCCTCTGCCCTTGAAGACGCGGCCTTGGGCTAGGGCCCTCCAGGTGGGTGTTTGGGGCGCAGTGGCCCTAGTTCTCTGGAATTCGTTTTGCCTCCCGCGGCCTCAGCCGGCGTGGGTCAGGCGAGCTCTGGCGAGGAACGGCAGGCTGCAGCCAGTCCCCGGAGCGGCTCTCGGGGCGCTTCTAGGGGAGCGGTCAAAGGGTTGCGGGGACTGCCAGGGTCCTTCCTCCCTGGGCTTCCCACACAGGATGGCCGTAACTCAGTCGTTGACGGCGACAGGCCAGGGGCCCTGATGGACTGTGCAGGGTCCCGGGCACCACCGGCTGAACTTTCTGGCGGTCACAAATTCCCGGAACTTGCGCAGGGGCTTCGGTGGCACTGGTGGTGCACTTAAGGAGCTTGAGGGAAACCTCCTCTTCCCCAAATTCGCACCAAATCTGGGGCCCCGACTTTTCCTGGATTCCAGCCACGCTCGGTTTGGGAGGCAGTGGGCTCCTCAGGCTTGTGATTTGCGGCAGGAAGGAGTCCCGGAATGGGAGAACGGGGAGGACGAGATCCGAGGCCTTTTCACCCTCTTTGCAAGCATGCAATTCACCAAAGCCGAGAACCCACCGGGCCTGGAGCGCAGCCTCAGCGCTGGTTCCGACCAGGGCCCCAGAAGGTCTTTTTCGTTTGAGAAAAGTCCTCGGAGGCCGGGGCAGGGTGGGCCGGTGTTGGTTTACTAAGGGCGCCTCCGGTTTGAGGGCGTTGGGGAAAGAGGAGGGCTTTATTGACTCGATGGGCCTTGGAGGAAAGGGGCTGTCTATACCGCAAGGGTTGTGTGCTCCACAGCCGAGGAAATTGTGCAAGTTCCTAGCTGGCTGTGGCGATGGCAGGGCGACCAGAGTCCTTTCCCCTCTCTAGTGCTGGGGATTCTGTGCGCTGCAGGCGGGTCAGCGCTGTCCAACCCCTTTCTAGAAAGTTCTATGGTCTATTAGATGGGCGTAGTGGGGGTTGTTTTCAATTTTTCAGGGATTTGTGTTTCACTTACCCACATCCCTGGTTCTGCTCTCAAATGGAAAGGCACTCTGGCCTAAGGACCAATGAATTTAGTTCCTACCATCCCTTTCTGCAAACCGGCTGTGTTTATGTGTGTCTAGGTGTTCGAAAAAAATCGAATTTGCTGCCTAGTGAGAGCAAATTATCTGGATAATTGGCTCAAATCTCTCTCCTGTATGGCTGGGGTAGACATACTCTTGGGAAAAGAAGCAGGGCATTGCTACTCAGGAGGCGGGTAAACACCTTACCCCACCCCTGCAGTCTTTGGGGGCGCCTACTCCTGCAAGGAGGCTGGAATCTGGCGGCCCAGACCCAGAATGGAATGCAGAACAGAAAGGCAGAGGTGCGGAGGAGTGGAAACCCGCCCCAGGTGAAGGCCACGGCGAAGGTGAAGGACAAGCACTCGGGCCTCGGGATGGGCTCTGCCAGATAGCGGGCTTACGGGTCAGCTTCATGGGCATCGGGTGAGTGTCTGGAGGATCCCTGCACCCCTGTCCTAGCCACTTTCACATGCACAACCCCAAGTGGTCAGGAAATTTGAGCTGTTTCTCTGTTCTCAAACACGACTTGCACCTGACACCCTGCGGGCACACACCCACGCACACACTGCGGATTTTGAGCAGGAAATAAAGTTTCCACCCTCTCCTGGGTGTCAGTGCTCTGGGATTGTACAGCCTAGAATGAGGAGTCTACCATAGCCCTTAGTGCCAGACTCTCGGAAGCCAGGGTTCTTCTGAGGAGCAACCAGTCTGGTTTGACGATTGGAGCATGGGGGCATTGCCGGTGGTTTTTGAGGGAAAGGGAGAAGCAGACCCAGAGGCGCAGTCCCCCATGTCTGAACGAATTCCGTGTGCGCACACATATTTGCCAGCTGTCTAGATTGACGGTCACACACAGACACACATACAGAGGCTGACAGGCACACAGAGTGGGACTCCTGGGTTAGAGTCACCTGGGCTATGGGTATCACACTCAGACACACTTTGAGAAGTCACACAAGAGGCATGGGCAGATCCACTAACCACATAAAACCCCTCTGATAGACACAGTTCCATTCTCACAGGTTAAACTCACGCAGACACTCATGCTCAACACATGCAGACACCCCGTAGGGCAACAGTCCCAAGCGTCACAGCCCCACCTTGCGCAGAAGCCCCGGGCAGCCCTAGGGAGGGTGCGTCTACATTTTTGCTTGGCCTCTGCGCTGCCTATTCCTGCCACTCTCTCCGGGCCTCGAAGTTACTCCTCCTCCTCCAGCCAGTCCCAGGTCCTCAAGGAGCCAGTCTTCACCTCCCCCACCCCTGCCTTCCCATTTCACCCCCCACCCCACCCCTTCCCCACAGTCCCGCTCGGCCGCCCTGCAGTGCCCATGTAAATGACAGCAATAAATATCTAATCAAGGCCCCGGGCGACGCCACTGCTGCCCGCCAAAGCCCATTACCGAACGAGTAGGGAGGGGCTCTGGGGTGGGTTGGTGAGCTTCCGGCGGGGCGGCGGGGTGTGTGTTCTGGTCTCCACATTCATCCTGCACTGAGTGCCTCTCCTGTCTGACCTTGAGCGAGTCTCAGTTTCCCCTTCTGTAAGAAGGGCACTGAGCTGGGCTCTCCATTGTCCAGCCTTCTCGCCGTTCAGTGGCCTCTCTATTTAGTCACCTGTCCGTTCTTCCAAGCTTATTTGACTCTGCCCCAGTGTTGCCTGATGGGTGGACATCCCAGCTTGGACAGACCACAGATCCTAGCTCTGGTGGCTCTGGCCCCAACTGTTCTTCAGACTTTAGCCAGGTTTTTGCTGGCAAAGGGGAGTTCCCTGGATATGACAGTGGCAGGAGGGGGCACATTTCCCAGATGGGGTCACTCCTTCCCTCTGGTCTACAGCCACTGTGGGCACTGCTTCAATGAGCCCCGAGGCCGCTGGAGCCCACTGGGTTTCCCGGCCCCTTCCAGCCTCCACAGCTCTATCTCCAGGGTTTGTTTGTGCCCCGATGAGTTGTACATCTGTCAATGTGCAGAGCAGGAACCGCGCTTTCTGCGCCCGCAGGACAGACCCTCCTCCGAGTTCCTCCAGCCGTTTGGAGGCCCTAACTTGGGCATGGAGCAGCTCGGCTCCACAGGGGACTCTGTAGTCCCTGTTTCTCAGCCCCGGCCTGGATCTGGATGGCCAAAAGTGGACCAGGTCGTCCCTGACGGACTTTGGGCCAAGGCTAACTGAGCAGGCAGGGCCACCGCTTCTGTACCCTGGAGAGGCCAGGAACATCCTGGGGTCTTAACCTATGCCCTGCTCCATCTCGGCTCAGCCCAAGTCTCCTCGATCTCCAGTGTGCTAGCCGTATCTCTGCCAGAAAGGAAGCAGAGAATCAAGCAATTACCCAGACAACTCTACTCTCAAGACTTGCAGTCAGGTCCCTTGACCTACCCCGCCACCTGCCTGCTCTCAAAAGCTGATGCTGGGCCAGATTCGAGAAAAAGCAACAAAAAAGTGGCCCCTCCCATCTTCTTTCCCTTTCCTGCTGCATTTTGCTGCCTTAAGAAAAGAAAAAAATTAACTCCAGCCGTCTGATTTCTCTGCACCCCCAACATTAAGGACCTCGGAAAACTGGAGGACTGTAGGCGGAGGGGCCGCCCTCAGTCTCAGCCCATTAGCCTGCGGGGGGCTAATTACCCCAATTAGTGGCTGGTTTATAATTAATGGCTCGGACCAAGGGATAATTGGATGTTAATGGATAACAGTTTGTATAGGGAACTAAGAGCCTGGACTCCTTCAAAGGACCGCTGGCCGGTGGTCGGCCCTGAGACCCACCGGGATCCTGGAACTCTCCCAGTGGGTTCTTCTGCTATCCACTGGGCCCCCGTCCCTGAGCCAAGAGGGGAGGTGAGAATCTCCTTTGAGAAATGTATGAGCTCTGTGTGCCTGTTATGAAGTCCAGCACCTCTTCCAATCTGACCCTTGCAAAGCCACGTACTTCCAAGCCCACCTGCCTGCCACGCATGGCTCCAACTCCAGGTTCACTTTGGGGACCCTCAGTGGGGATGAAAGGAGGATGAGCAGATTCTTTGACCCCCCCACAGCTCATCCCCTTCCCATATGGATCAGGCAATGTGGGGTTAATGGTGGCCTATGATATAGATATGATACCTATGCCACTGGCTGGGGGAGGGAACATGGCCAAGGTGGGGACAGTGACCAGGGCTCATGTAGGATGAGGTCAGAGCTTAGTCTGTGACAAGGTCAGGGCCACAGCTGTGACCAGAAGGTGGCTTGGCTTCTGGTGAGGACACTGGATTTTCCCTGCTGGGGCAGGGCAGAGCAGGCAGGGTGAAGAGGAAACTTTGGACATTGGCCCACTCTCATCTCCCAGAGCTGGTTTCCTCTCCCCCAGGGCATGTGACCATCTGCAATTCCCCTAGAATCTGAGCCCTTCGAGCTGGGATTCATGACACTACTCCCAAAGTCCATCGCTCAACAGGCAGTGGCTCCATCTTTATTTGTGGAATGAATGTCTGATGTCCTTTGCTCTGGGTACTGGGTCCTGAGTACTAGCTGGGGAAGCAGACCGTGCCCTGGATCAAGGTTAAGAGCTCTCTGGTGGGCACTGATTTCACAATTTGGAGTTAGACTCCCTCGATTTCATCCCGGCTAAGCTGCTTAGCTGTGTAGCTTTGGACAAGTGACTTTACTTCTCTGGGTCTCAGCTGCCTTATCAGTCAAATGGGGATTATGAGGTTGTGAAGATTAAATGAGATGCTGCCAGTCAGGTCTCTATGAGGATAGCTGGTAATAATAGGTATTTATTATAAAACTCTGGCAAAAGGTAGGCAAATGGGCAACTACAATTTGGTAAGGATAGGAATTTAAAGAAGTCACTGGACCCAGCCGGTGACTTCTGGATCGAACCACTGCTAAAATTGGATGATTTTAGCAAATTATCCAATCTTTCTCACCTTCCATTTCTGAATCTGTAAGATGGGGATGGCAGGAGACGCTTCCTGGAGAAAGGCGTGTCCAAGCTTAATGTCAGTCAGGAGTTCTCCAGGTCATGCTGGTGGAGGGACAACATTCCCGGAGTAGGAGGCAGCCACATAGTAGCTTTGGAGAGCCATGGCTCAGTGGTGGGTGGAGTGTACAGGAGGGAAGGAAGGAGAGATGACAGATTTGGATATGGCTTTGAAGAAATATGGCTTTGAAGGTATCAGAGAGAACTGGTCTGAGAGATGGGTTCATTTGTTTCAAATGAGGCCTGGCCCACCCCACGCTCTGGTGGAGAGCCCTGGCTGGGAAGAATCTGGCCCCTGGCAGGGGAGGAATAGGCTGATCCCTGGGCTTTCTGCACCTTTGAGTGCCTGATACTGACAGGAGATTCAGGGAGCATGGAGGGTTCAGCATAACCCGAGAATGGATCTGGGGCTCTTGGAGGAGCCCCTGTAAAATAAGCAGCATCTGAGAGGTAGTAGCTGGGGATGTCCTCATGTCAAGCTTGCTCTCAGACCATGTGCCTGCAGGGTCCTTGGTCAGGGTAGGACTGGGATCTCCACAGCCCTCACATCCTATCCTCCCACTGCAGATTCCTGGCAACTCAGAACTAAGAACAGATGTGGGAACAGGGGTACTTACTGGGATGGGGGCTCAGCCTTCACCATTCCCAAGCAGGCCAGCCGAGGGGACTCATCTTCCTTGAGCCTCAACTCCTCATTTGTAATGTGGAGAGCGCCTCTCTCATAGACTTGGGGTAAGAAGTTAATGAGGTACTGAAGTTGAGTATCTGGCATGTGCCAGGGACAGAGCTGCTTTTAAAATCTTGGACCCAAAAGCTCAGAGTCGGAAGGCTTCTAGGTCATCTTCAGCCAGCCCCACAACACCCACGCACTCATGCATGCACACACACATGCATACACATGAACGAATCCCTCCTTTTCGGCCTCCCTCACACATGGCTGGCCAGCCCTAGGTTACACAGTTCTCATGACAAGGTCTCTTTCCCTCCTGGTTAGTGTCATATCAGAAGAGGTCAGAGATGGTAGGACCCTAGCCAAGGTCACAAAGCAGCCTGGAGTTGGGGCAGGAGCCCTGGCTTGCTGCTCCCGGGTTCGTGTATTCATGATCTTCTACCTGCATGAGTAAAAGTCCTTTTGGACTCCAAACTGCAAAGCAGGAGGGACAGTTGCAGTGGCCTCTCCCCTCAGAGTGTCACTGGAGAACCTCCAGAGATAAAGGGGCAGCAGCCTTTCTCAGGGAAGAGAGTCCATGGCAACAGGCTACTCTCAATCTCTCCCTCTGCCATTGACACCCAAGGCTAGTCCTCACCAGGGCCTATCTCTTGGTCACACTGTGAAAATAAATACCAGGTAGCTCTTCAGAGACTCAGAGGCCTGGATTCCCATCCTGCCTCCACCACTTACTAGCTGTGGGACCTTGGGCAGGAGACTTTATCTCCCTGAGTCTTAGTTTTCTCATCCATATAATGGGGATAATTATACCTATCTGGAAGTGTTGTGTTGAAGTTTATTAGGCGATATACCTAGAATGAGTGAAACAAGACTTGGCACGTGGTAGATATTAAAAGAGAGGTAGCTGTTGTTGTTGTTGTTAATGAGATGATGTGTCTCACCGTGCCTCACCGTGCCATTCTCTCAGAGAATGTTTGTTTCCTCTGCTTCTACTTCTCTTTCCTTTCCTTTAAGTAAAGTTTTTCTGCCTTGTTTCCATTGTGAATGGGAATGAGAAGAAACAGAGGGAGAATTAAAAGTTCAGAGAAGGAAAAGGAGAGGCAAAGAGTGGTGCGGTAGGCCTGTGGGGTGGCTGAGCAGGGTGTGACCCAAGGAAAGGTCCACTTTCCTTTTAATCAAAGACATCTTGCATGCATTTTCATGGCACTGCTGCTGTTAATTTATAAAAAATGCCCCCTAATAAAATTCTGCTTGATTCTTCGATTGGTTGGGCATTAGGCCGCAGCCAGCAGCGATGCGGGGACATAACGGATGCATTTGCAGATTTGGAAAATTAAAGCCATCTATATGGCGCCTGTGGCGGGAGATCCGCCGATCTGCTTGCTTAATGAAATATAAAGATTCTTTTAACCAATGTAAGCACAATTCGACAGCTTGTGAAACGCGGCCGCGCCGTGATGGATGGCTCTCCTGGCTTGCCAGGAATTGCGGGGCGGCACCTTTTAAATATATAATTGATTCTGTTTGGAGTGTGCAGTGGACTGAGCCCATGCAGGGCCTGGCCTGGGGCCAGGAGTGCAGGGCCTCTGTTCAGAGGCTCCTGCAGGCCTTGTAGGGTTCCAGCCTCGGGGGGCCTCCCTATAGGGGCCACCAGGACTCAGAACTGGATGTGGAAGGGGTTCCTGCAGCTGGGCCTGGCTGAGGACCTCAGTAGTGCAGGTCCTGGCTGCCCCTATTGCTGGGAAAGGGCCCACTGGGCAGGGGTCACCCTCATGAGGCCTACGGCCTGGCACAGAGGAGGTAGTGGGCTAGGACTCTGGGTCTCCATTTCCTCCCGTGGACCATCCTGGGCTGTGGTGGTCCTGCCTCCCTCACAATCTCTTGGTCTAAAATTCCTTCCCATTCATTCAACATTTACTATTTACTAAGCACCAACTGTATACCAGGCTCTGTGCTAAATGTTGCAAAAACTAAAATGGCTAAGACAAATTATTTATTTTCTGTGTTGATCTCTCTCCTTGCTTTTTTTTTTTTATTTCTCTGTATTTTTCTCTTGTTCTCTCTCACACCTTGTTCAGGGGTGGAAGAGCCACAATACACTGACCTAGCAGCAGAGGACAGGGCCACATGACTTTCCAGGGTACCATTTAGTGTACCGTCCCCTGGTCACACACTTACAGACACATCATTTGCACACATGGGCTGACAGGCATGCACACCCACCAAGACACATAAAATAGCCAGATATACACATAAACAGAGACAGACGCACATACAATCATGTGGCCGATCCCGGTTGGGTTGTGTACACACATGGCCGCACATGGACATTGAGGTGAGCTTCAGACCTATGGCTGTGTGGTACCACATGTGTGCAGCTCAGATGGTAAGTAGCATCCACTGGCAAGGGTCCCTCTATGGCCTCAGAGGAGAGTAGGGGCCTTGATGTCCAGCTGTAGTGAGGAAGAGGAGTATGAGGCTGGAGGGAGAGGAGCTTAGCAGGGAAGATTTAGGCTTCCACACAGCTTCATCTCACAGCACACACACATGCACACAGTGTGCACACGAGCATGCATGCCAGAGGGAATGTGTTTTTTCTTTTCTTTCTTTTTTCTTTTCTTTTCTTTTTTTTTTTGAGACCGAGTCTCACTCTGTCACCCAGGCTGCAGTGGCGCAATCTCTGCTCACTGCAACCTCCGCCTCCCCGGTTCAAGCGATTCTCCTGCCTCAGCCTCCCGAGTAGCTGGGATTACAGGTGCCTGCCACCACGCATGGCTAATTTTTGTATTTTTAACAGAGTTGAGGTTTCACCATGTTGGCCAGGCTGGTCTCAAACTCTTGATCTCAGGTGATCTGCCCACTTTGGCCTCCCAAAGTGCTGGGATTACAGGCGTGAGCCCCGCGCCCAGCAGAATGTGCTTTTTCTTGCTGTCCTCCTATTGCCTTGGACCAAATCAGAGATGATAGAAATCAGGGAATGGAATATGCTGGGGAAAGATCCTGTGTGACTGGGGCTGGGAAATACTAGCTAGTGGGAAGAACTTCACCTGTTGACACCTGTTTCACCATTTTCTCCCTCCATGGCCTTCAGCAAATTATCTAATCTTTCTCGCCTTCCATTTCTGAATCTGTAAGATGGGGATAACATTTTCTACCTCCTACGGTGTTGGGAGAATTGATGGAGATGTCTGATGTATCAGAGGCATTTAATAAATAGTTGTGATTATTAATTCATCATCTGATCCTTATTTCCTAACCCTGCTTCTGCGCTAGACCCTGTGATCTGGGCTGGGGGTGGGATGGGTGTCCAGAAATGAGTGATATAGTTTCTGCCCTCAAGGAGCTCAGTCTAGTCTAGCTGGGGAGATAGAAGTGTCATCACAGCACTCTGCTGCAGGCACTAGAATTAAGAAAATACATGGAAGGTGCTGAGTGTGGTGTCTGGCACAGAGTGTGTTCAGTACATGATAGCTAGTATTGTTGTTGTTGTCTTCATTGTGGTCATCCTCATTTCTATGATCTGAACATACTTATCACTGCCTGGAGCCGGGAGAGATGCCTTGTCAGAGGTGAGTGGGGGAAGGCCCCATTTCTGAAGAGGGCTCAGTTGAGCCAGGCCTTATGGAGAGGGAAGAATTTGTTAGGTGAAGGGAAAGAAGAGGAATGGTGTTTCAGGTAGAGGGCCCAGCAAGAGTAAAGGCGTGGAGATGAGAAGGAGTGGCAGGTAGTCTGATAGTGCTTGGTGCTGGGGAGGGGGAGGGCATCAGGCCATACTGGGAAGATCTCAGAGACCTTTGGAGGGCCATGGGGATGGGGCAATTGTGGGGCCCAGAGAGGGATCTCTCTGGCTTCAGTTAATAAAGCTGCGTTGTGCATCAAAAACTGTGAGATCAGTGATAATTAAGTCAGTTAAAATGTCACTTACCACATTAACAGCAGTGAGTTCTAAAGCAACAAATCCCCTGAGTTTGGTGGGGGAGGGGCATTCCAAAAGCAGGAGTTGGGATGGATGAAATTGCTTCTAAACTCTGTTCCCCCTTCCCTACCTGGAGCTTGTGACACTCCGGAGCCTGGTTTCATCCTCATATCCAGTGAAAGACGTGGATACCTCCCCCCAGCCCCTACCCCCCTCCCCCAAAAAAGAAAGAAAGAAATAATATAAATGTGAAAATCACCTGTAATCCCATTTGCTATCTCCCAGAGATAACCTCTGGTAACATTTCAGGGTATAACGTTCCAGACTTTTTTCTATGCATATTTATACATACATTATAAAAATGGGATCATATCATGCATACTGCTTTGTTACCCATTTCCCCCACTCGACAGTGTATTGTGAACATCAGCACATACAGATACACATCATTGTTTTAAATTGCGGAGCTGTAGTCCACTGTGGGAATACCTGTCCCCTCATTTGCTAAACTAATCCTCTCTCGATGGACAGTTAGGTTTTCAATTGTTTGCCATCACACGCAGTGCTGTGATAAATATTCGCATACACATATCTCTGCATACTTGAAGGGTACATTTCTAGAAATGGAATCGTTGGGTCAAAGACGATGTACTCTCTAAAGGCTTTTGATGTAAGGAGTAAATAGCTCTTCTGCCATCAAGGTAGGAGAAGGATCATCTCCCACTCCCCTAGATAACCCCGTGTAATAATTTTTCTTTATATTTGCTAATCTGATTGGTAAACAATGACCTTTCTTTTCTTTTCCCTCCCTCCTTCCCTCCCTCCCTCTTTCTTTCTTTCTTTCTTTCTTTCTTTCTTTCTTTCTTTCTTTCTTTCTTTCTTTCTTTCTTTCTTTCTTTCTTTCTTTCTTTCTTTCTTTCCTTTTCTCTTTTTTTCTTTCTTTCTCTCTGTTGCCAAGGCTGGAGTGCAGTGACATGATCTCAGGTCACTGCAACCTCCACCTTCCGGGTTCAAGTGATTCTCTTGCCCCAGCCTCCCGAGTAACTGGGATTACAGGTGTGGGTCACCACACCTGACTAATTTTCGGTATTTATTAGTAGAGGCAGGTTTCACCATGTTGGCCAGGCTGGTCTCGAACACTGACCTTAAGTGATCGCAAAGTGCTGGGATTACAGGCGTGAGCCACCACGCCTAGCCTTTTTCTTTCTTTGGTTATAAATAAGGCTGAGCTTTTTGTCATGTCGGTTGGCTATTTGTATTTCTTCTTTAATGAGTTGTTTCTTCATTTACTTAGCCTATGTTTTACTAGGGTGACCATCTTTTTATTTATTTAGAGATGGGGTCTTGCTATGTTGCCCAGGCTGAATTCAAACTTCTGGCCTCAAGTGATCCCCTCACTTTAGCCTCCTGAGTAGCTGGGACTACAGGTGTATGCCACCGCACCCAGCTTTATTTTTTTATTCCTAAGTAAGAGTTCTTTGTATATCATGGATATTCCCTTTTGTTTGATTTGTGCTATTTATTTTTTATGAATTCCTCTATGTCATATACAGTATATAACAGATATTTTTCCAAATTTGTTGTTTGCCTTTTAGCCTTGTTTATGGTATATTCTGTTATACTGAGGTGTAGATTCTTCATCTCACCATGTCTATCACTCTTTTAGCTTTCTGCCTTGAGGTTGTGGTTACGGCGTGTGGAGTGGGCTTCTGCAAGTGAATGTTGTTGGAGGGAGTTAATGTGTGAATGCTGACTCCGAAATCTGTAAATCTAGCCCTCAGCTCCAGACTCCTATATCCAACAGCCAATTCAACATAGGCTTACTTGGAAGTTGAATTCACATGTCAGTCATTCTTGCCATGTCCCCCAAAACCTTGGTTTCCATTCTGTCCCTCCCCAGATCTGCTTCTCTAACTCAATGCTCTTCATTCAGGAAAAGACCCATCTTCACTCAGCTGTTCAGGATGGAAACCTGAGTTATCTTTTTTTTTTTTGCCCTCTTTTCCTCACATCTTATAACTAAGCTATCAGCAATCATGCTGATTCTACCTTCAAACTACCAAAATCTGACCATTTTCGGCACCTCCTCCCACTCTAGTGAAGGCAGCAGGTCACTAGCCTGGACGTCTGCGGTGTCCTAGTGGCCTGGTCTCTCCACTTTTCTTCTTGCATCTCTGCAGTTTGTTCTCTGTATAGCAGCCAAAATGAGCTTTTAAAAACAAATCATAGGCCAGGTGTGCTGGTTCACGCCTGTAATTCCAGCACTTTGAGAGGCCAAGGCAGGAGGTTTGCTTGAGCCCAGGAATTTGAGACCAGCGTGGGCAACATAGTGAGACCCTGTCTCTAAAAAAAATAAATAAATAAATTATCCCAGCATGACGGTAGTCCCAGCACACCCAGGAGGCTGAGGTGGGAGGATTGCCTGAGCCCCAGAGATTGAGGCTGCGGTGAGTCAAGATTGCACCACTGCACTTCAGCCTGGGAGACACAGCGAGACCCTGTCTCAGAAATAAAAAAACAAAACAAGCCGGGCGCGGTGGCTCACGCTTGTAATCCCAGCACTTTGGGAGGCCGAGGCGGGCGGATCACGAGGTCAGGAGATCGAGACCATGGTGAAACCCCGTCTCTACTAAAAATACAAAAAATTAGCTGGGCGTGGTGGCGGGCGCCTGTTGTCCCAGCTACTCGGAGAGGCTGAGGCAGGAGAATGGTGTGAACCCGGGAGGCGGAGCTTGCAGTGAGCCAAGATTGCGCCACTGCACTCCAGCCTGGGTGACAGAGCGAGACTCCGTCTCAAAAAAAAAAAACAACAAAACAAAAAACAAAACAAAACAAAACAAAAAAACCCAGATCATATTATGTTACTCCCCTCAAGACCCTCCAGGGGCTTCCCATCACACTCAGGATAAAATCCAGATGGGATTTCCATTGGGCCGTGGGATTAGTGGGATTACAATGGGCCGTGGAGCCCTCTGGCTAGCGGCCCCTCTCCCTCTAACCTTACCTCCTTCACCTGCTCCCTCCATCTGTGCTCCAGCCACCCTGGTTTTCTTGCTGTTCTACACACACAAGCTTGTCCGTGCCTCAGGGCCTTTGTCCTTGCAGTTCCTTCTGCCTGGAAAGCCTTTCCTGAGAGCTCCACATGGCTGACTTCAAGTTTCTGCTCAAATGTCGGAGAGCCGTTTCTTGACCGCATGTTCTAAAACAATCTCTCCTTTCCCTCTTGTCATTCTCCTCCTCTGCCTTATTTTTCTTCAGAGCCTGTATTCCAGTCCGACATTAGTACATATATTTTTATTCATTGTTATACATCCCCCTATCCAGGAATGTAAATTCCATGAAGTTAGGGACTTTGCTGTTTAGTAAGTGGGTGCTTAATAAATATGTGTTGGATGAATATGTGTAATATACGAATGGATGTGTGTGAGTGTAATGTTTGTGTGCAGATGTCTCTGCTGCAACTGTGTGTGTTTGTGTGTAAGCTGTGGATGTTTGATTATGTGTAGCCTGTGTCTGTTTCAGTGAGGAGCTGAGATACCTGCATATGTCTTCCTTTTATCAAATGGACCTGCCACTGCCCCAGCCTTCCCTTTTCACCTCCCACACTTGGGAAATAGGAAACACCTTTGTGTTTTGGGGAGACTCCAGATGCAGAGTCAATTCCAAAAATGACATTTCACACTGCTGCAGAGTGGGTGAGTGTCCAGATGGGACCTTGGCAGCCTCTCGCTGAGGCTGGAGCCATCTCAGTAGGATGGATGTCTTCTCTGATGAATGGAATATTTCCTTGGAACAATTGGCCATGAAAGAATAAGGCTGCAGGAATGTGGAGTGGGGCAGGCCCTGGACTGGCTGTGTGGCCTCAACTTGTCACTGTTCTTTCTCTGAGCCTCAGTAGACTCAACTGCAAGTGGGGCTCGTCATTCTTGGCCTGCTTGCTTCTTGGAGATACGGTGAGAATAAAGGGAGGTAATGGCGGTGAATGTATGACAGTCATAACAACAGTATTCTTATGCTTGTGCAGGACCTTAGGGTTTATCTCATTTCTTTCTTTTTTTTTGGAAAAGGGGTCTCGCTCTGTCGCTCGGGATGGAGTGCAGTGGCGCAATCTCCGCCTCCCAGGTTCAAGCAATTCTCCTGCCTCAGCCTCCCGAGTAGCTGGAATTACAGGCATGTGCCACCATGCCCAGCTAATTTTTGTATTTTTAGTAGAGACGAGGTTTCACCATGTTGGCCAGGCTGGTCTCGAACTCCTGACCTCAGGTGATCCACCCGCCTCAGCCTCCCAAAGTGGTGGGATTACAGGCGTGAGCCACCGTGCCCAGCCCTGGGTTTATCTCATTTCAAAGCAAATGCCTCAGTGGGGAATCTAGCTCTGGTCTTGGCTCCAAGTGGGCCTCAATGGGTATTGGTTGAATAAGTAATAAGTGTGTGAGTGAATCAATGAAGGTAAAAATGAGTAAGTGCCTGAGTAATTGAATGAAGAGATGATTGCATAAAGCAGCAAATGAATCTGTAAATCACAGTGACTAACTTTTGGGCACATACTATGATCCAGTCCTTTGTAAAGGCTTCTCTTAATCCTTGCAGCGACCTTATGAGATAGGTACTATCATGAACCCCATGTTGCAGATAGAGAAACTATGGGTCAGATAAATTAAAGCCACAAAGCTCCTGAGTGGTGGACTTGAGGTTGCAGCCTGCCCTGGGCAGTCTGACTCTAGAGCCCAGAGCCCTAAACCCACACTGGCCCTGCTGAGTGAATCAATGAATGAGTGGGTGAATGAAGTAGTGAATGCAGGAACCCCCACACGGTAAGCCATGGGCAAGACAGGCTCCCTTCCGATGGAGGGAGCTTCTGACCCATCAGAAGGTGGGCATCCAGGGTCTGGACTGGGGGTGGGTCTCCCTGAGGGCAGAGTCTGACAGGCTTGCCTCATGGCCCCTCTCCCTTTTCTGTCTGTAGGCGGATGCCGCCATGCAGCACTACGGGGTGAACGGCTACTCACTGCACGCCATGAACTCACTCAGCGCCATGTACAACCTGCACCAGCAGGCAGCCCAGCAGGCCCAGCACGCCCCCGACTACCGGCCTTCAGTGCATGCGCTTACATTGGCTGAGCGCCTGGCTGGTAAGGGCCCTGGAGATGAGACTGTGGGGACAGGACTGTGGGGGTTGGGGGAGAAGGTTCTGGAAGGCAAAGAGGAGAGGGAGCACTGGCCAAGCTTGTTTTAGGAGGCTCAAAAAGACTCAGGTCACTTAGCAACACAGAGAGATGTCAATTCAAAACTATGCATGTATATCCAGAGCGCCTTTTGTTTGCCAGCAGTGTCCAGGGCGCTGGAGCTGCCCTATGCTTTCAAATTCTCGTAACGAGCCTGTGAGGGAGGCATTCATTAGCCCTATCTCACAGATGAAGAAATGAGGTAGGAGGGTAAGGGACTAGTCCAGAGTATTATGGCTGGGAAGTAGCTGGAAGAGCCTGGAATGCCCAGGCAAGGAGAGTTGAGGCACAGGGAATTGTAAATAATAGCTTCTATATTCTGACACCAACTGTGAGTTAGGCGCTGTGGGAGTCTCTCTCTTTCTGTATGCATCAAATCATCCAATCCCCATGTGGAGAGGTTATTGTTTCCATTTTATGGACAAGGAAACGGAGGCTCAGAGAGGCTAAATCTGGGCCAAGTGGGGTTGGAACATAACATGGCTAAAAATATGAGCTTTGGAGTCCTAGACTTGAAATCAGCACGAGGCTTTCTCACTCAGCTCTCTTCTCTGAGCCTCAGTTTCTCCTTTTATAAAAAGGAGACAATGGCCATGCCCATCCCCTAGGGTGGTTGGGAGGTGATTTGTGATAACATATGCAAAGTATTCAGCAGAGCCTGGTAGGTGCTCAGAGATCATTACTACCCAAAGCCCAAGGTAAGTACCCATATATGCCTATGAGGGACCGGCAGGCTGGTCCCCCAACACGTGGTTCTACTGACTGTTGCCCTGCCCTGCCAGCCTCTCGGTGGGTGAGAAAAGGATTCAGTGACATGGATGGGGAGTTTGATTTCCTGGGAGGTAGTGCCACCCACCCCATCCTGTCCCAGGTCTAGCCTTGAGCAGCTGGTAAATCCACATGGGCCCAGCCCTGTGCCAGGCAGGCCTCAGAAAACTTCAGGGAACTCCTAGGGAGAACAGGTGCCCATGACCCATGAGAGGGCACAATAGGAGGGTTTCCAAGGTCAAATGCTGGGGCAGCTCAGAGCAGCAGGATCAGCTGGGGTAGTCAGGGAGAGCTTTCTGAAAGCCACAGGGCAGGAACCAGGCCTCAAAAAGGCCAACATGAGCAAAGGCACAGAAATGGGATGGGATCTCCACCTGGGTAGCAGCACTGGCCTGGCAGGGAGGGCATGGCCAGTCTCACTCCTTTAGACCCTGCCAGGCCTCTGCGCAGAACTCAGTGGATAAAAGGTTCTCTGGACCAGTGTGGAGGCATTAGTTTCTAGTGTGGAGGCATTAGTTTCTAGTGTGGAGGCATTAGTTTCTAGTGTGGAGGCATTAGTTTCTAGTGTGGGGATGTTGGATACAGTCCTGTGCAAAACCTGGTGGTGACATCAGCTCCTGACAGTATTCCAGGACCCAAGGACCAGAGCACAGAGAGGAGTCAGGGACAGGGGCTCATGTCCACTGGTGGGGGCACAGGAACTGGGGTGTTCAGCCCACCCCCAACTCTCTAATTCTTAAGAAGGAAGGACAAGAACTCCAAGTGAGCCTTTGTATGGAGGCTTTGCCTTCCAGCAGAGGCTCTGCCCACGGTTTAGAGAGCCTGGCTTCCCTGTGGCACCTACACGCCCCCCACCCCCCACCACTCCTGCAGTCCCTGGAGCCAGCAGTAGGATGCTGAGCTGTTGCTCCTTCCCCAACCAGAGTGGGGCTGACAGAGCGGTCCCCACTCCTTCCCCTGCCCCAGGATCATCAGTATGAGCTCAGGGCTGAGTCAGGCCTAGGATTAAGGTCAGTCTGTGAGGGGTTCAGGACTTCCTTTTTAAACTGAAGAAGAAGTATCTCAAAGTCTGGGGCTTCCTGGATACCCAGTTGCCTCTCCCTAGTCTTTTCTTTTTGCGGAAGGGGGATGGAGTTTTGCTCTTGTTGCCCAGGCTGGAGTGCAATGGTGCCATCTTGGCTTACTGCAACCTCCGCCTCCTGGGTTCAAGCGGTTCTCCTGCCTCAGCCTCCTGAGTAGCTGAGATTACAGGGGCCCACCACCATGCCCAGCTAATTTTTTGTGTTTTTAGTAGTGACAGTGTTTCATCATGTTGGCCAGGCTGGTCTCGAACTCCTGACCTCAGGTGATCCACCCGCCCAAAGTGCTGGGATTACAAGCGTGAGCCACTGTGCCGGGCCGCCTCTTCCTATTTAGGGTGCTGTGGATGACTTCCCTTTCCCTGGAGGGCGGGGGAAGGACTCTGGCACCCCTTTGCAGAGGCCGAGATGACTCAAGTTCCCTTCAGCACAGACAGGGCAGGATCCACTTATGACATGATGGGAGACAGTGAGGAGAGAGGTTACTGTCTATCCTTCAGGGGCTAGTCAAGCGAAAGGGCTGAAGGCTATACCCCAGGATGGAGGCTAGACCCTGGCCCTAGGCAGACACCTATCCTGGGTGGTTATCATGTTACCAGACATGTGGACAGGACTGTGGAATCAATGGTCCATAATCCTGTCTCCCCTACAAACCCACAGTGGTTGGAACCAGGTCTCTTTGTCCTTGTGTCCTTGGGGAGGCAGCCACAGGGGTCAAGACTGAGTGCAACAAGCCTTACCTGAGACGTAAGCCCTGCCACCCCCACCCTCCCCGCTCCACTCTTACCCCCTAGCCAGGCTCTCTGTTCAGGAAACAGAAGAGCAGGAGCCTCAGGCCCTGCCATCAGAGACTCTAGGCCAGCTGGGATGAGGGGGTTTACATGCAGAGGACAGAGAATCAAGTGCTGGTGAATTCTGTCTGCCTAGTCAGTCCTCCCTTGACTAGACCTTGAGATGGGTACCAGCCCAGCCTGGCTTCTCATGGGCAGGGACCAGTACTCTGATGCTAAAGAAGTGTTAGTATTCAGAATCTAAGGGCTATAGGGTCTTAGAACTCTTGTGATATGGACTTACAGATTATTAGCATCACGGAGTCTCAAAATATACTCATAGTATCCATCTTAGGGTAATACCCACCTACCCACTCCCAGTGCCAAATAACGAAGACCCCCCTCAATCATATGCCCGACAGCCATTTGTGGAGTAGAGTTAGACCTCTGTGGTCCTGATAGTGCATTATGGGGTGGAGAGACCTTGAAAGCCCACAGCCACATGGAGAGGGGATGGCTGATTTCTAAGGGCAAGGGACCAGGGCCAGCTCTGGCAGCAGCCTGGGTGTCCACAGTGGGTCAGAGCAGGATAAGATTCAAAGCTATTTCCCATAATTAAATGGGCCCCCTCTCCTTGCCCTCCAACGGCTGTACATTTCAAGACATCATCTTGGAGGCCCGTTATGGTTCCCAGCACCGCAAACAACGTCGCAGCCGCACGGCGTTCACGGCTCAGCAGCTCGAGGCCCTGGAAAAGACCTTCCAGAAGACTCACTACCCAGATGTGGTGATGCGTGAGAGGCTGGCCATGTGCACCAACCTGCCTGAGGCCCGGGTGCAGGTAGGGCCCAACTCTCCTAACTAGGCCTTGCAGACAAACACCAGATTATCAGTCTGGCCCCTTGTCCAGGAGCCAGCATGTCATCCCTGTGCCAAGGTGCAACTGATCTCTCCATCAAAGCCTTCAGTGATAGGAGGGGAGTTTGGGAAGGGACAGAGAGTGTGTGTTCCCTAGAGGGGTGGGGGGATGTTATCACGTACATCCTCTCCCGAGCACCCTGCTCCACACCAACCCCACTTCTTTCTTGCCCACCTCAGACTGCTCCTTTCCTGTCCCCAGGTGTGGTTCAAGAACCGCCGGGCCAAGTTCCGGAAGAAGCAGCGTAGCCTGCAGAAGGAACAGCTCCAGAAGCAGAAGGAGGCTGAGGGCTCCCATGGGGAAGGCGAGGCCGAGGCCCCCACTCCAGATACCCAGCTGGACACTGACCGGCCCCCATGTCTGCCTGGCAGCGACCCCCCTGCTGAGCTTCACCTGAGTCTGTCTGAGCAGTCAGCCAGTGAGTCAGCCCCCGAGGATCAGCCGGACCGTGAGGAGGACCCCCGGGCAGGGGCTGAGGACCCCAAAGCTGAGAAGAGCCCTGGGGCTGAGAGCAAGGGGCTGGGCTGCAAGAGGGGCAGCCCCAAGGCAGGTGAGGTCTGAGGGGTACCATGGGAGGGCTGGGGTCTGGGGGCCCTGAGCGTGTGAAGCGAGTCAGAGGCGAGTAATCAACTGCCCCTCAGGGGCATGGCACATCAGAAAGGACTGACGACAGCAGGCCTGGGCCAGGTTTTCACCCTTTAGTTGCAGAGCCGTGGGAAGGTCCAGGGGGTTCTGAGGGATGGGCTGGGTAGCAGGGGAGGGATACTGCGGGAGCTTGGGGCAAAAATTATTTATTAACCATTTGGAAGTATTCCAATATTTTAACAACCAGTTGGATGTCCCAGTGCATACTGGGTGAATACTGTATTAGTACCAGAGATTCCCACATGCAGCAGAGACTCCGAGCACATTTCTGAAGGAACAGAGCTCTGGCATGAGGCATATCTCAGATACAAACCCTAAGCCCAGCAGGGAGGGGACGGGGCTGTGAGCTGAAGGTTGGAGTGAAGGAATGGGGGCTCTGGGCAGGGTGGGGGAGGGGGAAGTTACGGCCTTGAAAAGAAACAGAGACAGACATGGGGGCCTTGGCAGGTCCCTGGAGCTTTCCCAGGAAGCCTGGGTCCCTTTCTCCTAGGATTCTGAGCCTTGCTTCAGGGGATGCTCTGGCTGAGATGGGATGGATGTGGTTTCAGCCGAAGCCTGTCTTGTCTGTTGTGCCAAGGGGGTGAGAAGGCTGAGTGCACCTCTCCCGGCAGACCAATGCCCTTGTCCTGAGGGCTTTGTTCTTGGGTTCTCTGCTTGCAGATTCCCCAGGCAGCCTGACCATCACTCCTGCGGCCCCAGGGGGTGGCCTCCTGGGCCCCTCCCACTCCTATTCCTCGTCCCCGCTGAGCCTCTTCCGTCTGCAGGAGCAATTCCGCCAGCACATGGCAGCCACCAACAACCTGGTGCACTACTCATCCTTCGAAGTAGGGGGTCCGGCCCCTGCTGCTGCCGCGGCGGCTGCTGCTGTGCCCTACCTGGGTGTCAACATGGCCCCGCTGGGCTCACTGCACTGCCAGTCCTACTACCAGTCCCTGTCAGCAGCCGCTGCTGCCCACCAGGGTGTGTGGGGGTCCCCTCTGCTGCCTGCACCCCCAGCAGGCCTGGCTCCTGCATCAGCTACCCTGAACAGTAAAACCACAAGCATCGAGAACCTGCGGCTCCGGGCCAAGCAGCACGCGGCCTCCCTGGGACTCGATACGCTGCCCAACTGACTGTCTGGCCTCCAACCCAGCCAGGGGTCTTAGGTGTCCCCTCCTAGCCCTGTGGTTATCCCTAGGTGGCTCTCGAGGAGTTAACTCCATGAGCCCAGGGATCCTAGGGCCTGGGGTCCTATTCCCTGCTCTGCTTCCCCATACCCCAGCCTGAGGTGAAGCCCACACCTACACACCCTCTGCATGGCCCTGCCTGGACCCCATGGAGGCAGAATAGGGAGGAGGTGAGAGGCTGGGGTTCACCAAGCTTCCCTCGGGGATGTGAGAGGCTCTCCTGGCTAGATCCTCATCTCAGTAGCGCCTCCTCCCTTTTCTCCCTCTCCTTCTGCCCCCTAGTAAGTCTATGTGTGGAATGTGAGATATAAATATAAATATATAAAGCTATATTTTCAGGCTCCTGCCTGCCCCAGGCCCCCTGCCCTGCTCCCATCTCTTCTTCCCTGCCACGCCTCCCTGCAGCTTCTGCGGCTCACTCCAGCCATCCCTTCTCTTTCTCCTTCTCTCTCCTTCCTTCTCCCCTTGATCTCCCTCTTCCTGTCTCTGTCCTGGTCCCTACCCCTCTCTCAGCCCAGCCTCTGTATTCTCCACCCTTGATCTTTCTCCCTGTCTTTCCCGCTGCCCCTGGTTTCTTCCTTTGGTGCTGGCTGTGTTGGTATCGTCAGTTCTTGAGCTATATTTTGTTTGGGGTTGTGGCTGGTTTTGGTTTTAGTAATTTTGCGACTTCCCGTTGCTCTCCTTCTATTCCCTTCCTTCTGCCCTGCCTGCCTCCCTGCACCTGCGGCCTCTCTAGGAAGCTGTTCCTTTCCATGCCCAATAGAAGCAACAAGGCCCTAGCTGGAGACCCTGGGGATCTGGAGCTGC
Organism: Hylobates moloch; assembly: GCF_009828535.3. Taxonomy (NCBI): domain Eukaryota; kingdom Metazoa; phylum Chordata; class Mammalia; order Primates; family Hylobatidae; genus Hylobates; species Hylobates moloch. Next base: position 47,375,760 of record NW_026652283.1, read on the forward strand.
AGGCAGGAGGTGGCACTGGCTCCCACTCTCACCCTTGCCCAGGCTGGCATCTAGAAGGCGTCATGAATTACTCTCTCTTCTCGATTTTGAGGTCCTCATTCCCAAGATTGAGGAGGCAGTAGTTAGGCTGGGAAGACAGTAGAATGGCCAGCGTTCCTGCCTGTAAGTCCTCCAAAGACAGAGGCCTGGTGTCAGAGTTCAGCTAGGACTGACCACAGGGCTGTAGAGCTCTCTCTGGTGAGACTTCCCTGGATGGAGAGCGGCAGCAGGGGAAGAGGTGCTCTCAGAGACAGCAGGGCTGGTGCTCCTCTCCCACACGCTCAGCCTCCACACTCAGCAGGTACTGTCCATGGCAGGGGTACGGCTGACCAGGAACGAAGGCTGAACTCTGCGCCTGAGTGCAGTGCATGCAAAGCATACAGCAGCACGTAGGCTCAGGCTGCTCTCGGCTTCCTGTCCCAGAGCCAATTATGGAAGTAAGGGCTTCCCTCCAGCTAGTCACTGGAATGGAAAAGTGTGTTCCTGTTCATAGCCAGGAAATCCAGCTCAGCAAACTCCCTTTCAAAGCTGTGTCACTGGCTGGGCACGGTGGCTCACACCTGTAATCCTAGCACTTTGGGAGGCTGAGGCAGGCGATCACCTGAGGTCAGGAGTTCAAGACCAGCCTGGCCAACATGTGAAACTAATAATAATACAAAAATTAGCCGGGCGTGGTGGCACATGCCTGTAATCCCAGCTACTTGGGAGGCTGAGTTGGGAGGATTGCTGCAACCTGGGAGGTGGAGGTTGCAGTGAGCCAGGATCATGCCACTACACTCCAGCCTGGGCGACAGAGTGAGACTCCATCTCAAAAAAAAAAAAAAAATGCTGTGTGACCTTGGGCAAGCCTGTAGCCTCTCTGAGTCTGTTTCCCTGTCTGGGTTAGATGGCCTGTAAGGTCCTAGCCAGCTCTACATTCTGCATTTTTGCTTGCAACCTTGTAACACAGAAGTTTTTAGTTAAATTGACAACAGAAGGTTCTCAAAAGCATAATATATGAAGTAGGAAGTTACTATTGCCTTGCTGTGGAGCAAGGGGTGCTGTACACACAAGCCTTTCTGTAGACACTGCCTCAGTTTCCCCATAAGCATAATGGGTCCCCTCTAGTTCAGGCAATCTGGATTTGATCTTGAGTTCCAGTGCCAGCCTCTGGGGTCACCCCATTTTCATACCTTTTCATGGTCTCAGGGGCTCTGGGCAGTGGGAGGGGATGGCTTGGACAGATTCTTGGTCATGCTCCCCAACTTTTGGTGGCTCACCATTGAACACTCCAACCCCTGCTTAAAGAAGTTGATCTATCTGAAAGCCAGCGTAAAGATTGCCAAGGCTTGTCTCCTCTCCTTGTGGGAAGAGAGAGGTTCTGTTGGTGTCCTGGTAGAATTGGTTTGCAGAGAAGTCAATGCCCATCACCCTTGAGGGGGTCAGCCTAGGCTGGGGCAGATGGAGAAGGCTTTGGACAGGAAAAAAGTGAGGGGGATGGTAGTCTAGGCCAGGAGAAGTGTTTGAACAAGGCAGCAGAGATGAGACTCAGTAGACCACGGGAAGGGGGTGGTTGGCCTCATGAGAGGTGGGGCTAAGGGGCCCGGAATCCAGGCTGAAGACCTCACCTACATGTGGCAAGCACCAAGACAGGCATTTGAGGGTTTCCAAATCCTCAGGTGTCATGCTGGGGTCTGGAATTTGGAAGGGGAATCCACCAGCCATGGGGGCATCAGAGGAGAGACTTAGGCAGTGCTGTGGGAGGTTGGCAGATTCCAGGAGTGACAGAGGAGGTTTTTGGTTTGGGAGGGATTCTGTGGCCAATGGCGCATCAACTGTCCTCCGGGATTAGCCCCAGGAAGTTCTGTTTCTAAAACAAAAAATAATCATCTGGATAGGTATGGGAAGCTTCCTAGCTGCTTTTAGGCTGAAGCTTTTTGTCAGTTCCTGGGTACGAGTGACTGTCACTAGGCCTTGGAATCCAACAGCCCTAGATATCACTACCTCCTCCAGGAAGCCTCCCCTGAACTCCTAAGGGGCAATGTTCTGTCATGGCCAGAGGCAGGGCCACCTTAGGAGCAGTCCAGCTTCCCTCAGATGTTTGTTAACACTTGTCCCATTCAATTAACCCAAATCTGCCAGAGAAGGCAGGGAAGGTACATGTGGTCCCTGCCCTCAGAGGGCTCTCAAGTTTAGGGCACCAGCCTCGGGTACTGAAAGCAGCTGGAGAGCAAGAGGAGAGCACACCTGTGTCTCCTCCAAGCACACTGGTAAGCGGCACCGTGCATCTCCTCCGAGCATGCTTGTAAGCAGCACCGCACGTCCCTTCCTGTGGGCAGAGGGTACAGGCCCACCATACCTGATGCTGGAGCTCCTCCCAGGCCTGCTGGGCCAACTTGGGCCTGAAAGCCAGAGGCTCAAGCTCTGACTGTCCCTTCCAGGAATGCCTCATGCCTGGCCTCTCCCTGCTGTCTGAGTCTCCCTTTCCCTGCTTCCTCACTCACCCAGAGCATGGTCCAGGGGCCCGGATCCCCACCCCAACTCCAAGGCTGGTGGGCTCTACAGACTGCTTTCCAAACCAGCTGTTTTGTGACCATTTGTGCTTAGAGGTCGTGCCAGCCCATGGCAAAAACACTGTGTACTGTATTTATTTATTCTGTTAGTTGAAAAAAACAAGACTTAATTCACCCCTGCCTGTCCCCTCACCTGCCCTGTGTGTAGTGCAGCATGACACTCTGTGTATCTGTCCTTCTGTCAGTCTCATTCCCTGTGATGTTGTGACCTGTTCTTTGTCTTACTTGGCGAATAAAAGAGAACCCAGCAGCCCAGACCTCAGTCCATGTTCATTCCCAGAGATGCCTGCAGTGGCCTGAGCAGGCAGTGCCTCCAGGTCTGTTCACTGCCCCTCTGATGCCATGGCCAGTGGGGAGGGAGGCGGACCTACTGCATTATTGGTCATTGTCACGCTGACTGTGTAGCCCTCTCTGTGGCCCTTACTAATCTGCAGCCGGGATGCCACTCTGGAATGGCTGCAGGGGAGCAGATAATGGGGGAGAGTTCCATCTTCTCTAGGCTGTTTGGACCTCACCCAAACACAAGTGGCAGAGTAAGTAGCCTGGGACATGGGACACCCAAGACAAGCAATGCCTGGGAGTATTCAGTGTAGCCTGGGAGATGGATGGGTCTGCAGGACAGAGAGAGGCAGGAGATTCTGTGGAAAACTGCAAGTAAGCCAGGACCAAAGGGGAGTGGTAAGAAGAGACATTTGGATCTACAGCCAGAGCTGTTTTCCAGTGGAAAGGGAGGCCTTCAGAGGCTGTGAGCTCTGTCCTCAGAGGTGAGCAAGCAGAGGATGAAGGAGGGCTTTCTGCCACGGTGCGCTGTGGTGTGTCTGTGTTATTATAAGTCTATCTGCAGGTCTGAGAACCTGTGCTATGTATTCCTAAGTGTCTGCTTGCATCTGTGTGTGTATGAGCACATTCACAATGAGCAGGAGAGACAGCGCGAGATAGATGGCAAGACTGTACATACAGGCAATAAGTGCAGAAAAAATGCGCAGCCAGGAAGTTCTTGCTGTGAAACCCTGGTCCCTCCAGCTGCATTTCAAGAAAAAGACAAGAGATCTCTGCTCAGTCGTGGCTGCTTTGGCTCCACCTTCTTCCCCGGTGCTCCAGAGTGCCTGCGCAGGGCCCAGAGCCAGAAGAGGTGGTGCATGCACCTGGCTGAGGTTTGGGGGAGGTGACAGTCTCCTCTGTCTGTGGATTTCCTGGTAGGAGAACCCAGCAGGCCTGAATGTACGCAGGGAGCTGTCTGCTGGCTTCCCAGGGGCGGGCCCTGACCTCCCCACTTCCCAGGTCCACCCCAGGAGACGCATTCCTCTCTCCCCAGCGGGCTGAGGATTAGGGCGGGGAGTGGCTCCCTTTCACCTTGTCCCCTGCCTCCCTGGGAGGGGCTGAGAGATCAAATATCTGCCTCAAATCTCCCACTGCTCCCTCCCCTGGCCTGAGCCATTGACTGCCTCCAATGTACTTCAGCCCCAAGGGACACACCTTCCCTGGCGTAAAGGGCGCCCTGGTAACACTGCAGTTCAAATCACTCATGCACTCAGCATATACAGAGCACCTGCTGTATGCCTATGCCTGTGCTGGGAGCTGGCTACGTAGAAACAAGTAAGGAAAACAATACCACACAGGGTGATATGGTGTTCAAAAAATGGAGACCTTGGGATGGGCACAGTGGCTCATGCCTGTAATCCCAGCATTTTGGGAGGCCAAGGTGGGCGGATCGCCTGAGGTCAGGAGTTCGAGACCAGCCTGGCCAACATGGCTAAACCCTGTCTTTACTAAAAATAACAAACATTAGCCAGGCGTGGTGGCATGTGCCTGTAATCCCAGCTATTCAGCTACTCGGGAGGCTGAGGCACGAGAACTGCTTGAACCTGGGAGGCGGAGGTTGCAGTGAGCCGTGGCACTACTGCACTCCAGCCTGGGCGACAGAGTGAGACTCTGTCTCAAAAAAAAAAAAAAAAAGGGGATATCTGTGGGAGCACAGAAGAGGACCCCAGCTCAGTCTAGGGAGATCAGCAAGGCCCCTTGGGAGGGAGACTTTTGACCTGAGTCTCATGGGTCCAGTGTTCACCAGGAAGTCAAAGAGAAGGGTGCCCTGGGAGAGGCATAGCTCATAGAAAGCTGCAGGACTGAGCCAGCTTGCCAAAGCCCTGAGCCTTGAAAGAACAAGGGACTTGTCTGAGTGGGGCTTGAGGATGGTGGGGGTGGTGCCAGCCGGTGAGGATGAGGAGGGAAACAAGGACCTTGGACTGAAGCCCAAGGGCCAAGGGTGTGGGAGGCACTGGAAGCTATTCCCAGTGAGGGAGTGGGGTCATCTATGTGTATTTTAGTAACCCCCACTTTCACTGCATGGTGGCTCATGAGAAGGAGCTGGGGGCAGGAGATCAGAGAGGAGGCCAGTATCTGTCACGTCCTGGTGAGAGGAGGGTGGCATCCATCTGGACTGGGGGAGGGAGTGCAGAGCAGGGGTCGGATTGATGAGAGATTTCGACGAAGGAAAATCGTTGTGGTGATTTTAAGCAGGATGGGGAGGATCAAGGGTACTTTCAAGTCTCTGGCCGGGCAATAGGATAGATGGAGACCCCTACTCTGCTGGAGTGGAGTGAGTGTCCGAAAATGATCCTGAGGTCAGGGTGGTCTTGTTTGCTGCATTTGAGGAGCCTTCTATTTGTTCAAGGGAAGATGTAGGGTCTGTCTCTGCTGCTGACACAGACTTTCTCTGTGCCTGGCACCTTACACATAAGAAGTCACTTGGCTGGGCATGGTGGCTCACTCCTGTAATCCCAGCACTTTGGGAGGTCGAGGCGGGCAGATCTTGAGGTCAGGAGTTCGAGACCAGCCTGGCCAATATGGTGAAACCCTGACTCTACTAAAAATACAAAAATTAGCTGGGTGTGGTGGTGGGCACCTGTATTCCCAGCTACTCAGGAGGCTGAGGCAGGAGAATTGCTTGAACCCGGGAGGCGGAGATTGCAGTGAGCCGAGATTGCACCACTGCACTCCAGCCTGGGCAACAGAGTGAGACTCTGTCTTAAAAAATAATTATAATAATAATTAATAATAATAATAAATAAAAGAAGTCACTTAATACTTACACAACTCTATGAGGTAGGTACTATTACTATCCTCATTTACAGATGGGAAAACTGAGGTACAGAGTGGTTAAATAAATTGCCGAGGGCCACATAGCTAGTCATGGGCCAACCAAGGGATGAACCTGGCTGGCCCAGAATCCATGCTCTTAGCCTTGATGGTTGTCACAGGGAGATGGTGAATGAAGCCACATTGCTAAATGAGATTACAGACAGAGAAGCAGAGGATGGGACCTCAGGGAAACGCTGACCACGAAGAGAAGAGGAAGCTACTGATGGAGCCAGGATGAGCTAAGCCTGGCTTGCTGTTTACTGAGGGCAAACAACTACCCCTCTCTGGTCTGCAGTTTCCTCTTCTGTTGAATAGGAATCTTTAACCAGGTCCAGCCTGCTTCCTGGGTGGCTCAGAGGAGGTAAAAAGGAGAAGGCACTGGGGGAGGCTGAGAAGCTGAGCAGTTCTTGGCCCAGCATGCCGTTGGTGCTCAGATAGCCCATGGTGGGGGAAATGGGAAAGGTAGGCGGCTCCCCGAAGCTTCTCTCCAAATTCCCCATTTTCTGTCTTTCTTTTTCTTGAGATGGAGTTTTGCTCTTGTTGCCCAGGCTGGAGTGCAATGGTGCGGTCTTGGCTTACTGCAAACTCCACCTCCCGGGTTCAAGGGATTCTCCTGCCTCAGCCTCCCCAGTTGCTGGGACTACAGGCACTGACCACCACTCCTGGCTAATTTTTTGTATTTTTAGTAGAGACGGGGTTTCACCATGTTGGCCAGGCTGGTCTCAGACTCTTGACCTCAGGTGATCCACCTGCCTTTGCTTCCCAAAGTGCTGGGATTACAGGCGTGAGCCACCACCTGGCTAAGCCACGGCGCCCGGTAATTACCCCTTCTCTTAGGCTTTGGCCAGTGTTCTTGCAGCTCAGGGGTCCGGTTCCTTAGGGGCCCTTGGGGAAGGGGCCCCTGCTGAGAGGGTCTGGGGGATGGACCCCTTTAGGGCTGGGCAACTCCCTCATCTCTTTCCCACAGAGCTGCTCTGGGCTGGAGCCCTCCACCCCCATCACTCATTCTCCTTTAGCTTCTGGGAAAGCCGATTAGGAGGTGGCCTTCTGCCCGCCCCCCTGACAAGTGTGTCTGAACTTCCAACAAAGGCCCTTAGAGGGTTGCAGAGGGAGGGCTCAGCACTGGGAACCTGACACCACTGGCCCAGGATCACCCCAGCAGCCTAGGAGGCCGCTCTGTGGGGCTGCCCACCCCACTGCAGGCAGGAATGTCGCTCTGAGAGGGGACTTGGTCCCACAAAGGCCTGGGAGCTGGGCTGGGGCAGGCTGGAGAGGTCTTCACCTGGGAGCCCTCACAATAGGGAAGACAGCAGGGGCCAGCACCCAGGAAGGCACGTGGGAATAGGCATACACGCCCCCACACACTGACAGTCTCTCACACACATTCCCCACACATTCACAGCACACACGCACACACACACATCCTCTCACACCCCTGGGACATGTTGACTTCTGCACTGGACCACACAATCCCAGGGTGTCTGCCTCCCTGTCTCTCATGCCTGTGTACACAGCCCCACTGCAAACCGGCAGACACACAGCCACGCTCTGTTGCCTGATGCTCCACACACCTGCTCCACCCGCAGACATGCATTCTTCCCGGCTTGCTCACACTCCAGACAGCCCCCGAATGCTCAGTGGCACCAGCTCCCCTGTACAGACGGTCTCTTCAGCCACACTGCTGGCTTGGCGCCCACAGAGACTTGGTGGTGGCTGCCCTGTGCTTATGGAAGATGCTACCCAAATGTCCACATAAGTCAGATGCTGGTTCCAGCTGCCATGTGAACACCCATGTGCACCAACCTACACATCCACCCCAAGGGGCTGCCTTGAGCCCACCTCCTCACAGCATGCTCCCTCCTGCAGCCGCCTCATGGGCGTGTGACCCATGCAGTCACACAGGGCCCTGGGCTCAGAGGGCCCATAATGTTCTGATGTCACCATCTTGAAATCTTTACTTTTTAGGCAAGGGGCCCTGCATTTTCATTTTGCCCTGGGCCCCGTAAAATATATAGCTGGTCTCACTCCCACCCATCTCTATTTATTTATGTATTTATTTATTTGAGACAGAGTTTTGCATTTGTTGCCCAGGCTAGAGTGAAACGGTGTGATCTTAGCTCACTGCAACCTCCGCCTCCTGGGTTCAAGCAATTCTCCTGCCTCAGCCTCTCGAGTAGCTGGGATTACAGGCGCCCGCCACCACACCTGGCTTTTTCTAGTATTTTTAGTAGAGATGGGGCTTTCACTATGTTTGCCATGCTGGTCTTGAACTCCTGACCTCAGGTGATCCGCCTACCTCAGCCTTCCCAAGTGCTGGGATTACAGGTGTAAGCCACAGTGCCCGGCCCACCCCATCTCTTTCAGCTAAGTCACCGGCCCTTCTGTGGCTTCAGAAACCCAAGGCCTCCAGAAAGCCCTCTGCTTCTCCCACCTGCCCAAGGGCCACCACTTCCTCTTCCAGCCGCAGTTTCCTTTTCCACCCCATTCCTCATCAGGCAACTGAGTGTGAGGGGTGGAGGGAACTACCAAGAGCATCCCATACACGCCTCCTCCTAGTGTCACCTTGGGGCTCAGTATTCTCCTTGGTAAAGTGGGGTGAATGATAATGCCTACTTCAGGATTCTTTGTTAGGAATAAAAGATAACATCTGTAAAACACTTAGCACAATTTTGGCGTTTAGTAGATGCTCAATACTTGCTTGTTTTTTAAATTTGTTTTTATTTTTATTATTTGAGACGAGGTCTCACTGTTTTGCCCAAGCTGGCCTCTAGCTCCTGAGCTCAAGTGAGATCCACCCGCCTTGGCCTCCCGAAGTGCTGGGATTACAGGCATGAACCACAACGCCCAGCCAATACTTGCTTGTTATTATTGCACTTATTACATTATGATAAGTGCCACTAAACAAAAATAGACTCAGTTCCCTGCCCTAGATATAGTCTAGTGGATAAAATGGAGATTACTCAAATAATCACACGTATATCCACGTAGAGGATCGGGGTGAATGAGAAGTGCACACGTCTCTGACCTCAAAGGGCTTACGGCTAACAGGAGGGGCAATCCGAGGCTAGATTCAGGATCAATCTAGGGCAAGACACAGCTCAATTAGAGGTCAGAGTTGGAGCTCAGAATGGGCCATGGCAGGACTCAGTTTGGGGCAGGGCCGGCTCAGCCTGTGACTGGTGCCAAGTCAGTCACAGTTTCATTTCTAGCACTGACTCACTGTGGACCATTTAATAAGCTGCTAGGTTTCTGGGAACCTCTGTTTCATCATCTGTAAAATGGGGAGACCTCTGTCTACCCCCAAGCTTGTGGGAATTGAGTGAGGTAATAATGGAAGTGAAGGATTAAGCTTCTGTTGCCACCACTAATGACTCCGAGCCTGTCCCCCTGGGGCTTTCCTCCCGCAACTCCTTCCAGGCCAGGCAGGCTGCGTGGCCCTCACCCATGTCTCCCGCTGCGGGAAACTGCCACCTCGGCCTGGGATCCTTTCCAAGAAGAGTCTGGAGATTTCACAAAGCCCTCTGAACAACAAAAGTTGCAGAAGTGATATTTCCTCCTGGGGTTGACCGCCCCGTGGCTCCTTTATCTTGGCAGCCAGGCTTGAAGAGCTGTTCTTGGAAAGAGCCTGTGTGGGCGTGTGTGGGTGCATGTGGGTGTGAGTGTGTGTACAAGCTGCTCTTTGTTGTTGGTCTCACCTGAGCGGGACGATAGACCCGCAGGCCTGGGTCCTTCCCAGGTCACCCTGCCCATCCCCTGGCCTCTGCACAGCATGTGCTGGGCAGCCAGGAGGGAGGGAACACATTCTTTTTTACCTTAGGATTCTCCTGAAGAGAACTCCAGGACACAGGAGCCCCAGTGCTTCAGGAAGAATCCAGGTTAGCTGAGGTGGAAGCTTCACGACAGGGGGCTAAGGCGGAAGCTTGACGACATGGGAGATTAAGGGGAGGTAAGGGCAGGTGCTCATCGGCCCGCCCCTCCCCGTCTCCTCAGCATGCACATCCCCTGTGGAGGCAGGGCCCGCGAGACGTCTGAAAGGTTCACCTCCTTCAGGTTTACCTTCAGTCTGCCCTCGGTAAGCTGCCTAGAAAGGACTGTGCAGCCTGCAAGCCCCAACCTGCCTCTCAGACTGTGAGCTATTGGAAAAGCCCCTCTCTGGGCCTCAGTCCCTATTCGTTTTTTTAAAGACAGGGTCTCACTCTGTCACCCAGGCTGAAATGCAGTGGTATGATCACAGCTCACTGCAGCCTCACCTTCCCAGGCTCAAGCCATCCTTCCACTTCTCAGCCTCCCAAGCAGCTGGGACTACAGGTACGCATCACCACGCCCAGCTAATTTTTGTATTTTTTGACAAAGGTGTGGTTTCACCATGTTGCCCAGGCTGGCCTTGAACTCCTGAGCTCAAGTGATCAGCCAGCCTTGGTCTCCCAAAGTGCTGGGATTACAGGTGTGAACCACCATGCCCAGCCCTCAGTCCCTATTTTTTTTTAAGTGGGGCTTTGTGAAAGAGTGACTCTACAGACTCAGGCTAAGACCACGCTACACCGGTTACGGTCAAGAGATCTTTATTGGAGGCATTAGGTAGGGAGCCGAAGAGGAAGCAGAGAGAGAGGGCTTTGGGGCTTCGGCTTTTTTTTTTTTTTTTTTTTTTTTTTTTTTTTTT
>NW_026652283.1:47396111-47419752 GCF_009828535.3 Hylobates moloch
ACAGTAGTATCTAGGGGCTCAGATGGAGCTCCATGGGACAGCTCATAAAGTGGTTTTGCTAGGAGAGAGTAGTTGGGAATCCATGTTCTGAAGTACCCTGCAAGCCCTGGAAGTGAGAGAAGTTCTTGCTTAGTTTTGGGGACTGGGAGACTCTGGATGAAGCACTTCCAGTCTAGGGTGATGGCCTTGGAGTTGTAAGAAAGGAGGACTCCTAGATAGGTCACCTGCGTGGAGGAAAGTTGGACCTTAAGGGGAGATACCCGGTATCCTTTGTCTGCTAGGAAGTTGAGGAGAGAAATGGTGTCAGTTTGAGAGGCTGTTAAAAAGGGACTGCATAGGAGGAGATCATCTACATATTGCAGGAGAGTGGAGAGAGGGAGGTGTAGTAGTCTGAGAGATGAGGCAAGAGTTTGACCAAAAATGTGGGGGCTGTCTCGAAACCCTTGGGGAAGTACTGTCCAGGTAAGCTGTTGTGACTGTTAGGTATCTGGGTCAGTCCAGGTGAAAGCAAAGAAGTCTTGGGACTGCGGGGAGAGGGGAATAGTGAAAAAGGCATCTTTAAGGTCCACCACCGAGAAATGTGTTGTATCGGGTGGGATAGAGGAGAGGAGAGTATAGGGATTAGGGACTAACGGGTGGATGGGCTTAACAGCCTCATTGATAAGCCGCAGATCTTGAACTAGGCGAAACTTTCCATTGGGTTTTTTAATGCTAGAATGGGAGTGTTGAATGGAGAGTGTGTTGGCCTAAGGAACCCCTTCTGTAGAAGTTCTGAGATAAGGGGTTGCAAGCCTTTGAGGCTGGTAGCGGGAAGGGGATATTGGGGCTGGCATGGAAAGTGGTGGGGGTTTTTAAGAGAGATTTCAACAGGAGTGCAGTGAGCCAGTGAGGGGGTGGCAGTGTCCCAGACTGTGGGGTTGACAGAGAGGGACAAGGAAGACGGGGTGTGGGGTTGGTCAGTTGAGCTGGCAACTAGGGCGAGGAGGGAGGCGGAGTCTGGGAGAGCTATGGGATTAAAAGTAATGGCTGCTCTAAACTTGGAAAGGATATCTCTTCCTAATAGGGGAAGGGGGCACTGGGGCATAACTAAAAACCTATGAGAGAAGAGGTGACCTGAGAAGGAGCAGGATAAAAGTGGGGTAGTTCTTGGGCACATGGTTTGGCCTCCTACCCCGACTATAGGAGGGCCGGAGGTGGAAGTGACACCCCAAAATTCCCACAGAACCGAGAAAGTAGCTCCTGTATCGAGGAGGAAGGTGACGAGGCGCCCATCTACTGTGAGAGGCACCCTGGGTTCCTGTGCAGTGATAGTGTGTGTCGGGGAGGGAGTCCCAGGGCTCCGTCAATCGTCAATGGCCAGTCCCAAGAGGTCGGGGGTGGGGCCGGGGTCTGGCCCAACTCCCCTCCAGGAGTTGGGGCAGTTGACGGCCCAGTGACCAGGCTGGTGGCATTTTGGACACGGCTTGTGTGGAGGCCTGGGATTGGGACACTCACGGACCCAATGCCCTTCTTTGCCGCACTTGAAGCAGGGCCCAGGGGGCTGACGGTGGGCAAATGGTGGCTTACGGTCACCAGTGTTTACAGCTGGCTGAGGAGGGGCTCGGAGAGCTTGAGCCAGCATTTGACACTTTTGCCTCCTCACCTGCTCATCACAGTTATGGTATACCTTGAACGCGGTGGCCAGAATCTTGGTCTGTGGGGTGAAGGGACCTCTGTCTAGCTTCTTTAATTGGGCTCTAATGTCTGGGAAGCTTTGCACGAAAAAATAGGACATGAGAAGCTGCCTGCCATTGGGGGCCTCAGGGTCTATGTTGGTATATTGTTGGAGTGCCTGTGTAAGGCAGTCAAGAAAGGCGGATGGGTTTTCGTGTTTTTCTTGTACAATTTGGTGGAGTTTTTCAAAGTTGACTGCCTTTTGGGCTGCTTTACGCAGCCCGGTTATTAAGCAGGTGGCGAAGTGGTCCCGGGCAGCGACACCAATTTGGGTGTTGTAATCCCAGTTAGGCTCTTGCTCAGGGACTGCTTGCGCCCCTATGGGCAGAGCTGCGGTTGTTTGGTGGCATAAGTGCAGGCTTGCTCCCAGACTCGCTGGCGCTCCTCAGGGAGAAAGGTGTTAGAGAGGATCATGTAAATATCGTGAAAGGTGAGGCTGTAAGCTTGGAGAAGATACTGGAATTCTTTGATATATGAAGCAGGGTTGGAGGTATAGGAGCCTAAGCGTTTTTCGATTTGTGAAAGATCAGCCATAGAAAAGGGGACATGGACGCGAACGATGCCTTCTGCCCCTGCTACTTCTCGCAGAGGAGCGAGGACAGGAAGGTGAGATCTGGAGCGAGTAGTAGGAGGGCTGAAAGGTGGAGGAAAGGAAGTAGGAGAGGTTGGAGAGGACGGGGAAGGAAGGCCGGGGTTGGTGGAAGGAGGTTAGGCTGCTGCCGGGGGCGGGGCCCTTGCGGGCTGGGCGGCAGCCGGGGGGAAGGGCTGTGGATGGTGATATGGCGGGGGCTCATCGGCAGGATCAAAGTCAGGAGCAGAAGGAATGAGGGGGGTCGGGGAGGGTGACAGTTTCAGGCCCTTTAGGAGGAAAAACCCGTGGAGGTACGGGATCTCTGCCCATTTTCCTGTTCGCTCACAATAGTTATAGAGATCCTGGAGGATACCAGGATCGAGGGACCCATAAGGGGGCCACTTGTTTTGGTTATCTAAGGGGTAAGTGGGCCAGTCTTGTGTGCAGTATTTAATTAGACGTTTTGGTTTGAGGTTGGCCGCTAAGCCTAGGGCTGACAAATTGTTTAGGAGGCATCGTAGGGGAGAGTCGGCCGGCGGGGATGCGGAGCCTCCCATCGCGGGGCTATGAGAGGATTTGCAGTGAGGGCTAAGTAGGGCGTCCCCTAATAGCTGAACACTGCAACATGACTCAGAGCTTCCGGTTCGGTCGTCACCAAAGCGAAAGGACTGAGGGGCCAACTATGGCTGAGGACCGTGGGCCACCTGGTACCAGGATTTTTGAGATGAGAAAGGGAAGGGGGGCCCAGGCCGGAGGCGAGAAAGGGAAGAGGGGAGAAAACTCCGCTCCCTATGGGTCGAGGCAGAAGGAAGAAGCAATGGGCCTATCTCTGCCGTAGGGGCATTAGGCGGAACGTGGGTTGGACCTGGTGCGATCGGCCTAAGCGGCAGGCCTGAGAAGGGGAACTTACCAGATGGAAGCCGATGGTGGGTGCGGAGCTCGGCGAACAGGAAAATGGGCGAAGACCAACCGAGACCTGGTCTAAGCCTGAGAGGGATCAGGGTCCCACCAGAAGGCGGGGGGGTCCCGATCCGAGTCACGGCACCAATGAAAGAGTGACTCTACAGACTCAGGCTAAGACCACGCCGCACCGGTTACGGTCAAGAGATCTTTATTGGAGGCGTTAGGTAGGGAGCCGAAGAGGAAGCAGAGAGAGAGGGCTTCGGGGCTTCGGCTTTTTATACTCTGAGACGTTACATGGAGGTCAATGGTTGGCTGGGGGGCTGGGCTCAGACCAGGGCGGGAAGGCGTCTCTTTCTGATTGGTTTTTCTTTGGCGGGTCTGTATCGAGGAGGAAGAAGAACCCAGAACCAGTGCCATTAAGATACCCCTGTTACCTAACACTTTGGACAACTTCTGATCCTGATTTAAGCGCCCCACCCTGCCGGGTTGGGTGGAAGCCATAGATACATAGAAGAATAACTGAAAAAGCAGTCATTCTTCTGTCTGCCTTGTTACCTCCCTCTCCCACACTCCAGCCACCAGGGGCCTGCAGAGCCCAGGAGGATGGACAAGGTGTGGGGGCAGAGGTCACCTACTGAGGAGCCAGGCCTGTTGAAGTCTGGCCATTTCTGCTTCAGGTTCTCGGAACAGACATCCTCACGGGTCTCTAGTTCGGCCTCCATCCAGGGAGGAATCACTGATACCCAGCTCCTATCCACAAGCCTGAAGGGGTGGGCAGCTCACTACCTTCCAGGGCAGCCTACGCCAGGGCTGTTGGAAAGTTCTTCTTCATGTTGTCTGAAATCTGCCACCCAGTAGCCTCCTTATCAGGCCTGGCTTGGCCTGGGAGCCACACAGAACATGTCTATTCACCCTGTTGTGGAGTGTGTCACTTGACTGGCGTAGCACCTCACACACTCACTGTGCCCTGTCCCCAGGTACCTCTGCTCTGCTGGTCCCTCTTCCTGGGGAGAGGCTTCACTCTTCAGAGCCCAGCCACATGCCACCCGCTCCAGGAAGCCTTGCCAGATTATCACAGAGGAGGGAGATGCCCCTCCTTCTCTTGATGCCTCTGGCCACTATATACAGTTCTCAACCACTGCCAGATGGAGCTCCCTGGGCAGAAGCTGGCATGGCATACAGCCTGGTGCGGAATTTGTGTTCAACCAGTACTGAACTTGTTAAATTAACTGGGAAGAGCATGTGAGGGACAAGCTCTGCCGAGGACTTCAGGGAACCAGGCTTCTGTCTGGGCCTTGCCATAGCTTTGCAGTACGGGCTTGGACAAGCCCTGGCTTTTTCTGGGCCTCTGTCTCCTGTGTAGAGGTTGGTCAGGGTGATCCATACAGGTGCCTTTCTCAGGCAGCCTTGGTTTCCAAGAGTCTTTCTGGGTTTTGTCTTCCATGTGATAGCATCCTGTTTCCTCAATTGTTCCATTCAGAGCTTCTTCCCATGCTGGGTCCTCCTGGTTGGGGGTGCAGATGGGGCTTACAGGTCATCAGAGGGCAAAGGCACAGCAGCCTGGGGCAGTGGAGTGAGTGGATCTCCTTGGACAGCACCCAAGGACAGGTGGACCCTCTGTCTTTGCAGGCCCTCTCGCTTTTCCTGCCTGCCTCCCTCATGCCATCTTTAGGGGATGAGGCTAGGTCCAAGGCAGTGGCCATGCCACAGCCTCCTCTCTCTTCCAGAGGACATGGCCCTGTCCTGGCACAGTCTCCTAGTTCTCGGCATCAACATCCAGAGTTTAGGGACCATGCCCCAGTCTTTGTGAGGGGGATGGGAAGTCAGCATTAGTTGACTGAGCACCATCTGCGTGGAAGATGCAGCCCCGTCACTGGGAATGCAGTGCTGAGCAGGACAGCACCTGATGTGCGAGGGGGAAGACAGACACCAAATGCTTAAGCAATGGAACGTACCTTTGGCAGGCTGATTAAAGGTTATGAAGACACTATGACCAGGAGTGAGGTGGGGGCTCAATGCATGGCTGGAGGAGACAGATGGAATGACTAGACCAAGAGTGAGGACAAGATGACCAGGCAGCGCAACTGCCAGGTGGACAGACGTGAGGAAAGAGGCTGGCCCAGGTCTGGAGGCAGGACTGAAGGTTCCTGGGGGAAGGGATGGGGTGGGGAGGTGCAATCTATTATGCTGATGACTCTGGGCCCTAATCCTGTGCCAGGCCCGGCGGGTAATGTGTGTGTAGGGGGAGGGGAGCACCCCCGCTGGGGTGTAATTTCACGCTGAAGGGCCTGATGGGGCGTCCCAGGGACTGATCCTTTCTGGATCAGAAAACCCACTTCCCTTTGTCGCATGCAGGGCGATTAGCGCCTTAACCCTTTGTGGGCTGGCCCAGGGCCAGCCCTGCCTCATCTCACCTCTAGCCCCTTGGGATCTTAGCCCAGAGCCCTTTGCCTTCAATCCAGCCAACTCCCTGACCTGGTCTTGTCTGCAGGGAAGGAGAAGCTGTTGACTGAGGAAAGCCAGGGGCTGGATTCTCAACTTCTGTGTGTGTCCCTGTTCCCTGGCACCTAGCTCCCCAAGGCCCTTGTGCCCCCAGAGAAGTGAGCTCACCATCTTTTCAGGTTCCTCTTACAGCTTGGATCAAGTCCAATTGCCTTCAGCAAGCCTGGGATCTAGTCTAACCCACTGCCTTGTTTGGGGATACCCCAACTCACAGCATTCCCACATACACTTTGATGGGGAGCTCACTACCTGCTGGCAACACAACCAGTACCTTCCATTCCCACTGACCTCTCATGGAGAATGAACATTGACCCCAGGAGGCCAGGACCATGCTTCCAGCAACATCTCAGAGATATCCCTGGCCACTGTGTCCGACGGCAGCATTCCAGGACTGGGTAGGTCATCACAGCCCCCTGCATCCATCCCCTCTTTTGCTCACGTACTCTGATTCTTTTCAAAGATTCACCAGGAAGTTGTCTCAGCTTCTTTGGCTCCAATGATGTTGTCCCCTTCCCTTGGGGAAGTCCCCTTGGTCCTCCCAAGGCTAACTGCAATGCATCCCTGGGGCGGCTCCCACAAGTTCTCCCCTCGGGAGCTCCCCTAGGGTGGGGGAGAAGGCAGGGACCAGGCTGGGCCTCCCCTAAGCTCCCTGGGTCTCTAAAACCCCAGCCCCATTAAAAGAAAGCCCCTAAATGTTATTTACACTTTGGAGTCTTAAAAACCATTAACAAAAGCCACTTAATTCAATTATCTTCCCGGCTGGCTCAGTTCTCAGCTCTGAGCGCCAGCCTCCCCTTGTTGCACCCCCACCCTGCCTGTCCCCCCACCACTGTCATTGTGTCGGGCTAATGAGGTAAACTGAAGCGAGCCCTGTCCCCCCTGACAGGTTTATGAGAATTTAATAAAGCGTGGCCGGGACCAAATGAGTTGCCTCAGCCTCGGAGAGCTCATTGTCTTTGGCGTCAGCGTTTTTTGACTCGAGCTGCCCCCTCCCCCGCCCCAGCTCCTGCCTGGCTCGGCCCCCACCCCCGCCCTTGGTGCCTCCCTAGGTGAGCCTGGAGGCCGGTGGGCCCTGCAGCGGGAGGGCACCCAGGCTGAACCCTGGGGATGGCAGAAATTAAGTTGGTCAGTGTGCCCTGGGGAGGGACTGTGCCGTC
This sequence comes from Hylobates moloch, assembly GCF_009828535.3. Lineage (NCBI taxonomy): Eukaryota > Metazoa > Chordata > Mammalia > Primates > Hylobatidae > Hylobates > Hylobates moloch. The sequence continues at coordinate 47,402,958 of NW_026652283.1, forward strand.
CTTTGCCCTCACCTACCACACCTTCACACGCTGCAGACTCCAGGAACATACTGGGGCCTCGGGGACTTCCCATGCAGCTGCCTCGTGCTCCTATGTCTTGGCCACTGTCAACCTGAGGCCCTGCTGGAGCTGCCTTGAGCCTGATTCACCTTTTCTCGCCTGTTTGGAGCAAGCAGCCAAAGTGAGCTCCCAGAGGGAGGGGCTTCTTTTCCGGCCAGGACACGGGTTGGGGGCATGGGGCCCCCCCGTCTTGGCCTGGTTCCACCCCTCGCATGGAATGTCTCTCCTTATTTTCCTGGAAAGCTAGCAAGGAGTGGAGCACAGACCGTGGAGCAGAAGGGAGTCAGAAGTGCAGATGAAGAGGCTGCCAGTGGGGAGGCTCCCCAGATGGACAGGCAGGCAGAAGAGGCCCCGCCCCCACAGCTGTGGGGGTACCTTGAGAAGGTACCTAGCTGCCTTCTTCCCTCATGTCCTGGGCAGCCTAGAACTGGCCTTTCTCTGCCTGGCCTCTCAGGGTTCCAAGGACGAGGAGTTTCTGGACCATTTGGAGACCCAGAATTCCTTCTCTCCCCAACAGACCCAGAATTCCTTCTCTCCCCAACAAAAGTGGTTCCAGGAATTACTTCCTTCTGAGACTAAAGCTTGGCCTAACACAAGAGCCTCTTCTGGAAGGTCCTTAACTCATTGGGGTGTTGGAAGAGCAAGTCTTAGGGATCAAGGCCAGTTTGTGACCATGATAAAAGCTCAGTTGTTGTCCAGGGTCAGGATTCAATGCATATGGATCAGGGTCAGAGTTCAGGTTGGCACCAGATTCAGGGTCAGGCTCAGTGATCAGAGTCAGAGTTCAGTGTATGGACCAGGGTTAGCGCTATCTGTTCCCAGGGTCAGGGCTCAGTCTATGGCCAGAATAAGGGCTAATGTGTGTCCATGATCAGTCTGTGTCCAAGTCAGGGTTCACTATATGGTAATGGTCAGGGTTTAGTCTATAGACTGGGGTCAGAGCTCAGTCTGGGATCAAGGTCAGTGCTTGATGAATGGACAGGCAGGGTCAGAGCTCAGAGTGTGACTAGGGTCAAGTTCAGTCTGTGATTAAGGTCAGGACACAGTATGGACTGGGGTGAGGGCTCAGTCTAAGATCAAGGTCAGGGTTTAGTCTATAAGCAGACTCAGGACTTATCTGTGACCTTGATAAAGGCTAACTAAGTTTTTGTCCAGGATCCAGGCTCTCTCTGTAATAAGGTCAGGTTCCAGGGTTGGATGAGTCACTTAGTAAATCTGAGTGACCTAACTGCCCCTCTTCCCCCAACTGCCTTGATCTCCCTATTTCTTAGGGCCTTGGACCTCAGAAGAGGAAAAGGCAAAATTGTGCAGTCTGGTTGGGCTGAGTGGTGTCTATCTCCTGCCATGTGCCCGGGGTGCCCTCTGGTGGCAGTCCCCAACAGTGCCGATTTCCTCAGGCTTGGTCCCTCCATCTGGCCATCTCCTACTTTGGGGAGCCTGGCCCTCAGGCTGGTCCTTCGGCGCCGATCTAGTCAACCCTTCCTTCCTGTGCCATCCCACCTCCCCACAGAGAAATAGAAAACTGTGCAATTGGTTAGGGGAACTCCCATACATATGAGATCTTCTCCCTTCCTGCCCAGAGTTAGGCATCTTGACAATCCCGTATTACTGGGGACCTGGAATCTCAGCTGTGCGATGAGATCCACACCTTTTCCTTCCTCCTTCAGTCCACAGGTGCTTTTGAGCACCTACCTTGTGCCAGGTGGGCACTGAGGGTACAGCAGTGAACAAGTCAGAAGTTCTGGCCTCTTGGTGCTCACATTCCACTTCTTAATCCCCCACTCCTAGTCCAGAGCCCTCATCAGGAAGGCTCCTGGCATCACAGAAGGCCGAGTGGGATTCAGAAGTCAGCAGCGTGGGCTCCCTGCTCCCCCCGGAGTCTGTGGTTAGACTATTCTAGCTTCCGGGTTCTCTGTCTTCCTGTCTCCTCGGAGTTTCACCACCACCCACATGCCAACAGCTTCTACGTCTCCATCCCAGCGCCTCCTCTTCCAGAACTCAGGGCTGTGGCTCCAGCTCCTGTGGGACAGTCCCTGTGGGCTAACAGGTCTTTTGCCTTACCAGGATGTCCCTTTTTTCCCAAAACCGGATCCTCCACCATATACCCTGGTGCTCAAACCAAAATTTTAGAACTTCCTCAGGATTCTTCTCTTTCATGCCCCCAAAACTTCTCCAACAGGTGCAGAATCTGTCCACTCCGAGCAATCACCCTAGTCCCAGCGCCCGTATGTCTCACTGCTGTGACCTCCTAGCCTGCCCCTCCTAGCCTTGCTTTCCCTCTTGCCCCTCGCCACTCCGTTACTTCTATACAGCAGGCGGAGCAGTCTTTACCATCATAAATCAGATCATGTCACTTCCCTGCTTAAAACCCTCCAGTGGCTCCCATCTCACCAAGAATCAAATCCCAACTCCTCACCCGGGCTTACTAAGCCCTCCATGAGCTGAGCAATACCCCCTCCCCGCCTCTCCAGCTTCATCTTCCACCTCTGTCTCAACAGCCCTTCTTTCTTGTTCTGACACATGGAGGCCAGTTCATTCTCACCTTAGGGCTTTGCACTGGCTGTTTCCTGAGCTTGAAATGTCCTGCTCTAGACCTTTGCATGGCTGACTCACCATTCAGAGCTCAGCTTAAATGCCACCTCTCAGAGAAGAACTCCCGACCATCTGACAAGTGCCTCTATCACGACATCCTATTGTAATTTTCTGTGTAGTGCTGTTCACTAGCTAAGCTTTTTTGGTCTCATTTTCTCACTTATTTAATTCTTTTTTTTTTTTTTTTTGAGACGGAGTCTTTCTCTGTCCCCCAGGCTGGAGTGCAGTGGCGCGATCTCGGCTCACCGCAACCTCCACCTCCTGGGTTCAAGCCATTCTCCTGCCTCAGCCTCCCGAGTAGCTGGGAATACAGGCGCCCGCCAACACGCCCGGCTAATTTTTTGTGTTTTTAGTAGAGACGGGGTTTCACTGTGTTAGCCAGGATGGTCTCGATCTCCTGACCTCGTGATCCGCCCGCCTCAGCCTCCCAAAGTGCTGGGATTACAGGCTTGAGCCACCGCGTCCGGCTACTTATTTAATTCTTTATTGTCTGTCTCCTCCAAATAGAATGTGAGCGCCCTGAGAGCTTGTTCATCATTATATTCCCTCATAGCAGGGAACATAGCAGGGCTCAGGAATTCTTAAATTAATTAGTAAAAAAAAGATTCTAAGGCGGGGCACAGTGGCTCACACTTATAATCCCAGCACTTTGGGGGGCCCAGGTGAGAGGACTGCTTGAGCCCAAGGGTTCAAGATCAGCCTGGGCAACATAGTGAGACCCTGTCCCTAGAAAAAATACAAAAAATTAGCCGGGCATTGTGGGGTGTGCTGGTAGTCCCAGCTACTTGGGAGGCTGAGGTGGGAAGATCACTTGAGCCTGGGAGGTTGAGGCTGCAGTGAGCTGCGATTGTGCCACTGCACACCAGCCTCGGCAACAGAGAGAGATCCTATTTCAAGATAATAAATAAACAGAGGTTCTAAGTGGCTGCCCTAATTTCTCCTAGAGGGAGAAGCATGGGGGAAACCTCATTTCCCTTAATGAGCTCCCTTGTCCGGGCCAACAGTAGTTTCCTCGGGGAGGCAGGGGCCACTCACCACGTGTAGCACCCTAGAGCCCCCCCGCCCCCAGGCCCTGGGGAGTACCCCTTCTTTAGAAGGACCAGCTCTGTGTCCTCTACCACAGTCCCTGTGCCTCTGAGGATAGGCCCTAGTGCCTCAGTTCTTAGGCTTTCAGGGCCTAGGGTGGGAGTGGAAGGTTTTACCCTCCTTCCAGGGCCGGTCTGCAGCATCCCTGCAGGAACTACTGGTCCCTGCTCAAATTCCCCAAGGTCAGGCAGCTTGATGCTTCTGTGCTGTCAGAATCGTGTCCTCTCCTCAATAGAAACCTGCCTCCCAGAGGCCCTTTCAGGGCCTGGAGCCTGCCTGGGAGGGGCCTGCAGAGGTGTGAGACAGAGCACACCCTCCAGCCTCACCATGTGTAGGAGAGTGGGGCTTCCCTAGGGCCTCGCTGGCCATATTGCCCTAGAGGGGCCTGTCCCTGGGTGTCACCCAGGGAAGGGGTATGAAGTGAGGAGTCCCCACGGTGGCAGACTGGAGCTGACGGGAAAGTGAGCCCTGGGGCACTGGATGTGGAAAATCTCTTCTGGTGTGCCTGTGGAGGAAGCGGGATAGAGAAAAGACAAATGGTGACCTTCAGCTGGGGGTGTAAGTGGAAGGGACTCCGGGGAGCCAATGTCTCGCCTTCCCTGATCCATTCTACCCACACCATTGATCCATGGCCCACTGCCCTGAGTCCTTATCGTAGGCTCACTCTTCCTCTGCAGCAGCCAGGCCCGCAGAACAGGATCTGGAAGTGTTGTGGGGGAAGAGGAAAGAGAATGTAATTCCAGGCATCTAACAGCAGGTGGGAGAGGGGTTCGGCTGAGCCTAGCATTGCAGGGCTAGAATCCTAAAGTGGTAGGAGAAGGGTGGTTCCAACCACACCCCAAGGCTGCATCAGTGGTGGCCCCTCTCACCTACTGCTCTACCACAGCAGCAGGTGGCATCTGAAGCTGCAGACCAATGCACCAGAAGAGACAGGACTGGAGCCTGGGGAAGTGGCCTTCCTTACACACATACAGAGTGGGGTTGGGGAGCTCAGAGAATAGGTCATCAGCTGTAGGTACTGGGTGCTTCAAAGGTTAAGGCCCATCGACACGTGCAAATTAATAGAGATGACCTGCTCAGGCAGATTTGCTCTTCTCTAGGTCAGTGGGAGAGGGAGACAGCAGGAGAGGCAGAGGTGGATATGGTGCCAGAGGAAGGAAGAGCCCAGGGCTGGTGGGAAGTGTCTGGGTTATGGCAGAGTAGTAGCAAAGCCTGTCTTGGAAAGAGAAAGGGAGGCTGGTGATGAAGCCAGGAGTGGATGGGCAGGGAGTCATAGCCAGCCGGGGGCAGTGGGTCAGCATGTGCCCTAGTCACTGCTTGCCTAGGTACCTGCATGGAGACGAAAGGGCTGGCCCAGAGTTGCAGTGTCTCCTCCTCAGTCCCCTGACCCCTTTTCTTTTTTGCAAGGCAGCCCCTATTCCTCTACTCGGCCCCCTTACCTGGAGGAACCACAGGCTGGGCCCAAACGTGGCAAGTCCAGCTAGCCTGGGCAGTGTCTGGGCTTTGCACAGCCCCGTGGAGCGCTTCTCCCCTCACCCTGCTCAGTGACCATGCCCTCAACGACTACTGCTGCCCTCACACCTCCACATGCATGTGTGATGTCAGACTGTTACCCAAACGCTGCCATTCCCCACCTCTTACAGGAGCCAGGCAATCACACCCACAGTCACACTCCTATGTTCATCCAGCCTCCCAATCTGACACATCTGTTCCCACATTCATGGGCTCACAGTCACACAATCCTCTCCCTTGAAGCCGCCTTCTAGGTCTCCAAGAGGGGCTGGTACCAGGATGCTCGGGCACTCAGCCACAGGCTGGGAGGGCCCCAGAACCCAGGGTGCTTAGCCACAGGCCCCACAGCCACCCCTCCCTCTCGGCCTGCACTGTCACAGAGGACTGACTCCAAAGGTGCTTTATTGAGGAGTAAGGCACTGCAGGAATGCATGGTGTGGCACAGTCAGGGTGGGTGGGGGCCAGCATTGCTGGCAGTGAAAGCCACACTAGGACTTTCAGGGCTGCAGAAGCCCCCTCACCACTCACCTCTGTCAGGGCCCCAGTCTCAGCTACTCCTGCTCCTAGTCAGACAGAAAGGGTGGGGAGTGCTCACCCCGGCCCTACTTCTAGGGACCATCCTGGCTCAAGTCAGAGCCACGGCTTCTCAGCCAAATGAATCCCAAAGGTCATGTTGGGGTAGACACAAGTAAGGTGGGGAGGGGCAGGAGAGGGGGCTGGAAGCCTTTCACGGTGTGTGCAAGGACAGAGACAGCCCAGGCTGACATTCATCCCTTCTCCCTCTTTTCCTCCCACCTCACTCGGGGGACTGGCACTGCTGGTGGTTAGCCACTTCAGGGTGGGTGCTCCTTGGTTCACAGTGCCCAAATGCCAGGGGGAGGTGGCAGTGTCAGGGTTCCAGGGTCCAGGGGCCTACTTTCAGCAAGCTGGATGGGTAAGGTTTACTAGGGACCAGAGACCCCACCTAAGGGGCCAAGGCTCTCCTGCTCCCTTCTTTGGGGTGTGACCCCTGACACCATCACCACATTCTACCCAGGAGTTTGGGAGATGGAAAAGATGAGGCCACCTGCGCCCAGCACCAGACCGTTGTAAAAAAGAAAGGAAGGAAGGCAGAAAAGGTTTTCTTTTTTCTTTTCTTTCTTTTCCCCCCTTAAATTCCTAAGGGGAATGAACCCGGACAGCAGAGTCACGGCGGGGCCCTGGTCCGCTAGGGGGCGGCCCGCTCCCGGGGCGGGTTGAGCTGGACTCCTTCCGAGCGCAGCGCGCAGACGGCCGCCAGCGCCGGGGCCTCCAAGGCGAGGGGGCTGGGGCCGGGGCTGGAGCGGCCGGAGGACGCGGCGGAGACGGCAGGGCTGAGCTGCACGGCCGTGGTGTCCTGTGCCGTGGGCTCGCTGCTCTCCATCTCCAGCGCCACGGGCCCGGCGCGGCCGCCACCCTGGCCCGGGCCCGCCGCGGCCGCCGAGCGCGCACGGGTCGCGGGGCCCCGGCGGCTACACACGCAGCAGGCCGCGAAGAAGCCGAGCGCCAGCACCAGCAGCGCCGGCCCCACGACGAGCAGCGCATTGTGCCCAGGCAGGAAGGAAGCGAAGGCGCCTGCCAGCGTCACGTTCACGCCCGCCAGCAGCGCGCACAGACCGCAGGCGCAGCACAGCGCCGGCGATGGCAGGCCCGGCACCCGGCCCCGGGCGCGTTCCGCGGGCGCCGGGACCGGTGGCCCCTCGCTCTTTTCTGCCGGCGGCATCGGCCTGCGCACGCCAGGCACGCATCAAGCTCCCTCCTGCCGCCGGCCCGGAACAGCCCAACCGCCAGGAGCCTCCTCACGCTCGTCCTGTGGGCACACAGCAAGAGGACGGCGTCAGCAGGGTATCCTGACTTCCAATCCTAGGCTCCGTCTGTAGCTACATTGAGTGCCTGGGTGGGCAGAGGTCATCTTGGCCAGCCCTCTGCCTCTGCCTCTGGGAAGCAACAACCCATCCCATATGTGAAGAGTCGACTTGTTGTTTCCCCACCTAGTTCCGGGGGTCCCTCGTGGCCAATCTTGCCATCCTCCCTCTCTCCTCACTTTTTTGTCCTCCAAACGGACGCTGCCCCTCCAACCCCTCTCCTCCAGGAAGCCTACCTGAACTCATTTGAGTGAGATAATGGCTGGAAAGTGCTCAGCACAGTGTCCAGTTCAGCTTAGGTGCTCATCACATGATAATCATCGTCTTCAGTAGTCCTAACTAGAAGGCAAATGGCGGCTCTTGGGATTTAGGCACTCACTCCCTCAAGTGGAAGAGGCCTTGGAAATCATCTACCTTGCCCCCCACCCCCGCCCCCTTATTCAGATGAAGAAACCGAGGCTCCCAGAGATCTAGCAGTTTATCCAAGATCCAGAACCAGGACCCAAATGACCATGCCACTTGGCCTCAGCATCCCCACCCTAGGCTCCGGTAGGCATAGCAATGACACTGACTCTCCTGAACATCAGATGAGGCCCTGGAGTCAGTGGCCACGTGAGAGTGAGGAGCTCCTGATGGTTCAGACGGTCAGTGAGAGGGCACAGTCCCCACATCGGCTGGCTTGGGCTGGAGCAGATCTAAGGCACCAGGGCCCTTTCTAGACAGGGCATTCTATTAAATTCCAATCCTACCTCCATTCCACTCCCCACTGTTCTACTGTTGAACCTGCATTCAAAAGCCTAATTGCTGGATGCTAGAATTCCTTTCTAGGATTCTCTAGATGTCTCTGGTTCTGGGATCTATCACTGGATTCTAGAATTCTGGAAATGCATGCAGAAACAAGAGTAATAAAATTAGAGTCTAGGGATTTATGATTTCTGTTTGAGAATTCTGTTATATAACGCATAAGATCATAGTTGGTACAAAGGCCCTCAAAGGACGAGATCTTAGCTAGTGAGCTGTGTTAGAATTGTGGGGAAAAAATGCCAGAAAAGGGTCCTGGATGGGGATGAAAGGGAAGTAATCAGATGGTACCGCGAGTCTGAGGGGAGCATGCAGGGTGAGGAGCAGTGAGTGAGTGCGACCTTCACAGGGGGCCTGACTCTCCTGCTTCCGTCTTCTCTCCTGTAACGTGGGGCTAATCATAGAACCCACCTCATAGGGTACAGTGATAATTAAATATTTTAAGCTAAATAAAGCGCATAGAACAGTGAGTATTTAATAAATGTTAACCATGCCCTTGTGGTGCTGGTTGACAGAGAAGGGAGCCATGAAGTCTCAAATCTGGGAGGTTGGTCATGTTGGTTTTGGAAACAGAAAAGTTGGGCTGTCTCCCAGGTGGAGGTACCTTTCTGAGTGTCCAAACCCTATACCCAGTGGGGTTGGAGAAAGCTTGACGACTGAGTGAAAATGAGGGCTAGTGTCAGATCCTTCACTTGCGACACACAGGATGCGCAGGTCAGAGGACTTGAAAGGCCACCTCCAGGCCTGTCCAGAGCTGATGACTCCAGGGCTCCCTCTCCTGTCACCATGCTGAGAGGTGGCAGCTCTACTGAGACTCCAGCCAGAATCACCTTGTTGCCTTACCAAGCTGGCAGGAAGTCAGAAATCCCCAAATGTTAGCAAAGAAAGCACATGTTGACCCTTGAGGGCATCTACAGACCACAGATTCCTCAGGAAGCTCCTCATCTGCATGAACATTTGCTAACCTGCTGCTGATGGTTCTGCCAGGCAGGGATAGCAACCACTAAAAGGGTACAGCAATTTACAGTTTGCAAAGCACTTTTACATCCATGATATCACAATCTACTACTGCTTGATGCCTATTAATAGCCATATTTTGGCTGGGCGTGGTGGCTCACACCTGTAATCCCAGCACTTTGGGAGGCTGAGGCAGGCAGATCGCTTGAGCTTGGGAGTTTGTGACCAGCCTGGGCAACATGGCAAAACCCTGCGTCTATTTATTTTGTTTATGAATAAAAAGAATTAAAAATAAATTTTTAATAGCCACGTTTTGCAACTGAGGAGACTGAGGCTGAGAGAGGGAAGTGGACTGGGGCTCTGGTGGCTGGACTAAAAGGAAGAATAGACATTCTGAGACCAGAGTCAGAAAACAGATGAGCTGGCTCACACCCCACACAATCTTGCCTAATTTTAAAGAGAAGGATTTGATCCTCAGGAGGGGCTGTGAGATTCCCAAATCTTCCCCTTTCAAGCCTCTCCCCAACCTCATTCATCAACATCTGACATTATCTGAAAAAGGCAAGGGTTCCCTTCCTGTGGGGAGGGCTCAGTATGAGGGTGCCCTGATGGAGAGGAGGGAGTCTGGCTCACCTCACTTCACATCAGTCTCCTGGAAGCTGACATTGGATGAGGGTCAGGAAGGCCCTGCTGGCTGGAGATTCCAGGGATCTTGCTTTTCTTTTTTTTTTTCTGAGATAGAGTCTTGCACTGTCACCTGGGCTGGAGTGCAGTGGTGCAGTCACAGCTCACTGCAACCTCAGACTCCTGGGTTCAAGTGATTATCTTGCCTCAGCCTACTGAGTAGCTGGGATTACAGGCACCCAACACCACCCCCAGATAATTTTTTTTTTTTTTTTTTAGTAGAGATGGGGTTTCACCATGTTGGCCAGGCTGGTCTCGAGCTCCTGACCTCGTGATCCACCTGCCTCAGCCTCCCAAAGTGCTGGGATTACAGGTGTGAGCCACTGTGCCTGGCCAAGATCTTGCTTCTTTTCCCATAAGGGGAAGACTCTCCTTTGCCTTTGGGTTTTAGCAGTTTTCCTGTGATGTGCCTAAGTGAGTTTTTTTTTGTATTTATCCTTCTTTGTAGATATTTGCTTTGTATGTATCCTTCCTGGTGCTTCTACAATCTGTGGCTGCATCATATTGTCCCACAGTTCAGGAAACATGTCAGCTCTTATCTTTTCCCCATTCTCTTTCTCCTCTCCTTCTGGGACCTTCATTGCTTGTATGTTCAGCCATTTGCTATTGCCCCAAATGTCTCTTTTACACTTTATTCTATATTTTCTAGCCTTTTCCTTCCTTCCTTCTGTTTCAGTCTGGATATTTTTCTACTGAAATATTTTTCTACCATCTAGTTTACTAATCCTGTTTTCACATGTGTCTTTTCTGCTGCTAAATCCATCAGTGGAGTTACTTCATCTGTTGTAACTTTTCAGTTCTGGAATTTCCACTAGATCCTTTTTCATAGATTCCAGTTTTCTACGGAAAGATTCCCTTGTTATTTTCTTGAACATATTAAACCTTCTAGAGTCCATATCTGAAAACTCCAACATCTGGATCTCCAGTGGGCTTGTTTCTATTGTCTTTTTTATTGCTCTTGTCTGTTTTATTGCTTTTGTTCATTTGGTCTTATCTCCTGAAATGCCAGATAATTTTTTATTGAATGTCCAACATTGTGTATAAAAAGTTATAGAGCTAGCATGAGGCTCTGAATGATACTGTCTTTCTCCAGAAGGGATTTGCTTTTGCTTCTGACAGGCACTTAAAGAAGGACAGGCCGCTTTAACCCAGTCTAGGATTATACTGATTGGAAACTTTGTTCCAGTCTTTCTGAGTCTAGTCTATATCTGGTTAGCCATTATTCCCAGAGTGTTGCTTTGGTCTTCCCAGTAAAAACTGTAGGTGTTTAACAGTACCCTTTCCCTTTTTAGGCCCCAAATTCAAATTTGACTCCCCAGTCTCATGACCACTGCCTCCTACAAACTGGAAAATGCCTTTAGGGAAAAATCAAAATCTAGTATTACTTCTCTCCACAATCTTGGCCCCCTCAAGTCCTCACTGCCTTGGTAGCTCTCCCATGCCTTTAAACAGATTTCTTAAATGCTTAATCCAGCTTTTAAAGTTATCCTCAGCAGGTAAATTGGTCTGATAGAAGCTAGTCTACTTTAGCCAGAAACAGAAGTCTAGATGATAATCTGAAATTAGCACGTTTAGATCTATAACTAAGTTATGCTATGCTAAGCACTTATAATAATATCTAATTTAATTTTTACAACCTAAGATTAAGTATTACTATTACATCTCCATTTTGCAGATGAGGAAACTGAGACAGAGAAAGATTAAGTAAACTCACCCCAAACCACTCAATTGCAGTGGTGGTGCCAGGATTTGAAATCTGGTGTACTGATCCAACCTGAGCTCTCAACCTAGCACAGTGCTAGATTTGCTAAATGTTGAATGACTGAGGCACAGGGCACAGGCTCTTCTGAGGCCCTGTAGATAAGCTCCTGTAATTAGAACTTACACTGCTCAAATGTCAACCACAGAAGAAGACAGGTTTTCTCTGGTTCAAGGAAGGTAAAAATCACTTTTCTTCTTCCTTGGTTTAGCAAACTAGGTTCAACAGAAAATAATTCCAGCCCAGGGGCTGAGCTTCTCAGTGCTAATTGCTAATGAATGATTGATTCTTATCTGCTCCTGGGAGGCAGAGTGACTATAAGACAAAAGGGTCTGTGCCCTAGGCACAAAAAGGACTAAGAACATGTGGGTGTTGGGCTTATTCCTGAGGTTGCCTCCACCCTGGTTAATTGGGATCTGGGAGTGTGCAGGGGTGAGGTGTTGAGGCTGCTCAGCTGTTGTAATTCAATTTGCACCACCATTTCATCTGGTGAACTGTGGCCTCCCGCAGCTGCTGTTGCGGTGTTGGTTCTGTTTTGTTGTGGGTGTTCTGGCTAGCTCTGTTGTGGGGTGTCCTTGGCACTGTTCACTAAAACTTTCTGGTTTTCCACTCTACTGAGCACATGTTAAGATTGCACTTTCTGGCTGATTTGTGATTAGGTGGCACTGTGTGACGTTCTGGCCAGGGAATTGTGACACATGCCACTTCCAGGCTGGCCTATTGGATTATGGAAGCAGGACTCTGAGTTGATGCTATTGCTCTCCCCAGTCCTCTAAGCCCCTTTTATTTCATTCCAAGTCCCCGCTTCAACCCCAGTGCCTGAGCAGGAGGGAAGGGCATTGCTCTGACTCTTGAGTTGCGAGGACTGGAAGACCTTCACTTCAGTGAGTACTCCAAGCTGCTGAGCCCATGGAGATCATCTAGTTCAATCCCTAAATCTTTAGAAGCGGGAAACTGAAGCTTGGAGTAGAGGAGGTCTGTGGCCAAGCCAGACCAGAACCAGGCCCTTTCCCACCCAGCCAGGGCTCTGAACACTGCCATTCAGCTGCCCATGACCCTGGCCAAGCAATTCACCCTCCCTGCTGCCCTGCCTCTGGCTAGGGAGGCCTCATGGTCTCTACATGGGGAGTCCAGTCCACAAGCAGTTTGGGGGAGGAGCAGACACTGGTTGGGCAGCCTGGGAGAGCTGGGGTCCCTCTCTGGGCCTTAGCTGTCTGAATGTGAAGGGAGGGGTATAATGAGGTTATTGTCCCCAAACTGAGGTCCCTCATCAATCAATCTGCTGCCCCACCCTCAGCTACCTGAGGTTTGTAAAGGTGGAAATGAGGACCTGTTTAGAAATTACTGTCAGTGTATCAAAAGGTCTCATAAAATGGCACATTTATGTATATGTATACATATATGTCTATATGGCAATTTATGTATAGGTATACATATAAATGCATATGGCTCTACCTGCTCATTGTACCAGATTACTTGCTTTAGGCTGGGATTCCGTTATTTCCCTGGGAAATCAGCTGCTGCACAGGGGTTCTGGTTGAGGGGCAGGGGCACTCATATTGAGCAGCAACTCTCTGCTAGGCACTTTCCCTACGTTAGCACATTTAACCTTCACTACAACCCTGTGAGCTGTTGCAGTCCTGCCCCCAGATCACAGTGAGGACACCGAGGCTAAAGAGGTGAAGGGACTTACTCCGGTTTACTCAGCTGCAATAGGGAAAGCTGGGATTCAAACCCGGTTTTGTCAGACTGAAAAGCTCATATTTTTGGCTCATTAGAATTGCTGTTTACTGAAAGGCATAGAGATATTTGCTTATTTAAAAACTTTGGGCTCAAGGGGGTGGTCCTCAGCAGGTGAAGGCAAGAGCTCCTGGAGAGGGCGTCTCTGTCTGAAGTCCCTTCAGGTCAGCAGGTCAGCCTGCGCCCCGCTCTGCCCCCAACCCGTGGTTCTGGGATGTTTGTGTTGCACAAGAGCAGTTGCTTGACTAGAGGTAGCTGCCAGGCCTCTTGGCTCCAGATTCCTGGTCCAAAGGCCCAAGAGCCTCTGGGTGTGGCGGCTTCAGTCCAGACATCAGCCAGGGGCCCCAGCCCGCTGTCTTCCACGGGAGCCTGAGCCCCTCACTTGCTCGGTCTGAGCTGTTTCCTGCCCACTATGAACTCCTCTGTTCCTTTTAGTCTTAGCCCTTCTGCGCCCTCTCAGTCCCTGGAAATCTGGGCCAGCCCTCTTCCCAGCACCCGCATCCTCAGGAACCTCCCACATCGCTCTCACTCATTGCCGGCTGGGGCTCATTCACTACCTTGGGAGCTCTCAGCTTCTGCCAACTGAATTCTGCATACCCAAAACCCAAAGAGCTACCATCATCCTCACCCTAGCCAATCCATGGGCCTGTCCTCACCATAGACACATGCATATACATGCATACTCACGCGTGTGCACACACGTGCACACACACACACAGTCTCCAAGCTGGAAACAAGGTTTGAGGATGAAGCCTGAAGTCGTGGCTTTCCAGCTCCTGTGTGTGATTCCCGGGATCTATCATCTTCCTCCCTGAGCTCACGTGCATGCACGAACACACACACAGACACACACGCAGTGACCGGACATATCCAGAAATACAAACACAGATGCATAGATGCATTACACACAGAGAGTTGCAGACACAGGCCAACATATCACACACTATCAGTTGCCTGCCTATCTGGTGGAGATGAGCTGCTGCCCTGGAGACTTCTCCTTGCCTGGAAGCGTGATGGTGGAGGGAAGGTGCTTGAGAGCAGAAGCCCCTGGGATAGGTGATGAGTGGATAGGAATTCCATTCTGGCTGCTCTGATGTTGCCTCCCCATTCACAGTGGGTCTCCATGCTGGCAAAAGGCAAGCACTCACCATTCCCCTCACTGGGGCTCAGCTTTGCCATTGGTAAAGTGCGAGATTGATCTAGATGGTCTTTGCAGGCCCTGCAAGCTCTGGCTTCCAGCACAGCTGAGAGGCCCCAGTGGCACAAGACTCCAAAGGCTTCTTTGAGCGATCACAGGTCTGCGTTGGTTAGACCAAGCCTTTGTAACCATCCAGGCAAAGATGCTCCCTTCCAGTCCTTCCTGGTGCTCTCGCACTTCCCCAACAGAATCCTCAGGCCGCAGTCCCCAGCAGGGGTTATATAGATGGCCAGACTGGGGTCTCTAACCTCAGTCTGGGCCTCTGCCTCTACCCTAAGCAACTCAGCTGCCTGGATCCAGCCGGAGGGGTGGAGAGAGAGGACTTCAGACTGGCAGGAGTGGAACTGCCCTTTCTGTCTGTCTCCTTCCCTCCAAGGCTCTGGAACTAGCTCCACTTTCCTCTCTAGCCTAAGGAACTTCAGCATCTTTTGCCCAACCACCCAACCCCTCTGCCCTCTTAGTTTCTTGACTTCTCATCTCCAGTGCTCAATTCCTTCATTCCACCTCAGCTACACTTCTTCATACCTCATCACCTTCAGGACTTTATTACCCTTGTCATCACCCTGAGCCATTCCACCTCTGAGAAACTCTGACACCCTACTCTTGACTGTAACTCCACTGCTACCTCCATACAAACATGGGTACAGCATAAACACTGTTCTAAGCCATATATATATATGTATATACATATATAAAATTATTTTTTTTTTGAGATGGAGTCTTGCTGTGTTGCCCAGACTGGAGTGCGGTGGTGCAGTCTCGGCTCACTGCAACCTCTGCCTCCCAGGTTCAAGCGATTCTCCTGCCTCAGCCTCCTGAGTACCTGGGACTACAGGTGCACACCACCACACCTGGCTAATTTTTGTATTTTTAATAGAGATGGGGTTTCACCATGTTGGCCAGGATGGTCTTGATCTCCTGACCTCATGATCCCCTGGCCTCAGCCTCCCAAAGTGCTGGGATTACAAGCATGAGCCACCGCGCCCGGCCGCCCTTTATATCTATTAACTCATTTAAGTGCCATGACAACCCTTAGGTAGCACTACTGCTGTCGTGATTTATGGATTGGAAAACAGAGGCCTGAGAGGTCAGAAGAATTGCCTAAGGTCACAGACGTCATGGTAATACAGGGCAGAGCTGTGATTCAAACCTAGGCTGTGTGTCTCCTAAATCTGTGCCCTTCATAACTCCACACTGCCTCTGGCTGTAACTGTTCTCTGATCTCATGCAATCCCTGGAACTCCACAGTTTTCTCCACGATACTCTTGCTTCCACTTCTGTCTGCATCTATCCAAGAACCCAAATTGCCTTATTTCCATTACTCTGTTGCAACTTCACTTGTCCCTTTGTCTTTCTGCCAAAGCTGCCAGCAAAGCCTCAATTGCAACAGTCTGGCTTTCTGCCACCTCAAGTCTATGCCTAAACTGCTAAGCCTTGTAGGTGAAAAAACCACAGCTGGGCGGCATGGGCCCTTTGTACATCCACATCCCTGGCATCACTGTGGTCCTTAAGGATCCCGGGAAACCTCCCACTTCCTAGTCTGAGCTCACCAGCCCGTCACTGGACTGTACCTCCCACTGGATGCACCTAAGAAGGCCTCTCCCATCTTGAAACAAAACCCTCCTTCAACCCCACATCTGCCTCCAGCTAACACTCTGCTCTGTCCCTTTCTTGAAAGCACTGTCTACAGTATATATCTCACCTCCTTGTCAAGAGCCAATCCACTCCAGTCTGGTTTCTGCCCCATCACACCACAGACTCTGCTTTCACCAAGGCCACCAGCTGACTCCTTTTTGCTGAATTCCATGAACACTGTTCAACCCTTACCTAACTTGACCTCTCCAGAGCTTGGCACCTACTGAAGCCTCCCTCCTGGAAACATACTCTTCCCCTGGGATACAGTTCCCTCAATTTCATCTTCGCCCACAGAGCCCACAGACCCAGCCAGAAAATCTGGGCTTCATCCTCAGCTCCTGTCTCCCGAGGCTTCCCTCCACACATTTGCCATCTATCACCAAGCCCTGCAGACTCTCCCCGGCAAGCATCCCAGAATCCATCCCTTCCTCTCTAGTCTCACCACGGCCCCATCTCTCCTCCTAGGATCCTCACGGCTGCTGCCCAGCCCTGCCCCCCTCCCCACCCCCGCCTTGATTTTGCTCTTGCAGGGCTGACCTCACCAGGTGTGTGAGCTCCCTGTGCCTGAGCCATGAGCCTACTTTCTCTTCCCCTGGCTGACCCCAGCTCTACCTTCAGAGTGCAGCTGGGATGCTGCTTCCTTCCTTCCTTCTTTCAGATTTCCAAAACTCTGCAAATCAGGACTGTTAAACTCCTGATACCCTCATGGTGCCATGACTCCTGTGTCCAGGTCTGCAGGCCCCAGCCATCTTCCTTGAGGGCCAGGATTATGTCCACCTCGTTTGTTGCAGTATCGCCAGTGGGGGTGGGGGGAGGGGCGGTGCCTGCCTCTCCCCAGGTGAATATTGGTTAAATAAATGGCCCGGTGAATATTGGTTAAATAAATGG
>NW_026652283.1:47419762-47504880 GCF_009828535.3 Hylobates moloch
AATATTGGTTAAATAAATGGCCCGGTGAATATTGGTTAAATAAATGGTGGGGGAGGCATTGGTCAGAGGGGCGTTTTCTGCCCTCCTGGCTTCACCTGTCTCTTGGATTTGAAGTTGCTCTGTGCTCTCCTCTCTTCCATCCCCTCCTCACTTTGGGCCTTGGGGAGGATGTGGAGGGGACAGGTGAGATTCTAGGGCAGAGTCCTACCCAGTTCAGAGCAGGGCGGGGTGAGAATGGAGCAGAGGAATCCCCGGAGCCCGCGGCCAGTGCCTGCGGAGTGTCTCCCCTTCTCCTGCTCCCTATCTTTCTCACCCCTGTCCTCTCGCGGCTACAGGTTCTTGACCACTTGTCTGGGCACTACTCCTGTCTCCTGGAGCTCAGGCTGGATGGAGTCTCTCCCCCCGTTCCGGTAAGCGTCCCCTCCTCAGCCCCCTCCCGCCAGCGTCCCCTAGCTCCTTCACTTGCCTGAGCCGGTCCGTGGACACTCCCCTGCGGGTCCGACCCGGCTGACCCTTGAGCACCCTGGGTCAGCAGGAAGGAAGGATCCCGCGGGCGCAGGACCACCAGGAGAGAGGCCGGGCCACCTCCTCCGCCGTCCGCTGACTTCTAGGGGCTGGGCCGGCGCACAGCAAGGGGGTTGGAGGTAGGGTCGCCCTCTCCCACGCGGCTGGGTTCCCAGGCGGTGTCCTGGGCCGAGCCGCTTGGAGATCCTAGATCAGCAGGTGGGTGGGAAAGGGCGCCCCGTCCTGGGCCCCCCGCCCCTGCGCGCAGGGCAGAGACGCGCAGACCCGCTCCCACTGGGCTCGGCTCCCTTGGAGCAGCCCCGGCGGCGGCGGCGTTGGGCTGGGAGGGGCCAGTGCCGGTCCCCAGCTGCCTCCCGTCACCCGGAACCCCTCTCCTTCAAGCGTTGACCGCCGACCCTCAGCTCCCCTTCAACCCGGGGCGAGCGGGGTTCTTACCATACACCTCCCCTCTCCGCTCCGTCCTTCTGCCGTTCTCCTCTACGCTTCGCGGTCTGCAAGCACCCTTGCAAATAACTCCTAGCCCACCCACACCGTCTCGTCCGCACTTTCCGAGAGCCAGGCACGGATATATTGCAACTCACTCTAGGGCAGGGGTACAAGTCGAACTGGCTCTGCCTTCAACTTCAAATGGATTCTTCTTTCTGGAGCGGGGCTGGAGCTGTGGGGCGGGGGAGGGGGGATTTTTCCAGGGATGGACTTGTTTTCAGCACCCCTTCCCCAATCAACTACCAATCCTGCACCCTAGAAAGGGGTGTGGCCATGAGCCTGTCTAGGGAGTGACTCTTTCTCCTGGTGGTGTGTGTAGGAGCTTTTTGGGATGAGGGCTGGGGAGGAAGTGCTGGGCAGCAGGCGCCCCTCAAGGCTGGGCTGTGTGGGAGGGAAGACTGAGGTGCTGACTTTTCAGATCCTGGAGGAGTTCAGCTGAAAGAGCATCTCTCCAACCTCTGCCTTCATTCGTTTACTCATCCATTCATAAACCCTACCTGATGTGACTGTGTGCCAGGCAGCCTTCATGCTGACGGTGGCCCTGTGGGGGAGGGCTACCATATCCTCCCTTTGCATCTGGGGAAAGCCAGGCTCGAGGCCCCACAGCCTCTTGCCCTAGCCCCTGGGATCCAGGATGTGAGTTTTATCTCCAGACTCCAGCCCCCAGCCTGTGCCGTCCTCCTCCAGGTTGGCCCAGCAGGCATGTGACTTCAAGGAATCTGCTTGGACCAAGTAGTCCCCACCTTTAGATCACTTGTGCCGGGCACAGTCACAGTCACAGTCCTGGTGTGAGAATGGCTGTTGGAAAGAACCAATTTCATTTCTTGAACAGACCACTGGCAGAGCTTGGTTCAAGGACCTGTCCCTGTCCACACCCCTGTCCCATGCTGAAATATTGGAGGGTTCTACTTCTCCCTAACGCTACCTACCATACCACCCACGCCAGCTAGGCCTGACCTCACCTTTTCTCGAAGTGTGAGGGGGAGAAGCCACATGTCTCCACATTGACTACTCCTGTGACCACAGGGAGGGAGTGGAGAGGTTGAGGTTGGGGATGTACTTGAGCAAGATGTATTGGGATATTCACCTGGGCTGGAGGGAAGATGTTTCAGGAAGCCCACTGCAGGGAAAAAGAGGAACTAGAGTCCCAGGCTCAAGAATTTCCACTCAGTTTAAGGGTCTTTTGAAGCCTCACCCAGTTCTTCCCCAGTGGACATAGCTCTTGCCATTGTATGTTTTCATTCCTTGATTTATTCCACCTGGGCCCCAGCATCTCTCTGTGCCTGGCCCCATCAGGCTTCGGGGATTCCATAGCCCCGCTCTGGGGAGAGCATGGCTGAGGGGTTGATGGGCAGGGGGTAGGGAATCACACTTTCCGCAGCTCAGGCTCCACATCCCCCATTCCCACCCCCTCCACCCTGGGGTATCTCTGGGGCACTGAGGTGAGGATCGAAGATGGATAGGAGGAAGGGTCTCCCCATTGATTGAGGCGGGACCAGCAGCCTGAGATATTGTTGATGAAGGAAAGGAGAAGGGACAGGGAATAGGCAGCAGCTGGGTGGAGAGGAGGGCAATTTAAGGAGAGGAAGTTGCTTCTCTCAGCTGAAGGAACTGAAGTCTCTACACCTGGCCAGCATTTGTGGAAGGCAGCCCCTTCATGGAGGTCTGTCGCGCTGTGGTCAGAGAACTGATCCCTTCCACCTGTGCAGAGGACAGCAGAAGATAGAGCCTTGGATAGGGAGAGATAGGAGACCTGGCTGCAGGCCTGGCCCTGTGACCTTTCACCATAGGACTCGATGAGTCCTTTTTCCAGTGGGGCCTCAGCTTTCCCATCTGAGATGGACTCTGCTGCTTCAGAAAATTTTGGTTTTCCAGCATCCACTAGGGTGTCTTCTGGGTGCTTGGCCCTCTGCTCCCACTCTCAAGAGGGGAAATAGACAAAGGCCACTCAGAGTGGTCCGTGAAGGAGGGAAACCCTGGGGCTGGGAAGCACAGTGAAGTCAGGGGAGGCTTCTAAGAGGAAGTGCCGTCTCCCTTGATCCTGGAAGAAGGACGTGATTTCTAGCTTGTTTTCTCACTAAACCAGGCCAGAGGCCGTATGGAGAGGGTATCTGTAGAGGTCAAACAACTCTGCCTGGAGGGTGCAGGTGTGGAGGGAGGAACAATGTTTTCTGTGAGGACACACCTGGGCCTCCTTGCTCCAAACTTGCTCTACCCATGGTAGATGGGACTTTGAAGTAGCAGGGAATTGTTTTTACATTAAATTGAATCCATTAACATTTATTAAGCACCTACTGGTCTGGTGCTAGACACTAGAGCAGGGGCAACGTTCAGTAGACTTAATTTGGCTTAATAATTGTTTTGTGAAAAGGAAGACTTCAACCCTGCCTGAAAGGTGGCAAGACAGAGGTTGGTGGAAGAGAATGAGGAGAGTACGTGGGTAGGAGACTTTTTTTGAACAGGGCCTTTAAAAGTGGGGAATTTGATAGGCAGAGGGAAGCAGGGAGGGTCCTGGAGAACACGGGGCAAAGCTTGGAGACAGCAATGTGTTTTGCTTGTTCAGGGAGCAGTGAGAAGATGGGGGGAAGAGAGAAGTCAGATCACGAAAAGCCTTGAGTGGTGGAGTTAGACACCAAGGGTCTCAGGGCTGGGCTCAGCTGAGAAGTCGCCTCTTCTGACCCCCAGGCAAGGTTGTTTGTACCTGTCCCTTTGTGAGCCCCCCAAATTCCCCCATCTGATTCACTGCTGCTGAGAGCCTGTCCCTGAGGATAATGCCAGGAGTTCTGATATTTGGAAAAGGATCTTGTCTAGCCCTTCTTTTGGGCTAGTGAGCTCTAGAGCCCCTGGGCTAGACCATGGGGGTGGAGGGTCCCTGTCTGTGGTTCTTGTGGGCCTGTGGTTCACTTCTGTAGCCTGGTTAGAGCAAGGGACTGGGGCATCCTGGTCACAGTCAGGGCCTTAGACCCCAAATTCCAGAGAAACAAATCAGTAGATCGAACAGACAACAAAACTGAGCTGCAGTCCAGAAAGAAAGGCCAGGGCAGGAGCCTGAAACGTGGGAACCCTGTGGAGGCATCTGGCGACACCTTGCTCCAGGCCCCAGCCCACACCAGTGGAATCCATTTTGGAGAGGCTTGGCCGGGCGAGTGCAAAAGGCCCCATTCCAGACACTGTTCCCAGCTGCTCTGGGGTCTGCAAGGCCTGGCTTGTCTCCAGTTCGGGTCTTCTAACCCAGGAGGGCACTGAGACAGGGGCAGCAGGCAGGATGGGAGGGCAGGGCAGGGCAGGGGCAGCCCCTCAGACTTTGCCTCAGCATTCCTCAGCCCCTCGGGTCCCCGGCTTCAGCTTCTCCAGGGTCCTGCTCACGGTGGACAGGCTGCTGCGGGCTCCTGGGGAAGAGACCAGGGACGAGGACGGCCTCAGTAGACAGGTCCCCGTGGAGTTGTCAAGGTCAGAGGAACTCAAAGGGACCCAAGGCCGGGGTGCCTGGTGACCGCAGCGCTGGGATAGAATGGAGAGAGGGGAGCATCCCAGGGGACAGTTTCAGCCCAGTTTAAAGAGGTACCTCTGGTCAGGATGGCTTTCAAGAGGACAGCAGCATAGGCTGGGGGTAGAGACAGGACCCCGGAGCCCACTGCCTGGTTTGAGCTTTGGCTGCCGCACTTCCTGGCTGTATGGTCTTGGGCATGTCACTAAATCTCCCTGTGCCTCGGTTGCCCCTTATGTAAAATGAAACTAATGATAGTGCCACCCTCATGTGGTTGTTGTGAGACTTAAAAGAGTGAATAATAGATGAACAGGGCTCAGAACAGTGTCTGGAATGGGGCCTTTCACTGAGTATTAGGCCTCCAACCCCTGGTGGCAGAGACTGGGCTGGGACCATCTTTGAGAAACTCCTGCCCTGGAATTTTCCAGGTGTGGGGTGGAGGAACAAGGAGATGCCCAGTTTGGGATGTGAACTTTAAACTGGGGTGGTTAAAGCTAGTACCCAAAGCTGGTACCCATGGGTGCCTCTTTAAACTGGGCCGAAACTGTCCCCTGGCGTGTCACCCCCTCCCCATTCTATCCCAGCTCTGCCCTGGGCACTGGGAACCCCAGCCTTGTGTCCCTTTGAGTTCCTCTGACCCTGGGGGAGATGGGAGAGGGGAGTGGGAAAATAAACTGAGGCATAGGACCTGGGGGAGGGGAAAGGGAGGGAGGGGGAGGGGAAAGGAAGAGAAGGGGAGGGAAAAGGGAGAGAGGGGAAGGGGCAGGGAGATGCCCTCCTTCCAGTGACCATGCTGGGCAAGACAAAAGCCCTCAGAATAAGCAAGAGGAGATCAGTTCAGCTTGGAGCAGCAAGGGTCTGACTGTGCACATGGGGGAACTGCCAGCAGTACCGTCCCCCTGCACTGGGGAAGCCCCTTCGGCATGCCGCTCAAGGCTCCCGGGCCCCACGTTGCTGCTCAGTCAGGGAGGGGAGATGAAAGACGGATTCAGGCTGGGCACGGTGGCTTATGCCTATAATCCCAGCACTTTGGGAGGCCAAGGCGGGTGGATCACCTGAGGTTGGGAGTTCGAGACCAGCCTGAACAACATGGAGAAACCCCGTCTCTAATAAAAATACAAAAATTAGCCGGGTGCGGTGGCTAACGCCTGTAATCCCAGCACTTTGGGAGGCCGAGGCGGGCGGATCACGAGGTCAGGAGATCGAAACCATCCTGGCTAACACAGTGAAACCCCGTCTCTACTAAAAATACAAAAAAAAAAATTAGCCAGGCGAGATGGCGAGCGCCTGTAGTCCCAGCTACTCAGGAGGCTGAGGCAGGAGAATGGCGTGAACCCCAGGGGGCGGAGCCTGCAGTGAGCCGAGATCGGGCCACTGCCCTCCAGCCTGGGCAACAGCGAGACTCCATCTCAAAACAAACAAACAAACAAACAAACAAAAAACAAAAATTAGCCAGGCGTGGTGGCACATGTCTGTAATCCCAGGTACTCGGGAGGCTGAGGCAGGAGAATTGCTTGAACCCGGGAGGTGGAGGTTGCAGTGAGCCAAGATCGCGCCATTGCACTCCAGCCTGGGCAACAAGAGCAGAACTCTGTTTCGAAAAAAAAAAGACGGACTCGGGAATTTCTGGAACTTACCTTCCTTGTTGCCATTGGTGCTGGATCTTCCTTCCCCCTGGTCTGGCCCTGGATGGGGATGGATTCTTAGGCTCCCTGCAGGATGAGACCACCCCAAGCCCTCTGATTACTGAGCCATTCCGCACATCAAGCCCAGGTTGGGACGGGAAGTCCTTCTTGCTGTCTAGTCTCCATCCCTGATGCTGTCTTTGCTCCATTGCATTCCTTTAGGTCTCATATGATCTGGGCTGATTTGGACAGGAGAAAAAGAACTGGGCCCTTGAAGGAGGAAATGGCAGATCTTTTAGGGAGGTGAAGTCCTGGGGACAACTGGGGCCATGGAAAGCCCCATAGGATTGGCAGAGATGGCTTCCTGTATGTGGGGAGCTGAGATGAGGTGGGAGCTATGCAGAGGCCGTAGGGTCTTAGGGAAAATAGAAGGTCTTTCATGGGGGCTCAGGGATGGAGAGGGAGTTATTTAGAGATGTTGGAGGCTTTGGGGAGTCATAAAATCTCTCAAGGGAGATGGACTTCCCAGCTCTGAGCTGGTCCAGGCACCTTTGCTGCAGGCACTGGGCTGGATTCTGCCCTGTTGTAGTCATGGCAACGCCTGCACAACACACACACACAGCAGCTCTAACACAGACAGCTAGTGTGGTCTCACACATGGGCTCATCGCAGCCGCACAGTAGGTCACAGACGAACACACAAAGGATCTGGAACAGTCCTTGGCAGAGGGGTCTGCTGGGGTCAGGGAGAGGCCTCACCTATGGTAGGCAGGATGTGGTCCAGGTTGAACCGAGCCTTCAGGAAGGGGTAGGCCAAGATGAGGAACCCTGAGAAGAGACATAGGGGGTTCTGTGATGGGGAGGGGCCTGGTGAGTGTTGAGGCTGTGGGTGGGCCAGGAGCTCGAGGGGTGGTTTGTGAGATATGGGTGTACATGGGAGGAGCACAGTGTGCAGAGTTGGGACTGTGTGTAAATGTGAGCCCGTGGGTGTGTGCGTCTGGGTTGGTGGGGGCAGTGCCTGTCTGGGGAAGGGGCTACAGACTGTGAAGGCCCCAGCTGCCTGGCTCCACCGTTCCTAAGTGAAGAGCAGGTTGCTGGAATGAGCCTGGCTGATACCACCGCTGCATCTCTGCCGTCCCCACGCTTCCCCAGGGCCCCCAGGGCCGGACTGGGCGCTTGTCCTCAGCATGCTCCTCCCCACCCAGACCTGGGGGGCAGGAAGCGGACCCAGTCCTGCCTTGCCCGCCCCCACTCCATCCCCCGATGAGCATCTGTGCCAGAACCCGCAGGCATAGATACCCAAAGCCCCCTAGCCTGATGCTTCTGGTCCTGCTTTTGGCCCGGGGTGGGGGTGGGGTGGGGTGGGGTGAGGGATGGCATTCAGCGTCACGGCGAGGCAATCAGTGGGCCTGGCCCACACAGACAGATAGATGGGCACAGCTGCTGTGGAGGCAAACAGGGAAAGAAGATGAAACCCTTTTTCTGAGCTGGAGCCTGTCTTGGCTCAGAGAGTCCTCAGGAGCTCTGTCCTTTTATCTGCTGCCATCAACCCCCTGTTCTGCCCAGATAGGCTGATGAATCCCACCACAAATCCAAGAGCCTAGAACTTGGGGCTGGAGAGCCAGCGGGAGGAGCCAGAAAGGAGTGTGACAGCCAGCTCCCCTTCTTTTCTCCTCCCCGTGGCTGGAAGGAGCCCCAGCGCATCCCTCCCCTCCCGCCTGTGCCCCTGATGGCGGCCTTGCTCACACCTCTAGCTTCCATTCTCCCCAGCTGATTCCTGCTGACCCAGCCCTTCCCTGTTCCTTGTTCAACTGACCATGCCCCTGCCCCCACCTCCAGAATCTCCCTTCCCTCTCCCAGCCCAGCCCCGGCTCACCCAGAACAGCAGCGCCAATAAAGACACCGCCCATGGTAGCTGCAGCCTTGGATACGGAGATGCCGATAATGATGCTGCCAGCCACAAGCCCGAGAGCCACGCAGGCCAGCTGCAAGCAGCGGAAGTCTCTGCTGCTGATGGGGATGTCCATGCAGGCGCACCTGGGGCACTGCCTCCAGCCGGTGCAGTCTGGCCCCAGAAAAGTCCTGGAAGTTTCTGGGCTCTTAGATGTCTCCTTGTTGGTGCTCCAACTTCAGGGTAGGAGTTTCTGGGCAGTAAGATTATAGGTGGGGAACCCTGGGATTTATCTGCAGTCCTATCCCGCTGCTCCACTAGGGGCCCCCCAGTCCCACCTTGACCAGGGATCTGTACGAGGTCACCCAGCTTACTCTTCCTCTCTTAAAGCCCTCTGAAGCTGAAGCCCACCTTTGGGACTCCTGTGTGGCTACATTTCTGCTTTGGCTGCCAGAGTTCTAGGGAGCTGGGCCTGTTCCATAGGATCCTTCCCTGCCAGCCTCCACCCAGGAGGGTTCAAGCTCCCCTGCCGAGGACATCCTGCCCCAGCTTCCTAGAGCCACTCACTTGCCACTGAGCCTCAGCCTATGAAAATTTAAAGCAATGAGAGGCAGGGTGAGGGGTAGTTGGTCCAGCGGCCACAGGCTCCTCAGAGATGTAGGCAGCAGGGAGGTGCTGAGTTATTCATGAGGTTGCAATGTGAGTGGCTGTCTGGGTCCCAGGGCCCAGCGGGCAGTCAGCCCAGGTTCCACTGCTGTTTCCTGAGGGGGAAGAACGAGCTGGTGGCTTTGCATGTCGTTCAGAAGCCAGGGATGTGAGGAGACTCCTGGTCACATGCTCAGGGCCCACTGTGCTGTGCTCTGCCCTTTGGCCTGGAGGTGCACCTGGGGTCTCTGCTTGGAGTCTGAGATAGACACACGGCAGGAGGCTCAAGAGACAGGAACTGTACCTGGGACGGAAAGCGGACAGGGAGAGGCATCCCTCCAAGTCTGCTCCCTACCCCTGCCCATCCCATCCCCATCCTGTCCACCTCTGGGCTCCCAGGTAGGGCTGAGGGCGTCCTAGTTTGAGGCTTGATCTCAGGGGACTCCCTTGTCGTCAGGTGGGCTTGGTACCCTCCCCCTTTTTAGTGGCCAGTGGAATGGAGAGTGAGCGCTTCTAGCCACCTTGGGGATCCCCGACTGGGAGTGACAGAGAAGAGCAGTGGTGGCGCTGGTTTGGGCAGGAGGAAAACACCTAAGGGGTAGGGTAGGGAAGAGGACTTGGTAGGGGCTGGGTGCTGGGAGTGGGAGGCTGGGTCATGGTTGGTGCCTTCCCATCCGCTGAACTGAGCACCTGCACCCAGCCTGTCTGAGTTACTTGCAGGATGCCCCACCCCGAGGCTGGGAAGTGGTCACCAACCCAGCCTAGCCCTGAGCCCTGCCCCGGCCGCCAGTTCCAGCCTTCATCATTCCTTGCATTATTTGGCCCTTTATGGATCGGGGCCTCCTCAGGCCCAGAATATGGCCCCAGCCTGGCCCTGCACCTGGGCACAATTCCTAGGGTCCCACAATCCTGCTCAGAGTCCCGTCGCCAGCCTCCCTGGCTTCTCTTTGGATGCCCCCTCTCTGCACCGCATCTGCAGTCTCATATCGCCAGGCTCAACTTCTTGTTCCTCCACCTGCCTCCATGGCTGCCCTGTTCTTGTTCTATCTCTTCTGTAGCCTGAGAGCCCCTTGAGGGCAGGTTCCAGGAGTGAGCTCCCCAGAATGCTGTGGCTGGGAGGGACCTGAGCTAGGCTTCTGGACACGAGGACAGAGTTCAGGGAGAGTGCTTGGACTGCACGACAACCTCCAGTCGTCAAAGAGGAGGGCTGTGGACACAAGGGAACCTCTGTCTGTAACTAGAGGCATTCCTTGTATGTGGAGAAGGGGGCCTGAGAAGGCCCAGGGTCACCTGAGTGGAGCTTCGGCTCACGATGAGTCTGTAGAGAGGGGTGACTGCAGCACACGGATGGGCCCTGGACTGTGTTCCTGTTCCCCACAGAAGGAAAGCCCCTGGAGCTGGGCACTCCCCAGCCATGGCACTGCTGCCAGCATCTGCTGTGCCTCCTGCCTGGATGAGATCTGATTATTCCTCTAATTAGGCATCAAATCATAGCCCATGTCTCTGTCACACATAATTGATCCCCCACTGCCTTAGTTTTAGAAGGAGCCACCAAAATAATTGTCCATGAAACGTGTTCCTTGCTCCTCTCAAAGTCTAAGGCTGAGGGCGACTCTCACACCCTCACCAAGACAGAAGCTCTTGGGGCCGTGTTTTCCACCTCGCACTATGGGGCTCGGGCCAGCCATTCTGCCTCCCTGAGCCCACTGCCTTGTCTGGTGATGGGGATGGGGGTGGCAGAGGCACCTGTGCACTGCTTCAGATCTCAGAAAACACCGTGACCTCAAAGGAGAGGCATGTTAAGCCTTTGTCAGTTTCAAGATCACAGAACCAGGGCCGTCCCAGCTCTTTATAAACAGGTGGGGAATCCAAGACATGGGGAGACAGAGGAATTGCCCCAGAGTCCTCGTGGATCCTGCCCCTCTGGGAAGTACTGTGGCCTATCTGCCCCTGAATTTCAACACTGTCTTAGTTGAGGTGGGAGGAATTGGCAGCCCCATCTTCAGAGGCAGACATTGTGTTAAAAAATTAGTCAAGGGACCAGGCACTGTGGGATTACAATCCCAGCGCTTTGGGAGGCTGAGGCGGGAGAACTGCTTGAGGGCAGGAGTTCAAGACCAGCCTGGGAAACATGGTGAAACCCTGTCTCTACAAAAACAAAAATTATCCAGGCACAGTGGTGCGTGCTTGTAGTTCCAGCTACTTGGGAGGCTGAGGTGGGAGGATCACTTGAGGAGGAGGTTGCAGTGAGCCGAGATCACACCACTGCACGCCAGCCTGGGCTATGGGTGTGAAATCCTGTCTCAAAAAACCAAACAAAAAAAAACAAAACAATGAAAATCAGTCAAGGCCTGTCTCTTTCCCTCAGGACCAGGAGTGCGTCATTAAAGGTTCCCAAAACAGCTGTGATGTAGAGAGGGAGGCCTGCCAGTTCTTTCCTCAGTTTGGGCTATATCATCTCTGAAGAAGAAAATGTATGTGTGTCCTTGAGTGATGTGCTCAGAGCGATAGGTAAATGAGTTCAGGAACCTCTCTGTGAGCCATGCTGAGAGGGAGGCCCAAGGCACCAGGGCTCCATCGCCCCACCAACCCTCCACCCCTCCCAAGCATCGGAGCCTCCCCACTGAACCGGGGTGCTCTTGGAGGCCACAGTTCTCAGGAGTGGCAAGGCCACGGGCACATTGCTGAATTGCATCACTCAGTCTCTTCTCTCTGTCCCCTGCTGAGGCAAGGGTTATAGAGTGTCTGCCCATGCTCCTTCCTTCTCAGTGCACCAAGTCCAAGTGTGGCATGGGGGTGGGGAGGAACAGTGGGCGAAAAGGCCCCAGTTTGGTTTGGTTCTGTTTATTTTCCTTGAGGGGTGAGAACACTGGAAAAGAGAGTGATTAATTCACCAGTCCCCTGGGGGACGGGTAGCTTTCTTGGACCATTTGGAAGCTGAAGTCAGGGAAGCGGCTTCCAAGGCAACTGCTACCATGGCAACAAGAGTGCTAGCCTTTGGGGGACCTTGTTCCTCGGCCCCCTCCAGACCTGAATTGGCTGGAGTGCTGGCATGGGACCAAGGCACCACTATTCATGGAGGTGGGTGTGGGAGGGGCAGTCGGCCAGGAGGGAGGAGGGGCCCCCAGAGCCCAGGCAGATAGACACATAGAGGGACAAAAACTGGACGGTCCCTGTGCCCAGAGGCCCTCAGACAGGAGTCCTCAGGATCCAGCTGAATCAGGGCTGGGGCTGGGGCCAAGGCCTGATCACTAGGTTTGAGAAGAGATACCTGAGGTTTGAGACGCTCCAACTGGCTGGGACCAGCTCTCTCCTTCTAGGCCCCACCCATGCATGAGCTGGGGAGCTGCCTTCCATTATCGCAGATCCTATGCCTGGAAGGGGCTCTGTGGTCTCACAGCCTCCTCAGTGCGTCTGCTGGATCTGCCTCTGTCCAGCAGAGCCAGGACTTCCAAGGTCACCAGTGAATAGTGGCAGAGGCAGTACTGGAACCCAGGGCTCCGGTCCCAACTTCAGGCTCTTCCTGTTGTGCCACAGCTGCCCCTCTGGGCCAGGGACTGCATCCCGGAGGGGCAGAGCAGCCTGTCCGCAGGAGGATCCCACAGAGGGACAGAGGTCTGGCTCATCTTTTTTTTTTTTTTTTGAGACAGAGTCTCGCTCTGTCACCCAGGCTGGAGTGCAGTGGCGCGATCTCGGCTCACTGCAAGCTCCGCCTCCCGGGTTCACGCCATTCTCCTGCCTCAGCCTCTCTGAGTAGCTGGGACCACAGGCCCCGCCACCACGCCCGGCTAATTTTTTTGTATTTTTAGTAGAGACGGGGGTTTCACCGTGGTCTCGATCTCCTGACCTCGTGATCCGCCCGCCTCGGCCTCCCAAAGTGCTGGGGTTACAAGCGTGAGCCACCGCGCCCGGCCAGCTCATCTTAAGAGGCCCACACCTATCTCCACAGCACACAGTGCTTCTGTAGAGTGCTCCCGGAGCCAAGGACTAGGGAGGGCTCGTCTCTAGCACTGGGACCGTGAGTTGTGTGATTCTGCCCTGGTAGACAACAGTAAATACAGGAGTCCCCCATTATCCCTCGGGGACACGTTCTAAGGCCCTTGGTGGATGTCTCAAACCGTAGACAGTACCAAGCTATATATACTATGATTTTTCCCATACATACATATCTGTGATAAAGTTTAATTTATAGATTAGGTATAGTAAGAGATTAACAAAATAGAACAATTTTAACAATATATTGTAATAAAAGTTACATGGATGTGGTCTCTCTCTCAAAATATCCTATTATGTTGTACTCATTTTGACCACAGGTAACTGAAATTATGGAATTAAGCAAAACTGGATCAACGGGGACTACTCAATTAGCTAAAACTATAATAGCTAACATTTATGGAGCACTTACTATGTGGTCCTGGAACTGCTCTCAACACTTTGCATTTCTTTTTTTTTTTTTAGACGGAGTCTTGCTCTGTCGCCCAGGCTGGAGTGCAGTGGCGCGATCTCGGCTCACTGCAAGCTCCGCCTCCCGGGTTCACGCCATTCTCCTGCCTCAGCCTCTCCGAGTAGCTGGGACTACAGGCGCCCGCCACCACGCCCGGCTAATTTTTTTTGTATTTTTAGTAGAGACGGGGTTTCACCGCGGTCTCGATCTCCTGACCTCGTGATCCGCCCGCCTCGGCCCCCCAAAGTGCTGGGATTACAGGCATGAGCCACCGCGCCCGGCCCACTTTGCATTTCTTAATTTGTAACTTTCACAACAGTACCATGAAGTAAGCACTATCATCCCCATTTATAGTTGAAGAAACTGACTCTCACAGATTAAATAACTGGCCCAAGCCCCAGAGCTAGTAAGTGGCAGAGCTGGGATTTGAATGCAGGCAGCACAGCGCTGGGTCCCAAGCCTTCCTGGAGGAAATTCCACTTCCACCATTCCTAGCTGTATAGCCCTGGGCAAGCTATATTCCTTTCTCTGCTTGGTTTTTCATGTCAAGTGGGATAAAATAATAGTACCTACCTCATAGGACTGCTAAGAATTAAATGCTAATGCCTGTAAACTTCTTAGAAAGTACCTGTTACTTAGTAAGTGCATGATGATGCTGGCAAAACCAAGGTCAGCCAAAACCAAGGTCATGGTGTTTAAGCAGAGCCATGGAGGATGAGAGGGGCCTTGCCAGGCGGGCCAGGCTGGGGAGGTGGGCTGGGAAAGGGCACAGCTTGAGCCAAGGCACAGACGGGGAGTTGCAGCTGGGCAGGGTGTGGGCCAGGGGTGGAGAGTGCCTGACCCAGGAAGCCCCCTTGAAGTCACGTTCCTGTTGGGCCTCCCAGTAGGCCGGGCTGGAGTTCAGGGATAGAACTCATATCCTGGTTCTCGGTCTCCAGGGGCTGGGAGTCTGTGGGCCAAAAGGATCAGATTTTGCAGGTCTGTTTTCCTCACCAAGCCCACTCCAGGTAGATGAAAAAGGGATGTGAGGGTGTCAGGGCTACTGTCAAGGGAGGACTGTCAACAAACAGTATGTATCATCAACGGGGAGGCATTCATGGCATAGGACAGCTGGGAGCTTGGCCAGTCACCTGTCCCAAGTGAAGACCCCCTAATCCGATCTCCCCTCTCCGCCCTACCGAGGGAAAGCAGCTGTCATCAGCACCCAGTCCACTGCCCACTCAGACCTCCCTTGCCACCTCCTTGGGAACTTATAAAGGTCCTTCCCACCCCAGTCCTCTCCTGTCTGGCTCTGAGGATCACCTGGGACAATGGACACTAAAGTCCTTTGCATGATGTACATGAGGGCTGTGGATGGGAGGCGCCATTTTTCCTTGTTGCATAGTCCCGGGCACATGACACCCTTGATAAAGGCTTAGTAATGCTTTAGACAGAGGAGAAATTTGTTTCCTGCTTGTGGGCTGCTGGGCACAGAGGACACCTATTAAAGTACATTCTGGTCTCCTGTGCCATAGTTGCTGACACCACCTCTACCACTTGATGGGGAGCTCCTAGAAAGCAGAGGCTGTTTCTTACTCATTTCTGGGTCCTGGCTCAGAAGAAGCAATTGATAAATGTTCAATGAATTTCATTTCCTCACCTAGAAAAAAAAGCAGTTTCTCCTTCACCTTGTTTTTTGGGTCAAATATGGTTTTTATTCAGGGGTCCTGATAAGAGATACCTTCTCCCCACCCGGCTGGACTTAGCCCCAGTTTAGAAGGCCAGTCTCCTTCTCAGGTCTGCAGGTAAAAAAAGGACCACGAAATAGGCCACAGCTAGAATTTCAGTTTTATTAAAATAAGCACAATGTATAAAAGCACCGTGGTGTTGTATAAACGTCTGCCTGACAAATGCAAATCTATTTTTTTTATGTAACTCAATAGTTCTGCTTATCTGAATGGCTGTACCTTCATGCACTTGGGCAGCAGGCACTGCATCACTCAAACAGGGAAGTGAGGCTTCACCCCAGTGTGGCTTCACCTCAGGCACAGAGCTCTATCTAACTGCCCAGATCTGTGCCACCCACACAAGACCTGAGGACACAGCAGCAGACACTGATGCTGTCTCTAAGTTTGTCATAGGAACAGCTTAAAATCAGAATAATAGGGAACTGCTGATTAAAACCCAAATGCATGGACATTCCAGAAAGAAGAGCAAGCCGTTCCACTCTCTGGGAAGTTCATGGGCTTGCAGTGGGAGCTTAAGGTATCATCTTTGCTGGAACGGCATGGTTAAAAAAACCCAAACTTTAAAAAAAAAACAAAAAAAAAACGAAATACTACTGACTTTAGCAGCAATCACAAACAAAGGGGATGATAAACGAGGGACACATTTCGGTCACGGCAAAGAAAGATTATGTGCTTCTCCATGCTGCAGACCGGAAGAACTGATCTGATCTCCTGAATGAGGAAGGCTCCTTGCCCTTCCCTGAATTGAGGGGATGGCTTTGCTCAGCCAAGGGAGAAGACAGGCAAAGAGGACAGCTGGAGGACAGAGGAAGGTGGAAGGACCGCCAGAGGAGGGTGACAGAGCAGAGAGGGAAGAGGCACGTGTCGGCAGCCTCTGTCAACTGATGCTTCTTTCTTCTCCCTGCAGGCTGCAGCCCCAGCCGCCGCCGCTACAGCGGTGAGAGCAGGCCGGATCTCAGATCTGCAGGCGGGTGAGCAGGTGGAGCCCAGAGATGTTCCTGCTGCAGGCAATTATGCAAAGTGAGAAGTGATTGCTTTCCTTTTCAAAGACAACCCCTTTGGAAAAAGCTTTTTCCTCCAGGACCCTAGGGAAATGGGGGGTTGATGGGAACTTCAGGGCCTTCGTAGATGAAAAAGCCTGAATGGAGTCACAGAGCAGAGGCTGCCGCCTGCTCAGCAGACTTTAGCCACACAGGTTTCCAGGGGGACAATGCCTGGCCAGGCCTAGGGCCTATAAGGTGTGACTGGAGCATTTCAGAGTGCTGTGGGCGGGCTCCTGTCTTCACCACGGCCTGCCTGGGCCAGGGCCCGTCTCCGGGCCAGGCGTGACTTGCAGGGAGGGGAAAGCTTCATGGAGCACAGGCCATCGGCTAGTGCCTCTGGCTCCTCTGCTAGTTCGTTCTCTTCGTGCTGAGATAGCTGGCGGTTAAGGGCGATGGCCTCAGCTGCGAAAAGCGTCAGGTCCATTGTGCTGCTGTTCCTGCAGGGCCAGGGGAAAGCACAGAAAAGAGGGTCAGGACTCTAGGGTCATCCAGGCCAGCTCCGGGACACTCCCACTCGCTGCTGTGGCTCTACACTCCCACCAGATTTCCCAGAGCCGGGACGGGCTGCTCTCTCCAAAGCAGTTCTTGCCTAGGTTTGGAATCTTGCTTGACTGAGGGACTGTAATTTGAGCCCCAAGTACCGTCCCTGGACTTGATGGTAGGGGCAAGCTCCCCCTTCTCCTCAGAGCACCCTCCTCTGAGCTCCCACAACTCTACATACAGGTCTACCAGAGGCAGAGACTGGGCACAATAAATGCACCTGTCCCTCCCTCTCCCATCCCAGGCGGGGAAAAAGCTCCCAGAGCAGGGCCTGCGCCGCTTATGCCACATCCCCAGCACCTAGCTCAGGGCTAGCATGGACAGGCACTTTGGGTTTGCAGAATAAATCTTCTAAGGTGGATCTGAGGTTTGGCATCTAAAGGCATCTGGAGGCTGTTCTAGAGAGTCGGGTAGGAACCCAAATTGGGCAATAGCAACTGGGTCACACGAATTGAGATTAGGGAGGTGTATGACTTCCTTGTGTAGCTCCTAAAAGCTGGCCATGAGGCTGGTGCCAAAAAGGTTTCCCACACTGCTTAGCCCTGGCTCTTTGGGAACAGGGCAGGCCAGCTGTAAAAGGGCTCCAGAGTCAAACAGTCCAGGGCTGCTGTGTGGCCTTAAGCAAGTTAACTTGATCGCCACTCCTCACCTCTCTCATCTAGAACACCTCTCTTAAATTCATCGTGAAGATTATGGATATAATTATATCCAGCCCTTAGCACCACGTCTGACATGTGGTAAGGACTTACTATTTTTTTTGAGATGGATGCTTGCTCTGTTGCCCAGGCTGGAGTGCAGTGGCGCGATCGCGGCTCACTGCAACTTCCGCCTCCTGGATTCAAGCGATTCTCCTGCCTAAGCCTCCCAAGTAGCTGGCATTACAGGCACCTGCCACCATGCCTGGCCATGGTAAGGACTTAATCCTGGTGGCCACTATTATCACCGTCCGTCTAGTACTGTACGTGCCCCTCACTCCTGCTCCTTTCATTAAATACAAGGCAGAGGGAAGCCCTTGTGAATAACCCACGGGTAAGGTCTGTCTTTGGGCTGTAAGTTACAGTTCAATGGGGAAAACAGGTTTTTTTTCCTGCCAACAGTGCTAGGAGGCACGGTGCTGGAGGACAGAGGAACCAATCTAGGTGAAGGAAGGGAAGGGTGGGAGATAGATCCAGAGTAGAGGAAAAGAGAGTGAGGAGGGGAAATGGGCAGGGAGCCCCTTTGGAGAAAGCCACCTGAACCTAGAGATGGCTCCCCCGGCCCCCACCCCCATGGTGGCTGAGAGCTTGAGGAAGAGCAGGGCGTGGGGGTGGTCAGAGCATTTACCTCTGGAGGACTTGCGGCGTGGGGAGTCCCTTTTCTGGAGCTTGCTAGAATGGGAAGGACAGATGTGTAGGTAAAGCACTGCTCCCTCCTTTTAAGAACTGCCCCACCCAAGCCAGCAGTGGGTAGGTTACTATAGGCTGCTGGTGCAGCACAGGGACTTGGCTATGCTTGCTTGCAGGGTCAGGCCTACCAAGCAGAGAGCAAGAAAGGTACAATCTGTAGCCGCAGCCCCCAACATAGCTGCTTCTGCATGGAGAGCCCCTCTTTCCCTTTGCCTGGCAAAGTCCTAATCATCCCCCAGGACCCAGCTCAAGGGTCACTTCCCCTGTGACGCACATTTCCCCTTCCCTGCCACCTTCCTGCCTCAGTCTCAGGCCCAGGGTGGGGAGTGGGGTCCTGCTCCCTTGGTGCCCCTAGCACTTTTTAGAAGCCTTTATCACGCTGTAACTTATCCCCTTGTCTACTTCTCTCCACTAGAGCATAGAGACAGGGACTGGGTCTCACTTGTCCCTCTGGCATGTGGTAGGTGCTCACTTATGGGTCTGGGAATGAGCCACTTAGACACTCAAACTGGGTCCCCATCTGTAACACAGGCTGGCAATGCTTGCCTCCTTCCACTGGTAGGGTCACTGAGGCTGGCCAAGGCCTGGCACACCAAGGAGACCAGTAAGTCATGGGAGCATCTGGCAGACCCCTTGGAGGGCAGAGGTCAGGTATTGTGAGTAGCCAAGGAGGATTTTTAAAACTGTTTTCTAGTGAAGACATGAATTGTAAGCTTAGGGAAAAAATACCATCATTTGCCTTTCAGGCCAGCTGTACCCAGACTCCCAGACCATGAGGAGAACCTGTGTGTCCCAACTCGGCCACACAATCGGCGCAGCACGGCCTTGCTCGCTTCTGGGTGCTCTCAGCTAATGATGCTTCTATATAAGGGGGAGGATACTACAGCCTTCAAATGACAATAGGATGCTTGCAGGGCTGGGTGCATGTGCCAAATCCCTAGAGGACTCTGTTGGGGCTTAGTCTGTGGCCAAGGTTACAGCCAAGTCTACGGCCTATAAGGGGCTCAGTCTGGGGTAACAGGAGTCGATTCACTCTACACACACAGGGATAGACGCTGTCCTCTTCAGCTGTACCAGCCACAAGGCTGGTGCTCAGCACCGCTGGCATGACAGCTTCCTTGTGGCCATGCCACAGGCCTGGAGTGGTGGAAAACACCCCTCCCTGGAGTCACTCACCCCCTGCACCCATGGGTGCTGCAGAACTTGGGCGGCGCTAAGTCTCTGCTTCGCATCTCGCACCAGGAGCTTGGAGATGAGGTCTTTGGCCTCACTGGAGATGTGTGCCCAGTCCTTGTCAGGAAACTCATACTTGCCTTCCTGGATGCTTTCAAACAGCTTGTTCTAGGTACAAAAGATTCCTCCTGAGGCCACACTGCCAGGGATGGGCAGGATGTGCCTGTCATTGTTTTGATCAACTGGCTTCAACTGATGTCAGCTGTAGCTGCAGCTCATGGCTTGGGGATGCCACAGACTGGGGCCTCTTCCCAGACTCACCCCACACTGTCCCCTAGATGATCAAACTATACAGAATGCCCTTGGCAGGCCAGGATGGCTATGCCCTTGGTGGGCTGGAT
This sequence comes from Hylobates moloch, assembly GCF_009828535.3. NCBI lineage: Eukaryota > Metazoa > Chordata > Mammalia > Primates > Hylobatidae > Hylobates > Hylobates moloch. The sequence continues at coordinate 47,439,134 of NW_026652283.1, forward strand.
GGGTGAGGAGTGGAGATCACCCATAGAACAAAGCCCAAATTCCTTGGCTCTTCCTAGAGGACTCTCTGTGAACCTCTCAGGCCTTACCTCCCACTACCACCAACCTACTACTCCACTCTTCCTTCCTAGACACTCCAGCTATTTCATGTGCCCACATCTGTGCCTGCCTTGTTCCTTCTACTTGTGATTCTTGTCCCTCTTCCCCAGGGCAGGATGCACCTTTTAAGAGTCAGTTCAGGGCCGGGCATGGTGGCTCAGGCCTGTAATCCCAGCACTTTGGGAGGCCGAGGCGGGAGGATCACAAGGTCAGGAGATCGAGACCATCCTGGCTAACACGATGAAACCCCGTCTCTACTGAAAATATAAAAAAATTAGGCAGACGTGGTGGCGGGCGCCTGTGGTCTCAGCTACTCGGGAGGCTGAGGCAGGAGAATCGCTTGAACCCAGGAGGCAGAAGTTGCAGTGAGTCGAGATCGTGCCATTGCACTCCAGCCTGGGCAACAGGGCAAGACTCCGTCTCCCAAAAAAAAAAAAAAAGTCAGTTCAGGCACGATCTTCTCTAACAATCCAGCCCTGAACTCCCAGCTGGGCGGAGTGTCTGATTTTCTCTATTTTACCTTGTGGCCACCGTGACAGGACAGGGAGAGGGCACTATGAGCCCCCATCCCGATCAGGAACGCTCTCCCAGCCCAGTCCTGCTTGGCATCCCCCAACCACACTGACCCCTAGCAGGGTCTGCGCAGTGCTCCCTGGGCCACACTCACCTGGCACACCCTGCAGACCTCACCCCGGTCCCAGCCACAGTCGGCCCCGCAGTGACCCACGAAGGGTGGGTAGCCACTCAGCATGATGTAGAGGACCACACCCAGGCTCCACAGGTCGCAGCGCTTGTCGTAGAATGTGGCCTGGTCCGTGAAGACCTCCACTACCTCAGGGGCCATGTATTCTGCAGAGCCACACTGTGTGGACCAAGGTTGGGGGAGGGGGAGATGGCAGAGAACAGAGAGGCTTAGTTATAGCAGAGGAGATGGCAGAGAGCAGACTGTGATGGGACTGGAGCAGGAGGCTGGAAGGATGGGATACAGAGCCGGAAGTCATCAGGAAGGCCAGCCAGTGAGCTGCCTGATGCCACCAAGTCACCTGCAGACTGAGCCCCGTCATTCCCCATCATCCAGAGGAGCAGTTCAGGTCACCTTATCCTTCCAGTTCCTCCTCCAGTAGGCAAAGACCCTTGGCCAAGAAGTTTCAGGAATCTCCCCCTGCCTCAGCTTCCTATAAACAGATAGTTCATGTACAGGTACTTAAATGCACCAAGAATATGGCTCTGGGAGGGAGATCCAGTTCCACACAGCAAGATTTCTTAAAGTGAATCCTGTCAAGCTCCCCTGCTAGCTCAGAGCAGGAAGTGTAACAATTAAGAGACCATCAAAGCTAGAAAGTTCTTAGAACAAATCCAACCTTCCCACCCCTCCCATTTATAGATGGCAAAGGCAAGGCCAAGAATTGGACATGGATTTGTTTGAGCACATCAATGGCAGACCTAGGACCAGAATCCAATATTCCTTTCTCTCACCCTTGTGTAGGAAACAGCTGATAGGAATAAAACACATTCTTTTTGCTTCACTCATTATTTCAGGCTCAGCAAGAAACAACCACCTCCCCGCTCCACACACCCTGCAAAACTAATTTGACTGAAAGAAGGTAAGTGTTCTCAAGAAAGGATATTTTCTTTGTTATTGTCAATTAGAGCTAATGACTTTGAAAACAAGGTAGCCCAGTGTGTTAGAAGCTAATAAAGAAACATTCCTGATAATGTTGTTTAGAATAAGATACAACACAGACATATTTAAGGGCATGTCTTAAAAAAGGGTTATTAGGGGCCAGGCACGGTGGCTCATGCCTGTAATCCCAGCACTTTAGGAGGCCGAGGCGGGCGGATCACAAGGTCAGGAGATCGAGACCATCCTGGCTAACACGGTGAAACTCCGTCTCTACTAAAAATACAAAAAATTAGCCAGGCATGGTGGCGGGTGCCTGTAGTCCCAGCTACTCGGGAGGCTGAGGCAGGAGGATGGCATGAACCCGGGAGGTGGAGCTTGCAGTGAGCCGAGATCACGCCACTGCACTCCAGCCTGGGCGACACAGCAAGACTCTGTCTCAAAAAAAAAAAAAAGGGGGGGGGTTATTAGGAAAATTTACTTGTGAAGCATACAAATCTCAAAAGAATCATAATTATACTCTATTAGTTATACAAGAGATGTCTTAGGAAGAAGTAGCTCCAAGCAGCACCATCTGGTCATGAAATGTGAAATGAGAGAAGCAAACAGGCGAACTTGGCCAAGCGATCCCATGTGCACATAGCCTGAGATCTCACAGTTCCCACCACAGACAGACTATCCTGTCCGGTCAGGGAGGACAGCTCTCCATCCGCCATCACAAGGGGGCTGCGCTGTGCCTTCAGCAGTGGGAATAGGACTTACGGAACTACCCGAATGCTCCTATGCAAAAGGGCTGGCCTGGGAGTAGGGTCCATTTTCACCTGGGTCAGGAGTCAGGGGCTCAGCCTGTGGTTTTTTTTTTTTTTTTTGAGACGGAGTTTTGCTCTTGTTGCCCAGGCTGGAGTGCAATGGTGCGATCTCGGCTCACCACAACCTCCGCCCCTCGGGTTCAAGCGATTCTCCTGCCTCAGCCTCCCAAGTAGCTGGGATTACAGGTGCACACCACCACGCCTGGCTAGTTTTGTATTTTCAGTAGAATGGGGTTTCTCCATGTTGGTCAGGCTGGTCTCAAACTCCTGACCTCAGGTGATCCGCCTGCCTCAGCCTCCTAAAGTGCTAGGATTACAGGCATGAGCCACCGCAAACGGCCAGCCTGTGCTTACAGATATACTTTGTCTCTTCAGCAGAGAGGACCCACCCCAAACTAACAGTCCAAGTGTCAGTTTCATTAGCAACTAAGCAGTCAGAGGAGGCTTGAGAGCCACGAACACAGAGCAGCAAGCAAAATGACCACTCAGGCAGCAGGAAGATAGGTCCACTTGGTTTTCCATCCTTAACACTCTGTTCTGGACCTCCCAGCTCTGGATCAGGGAAACACTCCAAATACTTAGGATCCCAGAGGAAGCATACGTACTGGGGTGGTCAGCTCTGGTGTGGTTATGGGGGTACAGGAGTTGTTCAGTTTCACCCCACTGCCCAAGTCAAAGTCACAGATTTTCACTGGAGACACCTGAAAAGGAAAACAGAAACCAGGGTCACAGATATAAGAAACTACGGGGCAAAAGGAGCCAAGCATGGCTGTATGGGTGCATAGCTCCGTGGCTGTCACACTGCAGCTGGTTTTATCAGGTCATGTTTGCTCTCTGGAGGTTAACAAGAAGTCCCCTGAGGATTTCTTCCCAAGTGTCTTATTCCCTGTGCTCTCTTATTTCCCAACTAAGGGAAAAATGGGTGGACTATTTGGTGTCAGATTATTGTGAACTCAGACTAAAGGAAGTATGGAACTCTTGCTGGCAAATGATGGTACAGGTTGCAGCACGGCAGCTAGGGAAGTTACTATGTACTCCTGAGAGACAGACTTTTTGCAGCCCATTCAGTGGAGTGCAAAGGAGCTTGCAGTAAAACCTCTGACCGCCTCAGGTGGCTCAAGGTGACCAACTTGTCTTGGGTGGCTTGCTTGGGACTTGATCAGTTTAAACACGGAAAGTCCTGTGTTCCAGGACTTTCATCAAGCCTGGGAAAACTGGGATGGTTGGTCGCCGTAGGTGGCATCAACACAGTAACCAAGTCCACCAGAACTGGATGCTGTGCCTGAGACCACAGATAGGTGCCTCATCTCTGGAGCCAACCAGGAGGGCAGTTTGGGTGCACACATGAGAATGGATGAGAATGGCCTACATGGCGTGTAAGCAGCACAGCGAGTGAACTAAATGCTGGTTCTCTGAGACCCATGTCCTCGCCGGGAAGCCTGGGCAAGTCCCTCGACTTCTTTCTCTCCTTCCTTCCTCCCCTTTTCTCTGTTTTTTCTTCTTTTTGCATTTAGCCTCTTTCTCATTAGTAGTAAAATATAAAGCATAAAATATGAGATTTTAGCCATTTTTAAGTAGACAGTTTAGTGGCATTAATTAAGTACATTCACACGGTTGTGCAACCATCACCACGATCTGTTTCTAAAACTTTTCTATCACTCCAAACAGAAACTCTACATGCATTAAGCAATAACTCCCATTCTTTCTTCCCCTAGCCCTGGGTAACTTCCAATCTGACTTTATTAATTAATAAAGACTTTCTGTCTTTATTAATTTGACCATTCCAGATATTTCATGTAAGTAGATTTACACAATATTTGTCCTTTTATGTTTGGCTTATTTCACTTAGCATAATGTTTTCAAGGTTCATTCATGTTGCAGCATGTATCAAAACCTCATTCCATTTTATGGCTGCCTAGTATTCCATTGAATGTATGTACCACATTTTGTTTTATCTGTTCAGCTGCTGATGACCACTTGAGTTGTTTCTACCTTTTTGGCTGTTGTGAACAATGTTGTAATGAATACTGGTATACAAGTATCTGTTTTCAATTGTTTTGGGTAATACCTAGGAGTGGAATTGCTGGATCATATGGTAATTCTGTGTTTAGCCTTTGAGGACCCGCCAAACTTTTCCACAGAAGCTGCACCATTATATAATCTCACCAGCAATGTATGAGGGTTACAATTTCTCCATAACCTCAACAACACTTACTATTTTCCATTTTTTAAATTACAGCCTACCTAGTAGTATGTGGTGGTATCTCATTGTGGTTTTGACTTGCATTTCCCTAATGACTAAGGATGTTGAGCATGTTTTCATGTACTTGTTGGACATTTGTGTACCTTATTTGGAGAAATGTCTGTTCAAGTCCCGTGTCCATTTTTAAATTGGTTTGTCTTTTTGTTGTAGTTTTAGGACTCCTTTATATATTTTGGATATTAAACCTTGACCAGATAGATGATCTGCAAATATCTTCTCACATTCTGTAGATTGTCTTTTCACTTTCTTGATAATGTCCTTTGAAACTTAACCTCTCTTTTTCTTAAGAGACAGGGGTCTCACTCTATCACCCAGGCTGGCCTCAAACTCCAGGCTCAAGCAATTCTCCTACCTCAGCCTCCTGAGTAGCTGGGACTATAGGCATGTAACCACTGTGACCAGCTAATTTTTAAATTTTTTGTGGAGATGGGGTCTCGCTTTGTTGCCCAGGCTGTTCTTAAGCTCCTGGCCTCAAGGGATCCTCCTGCCTCAGCCTCCCAAAGTGTTGGGATTACAGGCGTGAGCCACTGCCTGGCCCCAATTATTCCTCTCTTTCTTCTCCTTCTCCCCTTTTGCCTTGCCTTTCCTCACGTTCTTGTTTTGAGACGGTCTCTGCTGCCCAGGCTGCAGTGCAGTGGTGTGATCATGGCTCACTGGCTATACATGTTTCCTAACTTGAGTTTCAGTTTCCTCGTTCATAAAATGTAGGTAATAATAGTATCTACCTCATGATATTTTATAAACACTAAATAAATGTAAGTGCCTGGCACAATGTAAGCACTCAAGAAGTGTTCACTGTAATTATTAGTAGTAATCATCATAATAATGATAAATTATAAAGGTCTACGACAGAACCAGTGACAGGAAGTCACAAGATCTTATTTGAGTGAATCCATTATTATTCCCCATAAAAGAGTTGTGAGTAGCAGACTGACTCATTCATTCAAGGCCACCCCTTATTTATGAGCCACGGCTTCATCCAGACCACAATATATATGCTCTTGAACACACACATGTATATACACGCAGAGCTGTGAACATGGGCCCCAACACCACCAGGGCCTAAATCTCTCCTAATAAACACAGAATTTGTCAAATCCATACACTTCCATTTACTTAAAGAGATCTGCTTCATATAAGATTAAGTTGTTTGGCTGGGCGTGGTGGCTCACGTTTGTAATCCCAGTACTTTGGAAAGCTAAGGCAGGTGGATTGCTTGAGCTCAGGAGTTCGAGACCAGCCTGGCCAACGTGGTGAAACCCGTCTCTACTAAAAATACAAAAATTAGCCAGATGTGGTGGCACATGCCTGTTGTCTCAGCTACTTGGGGGGCTGAGGCGGGAGGACCACTTGAGCCTGGGAAGTCGAGGCTGCAGTGAGCTGTGATCATGCCACTGCATTCCAGCCTGAGTTACAAAGTGAGACCCCGTCTCAAAAAAAAAAAAAAAAAAAGGTCTTCACGACTTCCATCAACTGATACAAAGGTAGGTGCACTGGACTAGAAAATATTAATTTTGTGCAGGTCTCATATATTTTCCAAACTCTCAGGCTTACGTCAATCACACTGATGATCAAGAGCGAAGAAAGGACGAGAATGGGCAGAAACATCACACAGTAAGTGTAACACTCTCACATGTCCAAGACGATCAGTTCAAGTTGGTGTCTGAGGCCAACGGAACTGCTAACAATCCATCCTGAAAGCAAGGGTGGCTTCCTCGGTAAGTAGAAACTATAACATTCCAAATCAGGCCCAAAGTACCTTTTCTGGAGATTCACACAATATATTTTCTGGTTTCAGATCACGATGAGCAATGCCTGACATGACAAAGAGCAAAAACACGGTTAACATATGCACATAATTATCAAACATTCCACACACAATTAATTTTTTCCAATGCTGTTGTTCGCAGATTAATTCCCAATTATGGTACATTAAAAAATCAACGAGCTGCAGGAGGCAGAAGTAACCAGAGACACAAACCAAAAGCAGTTGATTCTGCAGGTTCTTTTGAAGAGGAGGCTTTAGAAGTCTGGCAGGGATAAGAAGGGCTAAATGAATCCCAGCCAGCCTACCCCTCAGTACCACAGTGACCACCAAGAAGAAGGCCTAATGCAGAGCAGAGCAGAGAGCTCTGCAAACGGCAATGCTTGGAACAGCAATGCAGAAATAATTAGTGCCTTGTTTAAGAGCATCTCAGGGGGCTTAACTGCTCTACCTCATTTCTTCTTGTGTGGCCGATTAAAAAAAAAATTCCTTCAGTGCGACTCTCTGAATGTTCAGAGGGGCAAGTGTTAGTTACCAAATCTCCCAAAGTGACTGATTCCCTTCTCACCTGCCTTGCATGTCCAAGGCAGCCCTGCCAGCAGCACAGCAAAGACGGCTTTGGCACCAGGATGCTGTTATTTTTGTTTTTTAAAATAGAGATGGGGTCTCGCTATAGCCCAAGCTGTTCTTGAAATCCTGGCCTTAAGCAATCCTCCTCCCTTGGCCTCCCTAAGCATGGGGATTACAGGTGTGAGCCACCTCGCCAGGCCCACCGAGGGTTGCTGTTTTTTAGAGAAAACCCTGCACTTTGGCCGGGCCTCCTGAAGGAGACTGGAGATAGCAGCTTAGCCCATGAGGGGTTAACCTGCTGACCTGGCCAAAAAGGCACCTCAGGGAGAGCCCTCTTCTAACCAAAGAAAGGGACAAAGAACTAACTCAGGGCCATGGTGTTTTGGTGGAGGACACAGAAACCTCCCTTTCCTCTTTGCTTCCACAGCACATGCAGCACAGAGACGGGGCTGGAAGGCTGAGCAAGAGTCACAGCTACAGCTTGGAAGTACTGGAAAGCGGCAGCGGGTTCTCAGGGTGATGGGAAAAGCAAAATCTGCTTCACTAAAACTCCCTCGGTGATCAACTTTTTCAGCAGTCCTCCAATTCCCGACTAGAAGGCAAAAGCCCGGCCCAGGCCACAGGAGGCACTTCACTAAAGAAGAAAAACCTGAGCTCCAGCAAGCTCAGTAACTTCATCAGTCACCTAATTGAACGAGAACCCAGAGCAACTCAGTCCAGGCTGCACAAATTGAGTAGCACTGCTCTGCAGCTCGCTGCACTAAAAGTGAAAGATATTTTGCATTACAGCAAGTGCTCCCACAGAAGGATCACGAGCTGCACATGGAGCCTTACTCTCCAAATAGGGCCCATGGCCCAGTCATCGGAGAGCCAGGCTGTAATAATGGGGCTGCCGTGTGAGCACAGCAGCCATCAAGCTGCTCAGGTTCATTTCCCAGAGGTTGAGCTGCAGTGTGTCCAGTATTTAAAAGTATGGAACTTGTTTCAGGGCTGACCCATTCTTGCCCAATTCATCTTCCCCGTGTGAAGTTATTTAGCAAACAGCCAAGTTCAGCTGGAAATCGTTTTTCATCCCCTCCAACTTCTAGTCACATGGGCAGCTGGCCAGCTACATGTTAACAAGCGCCTCAGAACTCCTAAGACACCACCGGCCTCTGTTCCCTTCAGTGCATTCTTGTAAATAAATAAATAAATAAATAAATAAATAATAAAACCTGCCTTTACCACCCCCTCCAAGGTGTGGATCTTGTAAAAAGCATGACCCAGTTTTGCAATCTACAGAGGCAGCTTGGGGAGCAGTTGTAAATCTTTGTCAGGCAGGTGTTACCTCTATGCATCCCAGCTTTCAGAAACAGAGCTGCTGCTATTCATCATGCTGCGGAAGGTACAGACACCCCCTTCTAGTTTTCATCCTAGGTGCAAGTCAGGGCCCCAACATGGGCACTGTGGGTATGCAGACCTTTCAGCCACTGGAGGAGGGAGGTGGGGTCAATGAACCTGAACCTCCTGGACACACGCCACACTGGTCTGCATGGGATTGTGGGCACCAGGTGGGATGTGTGAGTGCATGCCTACCACTGGTCCCGGGCACCCACAACCAATGTGGCTGGCCAACATCCACAACAGCAGAGGGGGCAGACCTAAGTCACAAGTTACTCATTTCACTCCCACCCCCACCAGGCAGAATGCTTTAAGGGAATTAATATTAGGAATAAAAATGCTTTCTTCCTGGTGGGAGGTGAGGATGGAGGAAATCGTATTTATTGAAGAACTACGACATACCAGGAACTATGCTCCACCTATGCTGCACATATACAATACAAATACAAGATACACATTTTTCATCTATAAAAGACTTAGAATAGTGCCTAGCACATACCAAGTGCTATATAGTGTTAACTACAGTCGATGATGTTATTATCTCAAATTCTCACCATAGGGTAGGCATTATTACTGAGAGAACACAGAGCTAGAAGAAAGGTGAAATCCGAATTCATTTTTTCCAGGGTACTGCTGTTTGTTAGGCGAATTAAAAAAAAATGTAATAGTCAAACGGATTTATGGAAATGTAAAAACAATTTGTGGAAAGATTGAATTCACTACAGAAGTTCCTAAATAATCAGTCATAGGAAAGGGACTGTAACCTGAAGTGTAAATCAAATACTAGCAACCTGTGAGTTACCAATGTGCTCTTCAGCAGATACCTCAAATGTACATGTTAACAGAAAAGTGTAAGCTGGGCACAGTGACTCACACCTGTAATCCCAGCACTTTGGGAGGTTGAGGCAGGAGGATCGCTTGAGCCCACGAGTTTGAGACCAGCCTGGGCAACACAGGGAGACCCCCCATCTCTACAAAAAATTACAAAAATTTCCAGGTGGTGGCACACACCTGTAGTCCCAGCTACTTGGGAGGCTGAGGTGGGAGGATCACTGGAGCCCAGGGAGGTTGGGGCTGCAGTGAGCCCTGATGGCGCCACAGCACTCCAGCCTAGGTGACAGAGAGAGACTTTGTCTAAAAAGGAAAAAAAATATATTTTTCATTTACTGTGAACAAGATATATTAAACTACATATATCCTATCACGCCAATTTTGAAAAGAGACAGAGGTGGTGTATTTTAAGACTAGAAGGAATAACATCAAGATATTCACACTAAGAAGGTTGTATTGTGTATGAGCTTTCTATTCCTCACACAATAAGAATCTAAGAAAAGAAACACCATCCACACACAGTCACACATACCCTGTTCAATGTGAAATTTCTTCTTTCTCCTCCCTGCTCTTTCTCCTGGATCCCTGTGCTGCTCAACAGCTCCACCACCCACCCACCATCCGCAGCATAAGCCTAGGAGCCATCCTGGACGGTTTCTCCCCCAACTCCCATGGGTGAGCATGTTCAAACCTCAAGCTGCCTTCCAGCCACATCATCTCCTACACCAGCCCTCTGCCAATGGGTGAGCATGTTCAAACCTTAAGCTGCCTGCCAGCCACACCATCTCCTGCACCAGCCCTCTGCCTGGCCTACCACCTCCCTTGGTACCCAGAGGCTGGCCAGCCCAACCCACCCACCAAGGCAAAGGCTGGGTTCACCTTTGGTATGCAGGATCCCCACCACGGCTGGCGTCCTTCATTAATCTTTTGCTTTGGATGTGGGCTAAATGGAACTGGGGACAAAGGGACACAGAAAAGAGATGGGGGTTTCACCATGTTGGTCAGGCTAGTCTCGAACTCCTGACCAAGTGACCCGCCTGCCTTGGCCTCCCAAACTGTTGGGATTACAGGCGTGAGCCACTGCGCCTGGCAGTATAACTTCTTAGAGGCCAAGTTTTCCCAAGTTTGGAAAACTTGGGGTGGGGACATAAGGATTCATCACTTACTCATCACTACTTGTCCAGCTCCAAGTGTGGGGCCTGGCATGGAGGAAGTACCAGCTTGTATGTCTGTTAAACAAAACTGGACTGCTCTCTTCTGTACCTGTCTATGAGGAGCTCAGAAGCGAGAGAGAACAACTATAAATAGGGCCAAAAAATACTAACGATGCTGAGGCTGATTTGGCTTCTGCAATCAAAAGGAATAAAACTGAAGGCACTTGGAGCTGAGGGGGCCTTTCTGTAGCAACATTTTCTCCCCTGCATCTGATCTCTGATCCAAACAAGAGCACAAACTTTCAAATGGAAATGCCACACCCCTGCCAGACATGTAAAGGCCTGGGAAAAGGGGGGAAAAATGGGTTTTCCTCCTGAGCTTTCCCATTCATTATTGTTTTGTTGGCAATGGCTAACATTTACTGAGTAGTTACTAGTGCCATGTGCTATGGAATACTCTGGAAATAAACTGTCTTATTCTCAACACAATTGGACACAATGGGTAGTATACTTATCCTCGTTTTACAGAGGGAGATCCTGAAGCCAAAAAGAAAAATGGTTGAGCAAAGCTTGCCCAAGATTACGCACCAGTAAGGGGAGAGGCCAGGACTTAGGCCCAGGGCAGTTAGGCCTCCGAGTCTGTGCAGAAATCCCCCAGCAGGACTTGTGGTCTGACTGCTGCAGAGATGGACTCTCTTGAGCCAACCACACTGGGTCTGGCCTCAGTAAGCTACATTAAGTTTACTGATATGGCGACAGAGGATCCCTTCTGCACGTAGCATTTCAAACATGTAATTAAGTCAGTCATGTGTTATTGGGTGGTGCAGGGGCAGACACAGGCAGGAACATGCGGCTTGGCTTCATGTGGTCTACGTTTACTACTAGAAGCCAGTATTTCTGGGCTGAAGGTATTATCTCTGTGTCCTAAAAATGGCACATGTCTACTGTTTTTTGGGGGGGATGGGGAGGGCATGAGAGAAGGGGAAGAACTGCCAAAGATTGTTCGCTAGCCAGCTTAAACAACAGATCCCAAAGTGCTAGGGAACATTCCCAGAAAACCGGCTCATGACTAGGTCCTAGCTTACTCTGCTGTAGTGAGCCTCGTTTCCAAATCTGTTAAAAGGAAAAGCAGAGAATAATGCTCTACATACTTTTTTTTTTTTTTTTTTTTGAGACAGAGTCTCGCTCTGTTGCCCAGGCTGGAGTGCAGTGGCGTGATCTCGGCTCACTGCAACCTCCGCCTCCCAGGTTCAAGAGATTCTCCTGCCTCAGCCTCCTGAGTAGCTGGGATTACAGGCGTGCGCCAGCATGCCCAGCTAATTTTTGTATTTTTAGTAGAGCCGGGTTTCACCATGTTAGCCAGGCTGGTCTTGAACTCCTGACCTCAAGTGATCTGCCCACGTTGGCATCCCAAAGTGCTGGGATTATAGGCGTGAGCCACTGTACCTGGTCTACTCTACATACTTCTAAGACATCCCCCAGCATACCAAATTGTTTTAATAATATTAGCAGCCAACATTTATTGGGCCCTTAGTGCCTACCAGACACTGTCCTAAGCATTTCACATGAATTATCTCATTTAATCTTCATAGCAACCCAGTGTGGTACGTGCTGTCAATATCTCTATTTTATAGAAGGGAATATTGTTTAGAAAAGGTTAAGTGACTTGCCCAAGATCACATGGCTAGTAAGTGATGGAGCTGGACATAAGCTTTCGCTGTGCTGGTTTCTAAAGCACACTCCCTCAACCACCAAGCCCCTCCATGCAGCTCCAGACAGCCTTGCAAGTGTGTCCTAAGACTGGGGGAGTGATGGGAAGGGAAAGGGTTTCTCTACCCCACCTCATTATGTCAGAAAAGCAACTTAAGTATACACCCCAGTGATTATGTGTGTGGGTGATGGCATCTTTCCATCTGAAGGATGGCACATTCTCAGGCTTCCCCTCTATTCTGGGTCTGTGTCCCAAACAATAGGACCCTCCTCTCCTCTGTTTTGGCCTTTCTAGACTTTGCAATGTATTTGAGAGCTTCCATCCCATAATTAATGTAGTTAAACAGTGACATGTCAAAACGGGATTGATAAATTGATGACTAAATGTATCTATATATGACTCCTATTATAATGAAAAGGCATTTATAAAATACCCACACAGGTGACATTCTAAGCTCTGCAAAATGCTAATTATCATCCTTCCCTCCGGCCTCCCTTCTCCCAAATCAAGGGCAGTTTTTAAGTCCTTCATCCTTTTTATTAGCTTGACTCGTTTTGGAAGTCTCTGGGATTCATGATGGATGATCACCACCCTGGGTCTTAATCAGAAGTCCACACACATACTCAACGGTAAGTACCTCCTTGCAATTTCTCAAAGACCAAGTAAAACCTTGTGTCATCTTCAAAGAACTCAATCAGCTCCAAAATGTTCCTTAAATAGGGAAAATAGGAGGAGAGGGAAAAGGGGGGAAATCGTATTATATATTAAAGTCTACTTACAAATATACAATGAAAAAAATATACAACACCTGGTAGTGGGGCAGAAATCAACTTGAAATCAGAATGCTTATTAAAGACCCGTGTGTGGAAGCAGCCAATGGTGTTAGCAAGATTCAGGTCACCTTATCTTTCCATAATGTTTAGTCTCTGGTGTTTTCACCAAGTCTGTGCTGTCAAACCCCAGCCCTAAAACCCACTAGGTAGAGTTATAAAAAAGTCCCGGTCACATTAAACTGAATAAAATCTGCAGCCGACTGGAAGCAATTGCGGCTAATAACACTGAATAGTAGGTGTGTGTCCTGGAGGCAAGCAGCAAATAATTACTTGCCCTCCCTCTTGCCCATAAATCACGGGGCAGTATTTACATTGCCTGGAGAAAATGGAAACATCTGTCAAATAGACTTGGGGCCTAACGTGGGCACCGCTAGACCCTAACTGCTAAGCGCTGCTTAATGAAACGGCCGTGTTCCTGGCCACTGTAGCACTTGTGGCCTTCCCCGGTGAGCACTCTCTGTTTGCCCGAGTATTTCAGTGCTCCGCCAACAAGGTCGTCTTGTAACTCAGTAGGGAAGCCACCAGCCTGGATATTGGAGGTGTTGTGGGCTTTTTTTCTTTTAAAGAATAAAATAAACCAAGTAGAGTCTCTAATGCTGAACTAAGAAGCTGCAGGGCTGAAAATAAAAATCTGTCCCTCATAAAAAAAATGCTGACTACTTTGGGAGATACCAGGCTTTTACTAGTGTGAAGGCATCCAAATAAGATGGGCAAAATGGCCTAATTTAAAAGAAGACTGTAGAGGCAGTGCCTGGAGTTAAATCAACAGCAGCCCCTGTCCTCCAAGCTTAATGACAAAGCCATCAATACCAGGCCACTGGCTTCCCACTGACCCTGCCATGGAGGGCGAGAGGGGGAAGTGGAGTCTTAGAGGTGACCCTGATTTAAAGCCACAGTGGGAGAGCGGCTCATTTGGAGCTGGTGGTGGGCAAAATGAACTGGGGCTAGAGATGACCCAGACCCAGCTATCTAGAAGGAGTGCTAGACAAGGTTCCAGGATCTTAGTGGTATCTGCACATATGTAAATATCCTAGGAGCAGAAACAGCAGCAAACATTCTCCTCATCTTGGTATTAAGGCAAGTCCTTAAAGATTTCTACCAGGCAACACTCAGTCAACCTAGTTTCCACAGGTACCGAAAGAAAGAAAACCCCATTTCCCCCCAACAACCACTGATTCAGATCGTTCATTCTTCTAACTTGCCTGAATTGATGATATTTACAGTATTTCAGAAGAGATAATAGCTCCTTTGCTGTTACTGCTGCTTTTCCTTTCTCTCCCTAACACTGAAAGGTGGAAGGAGGTACCTGCCTTGTGGGGGCAGGAGCGAGAGCTAAATGCTGGAGTCAGGAGATGATAAGAAACAGCCTCCTCTTCTGTGGCCAAGCGTCCCCCCAGAGAAGCAGCAAGAATCACATGATACTCACTTGTTTCCCTGACACTGATACAGCGTCTCCACCTCTCGAAACACCCTACTCCGACTGTGTCCTGCTTGTTTTTCGATGATCTGTGGGAAGAATAAAATCTGTCATGTACACCCACCTGACTTCAAAGCAGCCCCTTGGCAGGAGCCCTCTGGGAGAATGCAAGGCCACACTCAGTCCAAATCCAGTGTCGAGCAGAAGTCTGGCCTAGGCCTTGGTGACACCGGCACTGTGGCTCTGTTGGCAAAGCAGCAGACTGGCCTCAGGGCTTTCCAGCCCAGCTGAGCCCATTCCACTCTGGCCAAGCACAATACCAAGGAAGTGAATGAGGCTGCTGCCCCCAGCTGCCCAGGGGAGACTGAGGCAGCCGGCAAGACAAAGAGCTACCTTACTCAGCTCCTCCTCCCATGGGCATCTCTTTCTGCCTTAAGGGTAAGCATTTACTTCGTCTACTGAAGGATCTTCTCATGCTGGAGGGAGAGGCTGATGGAGGACACCGTGGGAGGAGCTAAAGCTTTGACACCCGGCTCAGAGGCTGCCTCCACGATCCCCCTGGCAGAAGTAGGCTCTTCCTCTTCTGAGAACTTACTCTCTGGCAGACACTGTGTTAAATGATTTATTTACAGCCGGGTGTGGTGGCTCACACCTGTAATCCTAGCACTTTGGGAGGCTGAGGTGGGTGGATCACCTGAGGTCAGGAGTTCTAGACCAGCCTGGCCAGCACGGCGAAACCCTGTCTCTACTAAAAATACAAAAAAAATTAGCCAGGTGTGGTGGTGGGCGCTTGTAATCCCAGCTACTCAGGAGGCTGAGGCAGGAGAATCACTCGAACTGGGGAGGCGGAGGTTGCAGTGAGCTGAGATTGTGCCATTGCACTCCAGCCTAAGTAACAGAGAGAGACTCCATCTCAAAAAATAAATAAATTAATTAATTAAAAAATAATAATTTATTTACAGAATCTCAGTTGACCTTTATGACAACATTGAAAGATAGGGAGGTATGAAACATTTGCCTGCAGTCCACAGCTGACTCCTAAGCCCTTGCTATCCCACACCTGCTTAGACGCTCTAACTTCTTCGAGGACCTGGAGGCTTTGTCTCTCCTGTGATACAGTGGGCTGCTCCCCCTCCACACTTTTACCTGAGATGCTTGTCAAATGCTGACTGAAGGAACAGATAAGCCAACAGATGGGAGGGTGGTTTCCAAAGGGACTGGCTGCCTCTGCAAAGCTCTCTGGACCCATCTGGAGCCTCAAACCACTGCAAACCGAGCCTGTGAGCAAATCTGCAGAGCCTAGCTCTGCCTTACAGCTCCAACGTGCACAGTGGGCAACACAATGACATCCTCTTCCTTGAGACTTCAAACTTCTTCGATATGATGTGGCACAGACATCCGTGACCAACTCTGATTTTCTAAATAAGTCTATGTCTGTTTGTAAACCATGATGGGCCCATTATCTGAGTAGAGAGGTGTAGTGCTGGGGAACAGGTGATTCAACTTCATTCCCCAAGCATTTCAGATCAAAGTCATGAAGAACTTTCTAGCAGGCAAGCTTTCCACAGCACAGTCTTCTCTGAGGAAGTAATGGGCTCCTGCTACTAGAGATGGGGGAGCGGAACATGGACAACTATCTGGGGAGTCATAGAGGAAATTCAGGGTTATCTTGAAATTCCATCCCAACCTTGAGAGTCTAGGATCAGTTGGGTGCCTATAGGAAAAGCTGTAATAAGCTAAGTATTGTGGGGTCATGTTGGGAGAAGTAGCCCATCTCTAGGGAGCTCTGAAAGAGTAGGGGAGAGAAGAAACATGGGCAGAACTGCTGAAACCAAGGAATTGCCAAGCCAGAGTCCAGTGTTTGCCTCAAAGATGCCAGGGGGGATGTGGAGGAAGGGCCATGTTTTCCTCCCATTATCCAACCTTGAAGAAATATACCTCTCATCCATAAATGTATTTAAACCTTTGAAAATCAGTTTATATTTGTGGTTTTTACCACATTTAGGCAGACATATCGATTTTTTTTTTTTTTTTTGAGACAGAGTCTCCCTCTGTCGTCCAGGGTGGAGTGCAGTGGCACGATCCTGGCTCACTGCAACCTTTGCCTCCTGGGCTCAAGTGATTATCCCACTTCAGCCTCCCAGGTAGCTGGAATTAGAAGCACATGCCACCACGCCAGGCTAACATTTTTTTTTTTTTCTTTTTGTGACGGAGTCTTGCTCTGTCGCCCAGGCTGGAGTGCAGTGGTGTGATCTCGGCTCACTGTGCAACCTCTACCTCCCGGGTTCATGGGATTCTCCTGCCTCAGCCTCCCAGGTAGCTGGGATTACAAGAATGCACCACCAGGCCCGGCTAATTTTTTTGTATTTTTAGTAGAGATGGGTTTCACCATGTTGGCCAGGCTGGTCTTGAATTCCTGACCTCAGGTGATCAGCCCACCTCAGCCTCCCAAAGTGCTGGGATTACAGGTGTGAGCCACCACGCCTGGCCTAATTTTTCTATTTACACTTAGGCGTATGTTTTAAAAATCACTTGTAATTTATACTGATCTGTTTCCCAAAAGAAATTGAGATAGCGCTCTTGTTACCATGTGAAGCAATACTCCAGCTGAAAGGAACGTGGCTTAGCAGACTTGCTCAACCTTCTAACCCGCAGCTGGGACCGTGGAAAGTTGGTTCAAAGAAGAGAAAACATTTCCTTCAGGAGCCCATTGGGCTGGGATTGCCAGTGTGAGGCAGCATTTGACCTGGTGGCTCAGGTGGGTGATTTGAAATCAGCTTGGATTTAAAAAGACTCTTTCTCTAGGTCAGTAGTCCTCAAACTGTGGTGGCTATGAGACTCATGTGGGGAACTGGGCAAGCCACAGAGATCCAGACCCTATCCTACATCTGGAAACCTGGATCTGTGTGTGCTTTGTTAGAGCTCTAAGGGCTTCTAATACACAGTAGCATTCACAACTGCCCTTCCTACATCAGTAGTCCTCAAGGATTGGTGAGTGTCAGAGTCACCAGGAGAGTTTGTTAACATTTGTATTGCTGGGCCCACCCCTGTTTCTGAGTTGGTACTTCTCAGGTAGGGCCAGGTAGCTTCTATTTCTAACAAGTTCCCAAGCGATGCTGAGGCTGGTCCAGGGCACACATTTTGAGAACCACTGCTCAAGATCCAGCTCTTCTTCCATGTGGAGAGGGCAAGTGGAGGCACAGAGGGGTGACATGAGCCACTCCAAGGCCTTGCAGCTAATTAAAGGCAGCAATGAGGCCAGAAGCCACTTCTCCTACCCCAAAACTGAGTGCTCAGTCACTTTAGTTTTGCTTTTTAAATTTTTTTTCTGAGACATCATTCAGATGTTACCAAATCAGTCACCTTAGTTTTTAATCCTCACTATCATGCTAACATCTAACACTTGGATAGCATTTTGTGACGTGTAAAGTGTTTCCACCTCTCCCAGGATATTTTAATTTTCATCTTCATAACTGCCTCAGGAGACCGAAGGACAGATACCATTTAGAGATGTAGGAACTGAGGCTTACAGACATTTGATGACTTGCCCAAAGTCAAACAGTTCTAGTTTGTCAAAATAGAAATTCAGGTAGGCCTTCTAATTCCAAATCTGGTTGTTCACTCCCTGAAGCTGACTTCATTTGTCAGAATAATGAGAAACTTACTATGAGCCAGGCATTGTGCTAAGCATTTTACCTATATTAACAACAACTTTACATAGGTTCTAGTATCATACCCATTTTACAGATGAGAAAACTGAAGGACAGAGAGGTTAAGTAACTTGCCCAAGGTAACACACTAAGTAGAGAAACCAAGATTTGAATCTAGTGAATACAGCTTCAGAGCCCCCATTCTTATGGAATATAACATTTATTTGGTTCAGGATGAGCTAGGAATGACTATTTGCAAAGTAAAGCCTGGCATTCAGCTGAGACACTCACTTTGACGGCATACTCTTTGCCATTCTGCAGGCTCACCGCACCTTGAACTTTGGCATAGGCTCCCTCTCCAAGCAATTCAGAGGTCAGCTTGTACATATCTAGAGGTGAAATGGATGAGAGGAATCACAAGATGAGTCACCCTACTGCAAGCTCAGATGGGAAGAACTTCTGTGGCTCAGCTTCCCTGATCAGACGACACAGGCACCCGATGACTCTAGCACTCAGTGACAAGGAAGACAAGTAGCTTTCCCAGCCACCTCAGGACCCAGTTTCTCAACAACAAGACCACATACAAGGCATCCTGTTCCTCATTTTAGAGATGAGGTTAGCAAAAGGGTCTCAATTCGGCACATACTTCCTGAACATCTACTATGTGCCGGACAGCATAATAGAGTAAGGAATAAAACAAAGGCCAGGTGCAGGGGCTCACACCTATAATCCTGGCACTTCGGGAGGCCAAGCCAGGAGGATTGCTTGAGGCCAGGAGTTCAGAACCAATCTGGCCAACATAGCAAGACCCCATCTTTAAAATGTATATATAATCCCTCTCCTGTAAGGGTCGCAGTCCAGTGGGGAAGACAGACATGTACACAGGTGACCCCAGAATAAACCAAGCATTGGTAAATACTATCACAGAGGGACAAGGTACGGTTAAAAAAAAAAAAGTTGGGGGAGGAAAGGGTTAAATCTGTTCAGAGAGGCTGGGCATGGTGGCTCACACCTGTAATCCCAGCACTTTGGGAGGCCGAGGTGGGCGGATCAAGAGGTGAAGAAATCAAGACCATCCTGGCCAATGTGGGAAACTCTGTCTCTACTAAAAATACAAAAATTAGCTGGGTGTGGTGGCACGCGCCTAAAGTCCCAGCTATTTGGGGGGCTGAGGCAGGAGAATCGCTTGAACCCAAGAGGTGGAGGTTGTAGTGAGCCAAGATCGTGCCACTGCACTCCAGCCTGGTGACAGAGTGAGACCTCGTCTCAAAAAAAAAAAAAAAAAAAAAATTGTTCAGAGAATCTGGAGGATCCTCAGAGGAGAAGCGGTATGATTTGAATGAATATTCATTTACTCATTTACCGAGCACCTATTATGTGCCAAGCTCTGTGTAAGCACTGGCTATACAAAGGAGAATAAAATACTGTTCTATTTTATACCCCATACATGGAAGTCATTGGAGGCTTCTGAGAAGTCTCCAGAAGTCAGCCACAGGAAACAGAAGTAGGATGCAAAGGATGCCTTGAGGTTTTTACGGTACTGAGTCATAGTTGTTCTAACAGAGTAATAGACCTGGGTTAAAGGAACATCTAAATGACCTGCCCAAGCTCACAAATAGCACAGCTCTTTGAGCCCCTTGCGAAGGACGCCACATCTCCATCACAGCACTAGCTGCCTGACCTCGTCCCCACTCGGCCTCCATTCTTCAGCCTTTTCCTCTTGAGGCACCTAGCACTGAAACCCACAGGCTGAGCAGAAGACATTTCAACCATGAATTCGATTTTATCACTCTCAGTCAGGAGAAGTCCTGTCATTGCACAAGCTGTCCTTAAAAACAGGAAGTACGCTCTTGTGTTAACTGAAAGAGCAAAAGAGCTGTTGATTAGGAAACTATTTGAAAACCTTGGGATCTTTGTCTCTCCCCCATCCCCACACCCTGACACACACACACACAGACACACACACACACACACCCCTCCTGTTTGAGTTAAAGGCAAACAAAAAAACCCTGCTGAAAGTACCTTCTTGGTTCCATCATGGTTTGGTCTTTCAGTTGTTTATAAGAGCAGATGGCACACTGTTATTCATAAGTGTTTTAAATGACATGCTTCTCACAATGGACACGTTGGCATTAACCCTTTACACATATCAGGATAGGTGGGTGGCTGGAGGTCCCATATTCCCAACCCATAAAGTGCTTGTTATTGGAACCACTCTACACAACAGCCAATTCACTAGTGTGTCTGGAAGGCTGGAAGGAGGGACCAAGAGGCGAAGCTACTTCAGACCTCACAATGAAAGAAAACAGATGAATTGGGGCATGTTACTCCTAAGAATAGCTACTGATCCTCTTGGTGCTTTGCACAAGTGTCCAATCACCCCATCACATGCCCAGTGATAACAGGACCCACACTGAGCCTAGTGCCTCGCACACAGAGAGTGTCAAAAAATGTCTGTGACCTAACATCGTTTCTACTGAACACAACATGTACTCTTTAAAATGTAGTCAAACACATACAGCATAAGTAGCTACAATCTGAGAGACAAATTCTCTGCTTATAGGAGACTGAAGTTTCATTTGCAGCCACAGCCTTTGGTGTTTCTCTCTTCCTCTTATATAGTTCTATCTCTCAGCAGCCCCTCCAGGAATAGCTGAGGGAAGAATCATACCTGAAAAAAGGGAGGAAGACCCCAGGCAATGCCACTGATAGACGGGTCTTCCTGCTCCCTGAAAAGGAAGCAGTACCTGAGCCATTTACAAGAGGCCAGTGCATCATCTGAGAGCTTTTTCCATCCCCGATCTCTTTCTGTAATGCCCTGTGTAAACTCCCTCATCCCCATCTTATCTCCCTACCACACAGATAACCACCATCTGGCTCTAACTTGACGCATTCTGTGATCTGGACCTGTGGCTCCCGGGAGGCTCCTCCCATGCTTGGGAAGCTGCAGGCCCAGATATAGGGAAGTTGTGTGACCAACCTTCAAACTTTCCTGGCAAGGAGTCAGTGGCCCGGGCCCTCCGCTTCTTCTTCCTCCTTCTGTCACCATCTGCGATGGGAAGGGGTTCGCTACTGCCCATCTCTAGGAGATAAGACGAGATGTAAGGGAAACATCACTGTACTGATCAAGCTGTAAATTTACCCAGAAGGAAAAAAAAAAAGGTATTGGGGGAGGACCCAGGAGGTTTACACTGATGGTTTTTAAATATCTGTGAAGACTATTGATTTGTTTTGACCTAGGAGGAAAAACTAAAGGCAAAGCCATTATGAGAGATCATTAACTGTGGAAAGGAGCTCAGACAGGCAGGCTAGATTAAAAGAGGCCAGCGGAAGCCTGCTTTAACCAAGCTCATTAGCGCATGGATTTAGATCTGCCACTGGTCAAACCATATTCCCCAAACAGAACAATGACTCCATAGGCAGAACCCCACCCGTGACCTCCTCCAGCCTCAGCATCAGAAAGGCAAAACTGAGGGAGCTAGGCAAGAAGGGGGTTGGGAGTGGGAGACCATGCAGATGAGTCATAGGCTCAGCAACATCGCTATGGATGCACACAGGGCACAGATGGCCTGGAGTGGAGACAGCCTCTGTGAAGGTAGCAATAGGGCTGGGGTTCAAAATGGCCCCAAATTACTTCATGTCCAAGAGCACAGACTTGAGTGCCTATGGAGCCTACGGCATCCTTTCCTCCCACAGCTCCTCCGTCGGAAGGGCTGCAGGTAGTGCCCATTCAGAAGTCGGCAGTTGACAGGTCTGTGCCAGGCTGCTGGATGAGGTCACTTATTGCAAAAAACCTTATTATCTTTCATTGGCAAGCACCTGGCTCCCCATCTTAAAAGGAGGATTTATGAGGCAGGCATTCAGACACTGCACAGATTGGGCAGAAAAAGGCTGGATGGAAAGAATAAGCAGGACACTGAGATGGGAAAGAGAAAAGGAGGAACAGTGAACCAGTGCCCAATCACAGTCCTGTTTCTAAGACACTCTAGCATGGGCCTTTCCCTGTTAAAGATAAATTACTTATAGAACATGTCATGCCCCTGATACAGAGTGGAGCCTTAATACTCTTTGCCTGCAGTTAGAAATAATAAGATTTCTCTGAAGTCTCTGGGTCTAAATCCCCACCAGGGTGATTAAACCTTTACATCCTTCTAAAATAGAGGCACTCGAGTGCTGATGGGGCATACAATGTGAGAGACTTTTAGACCAACCTTCAATAAACACAGGCTCTTGGTTGTTGGTGTTTTTTTTTTTCTTTCTTTCTTTTTTTTCTGAGAGATTTTAAAATGGAAGCTGGTTCTTTGCCCATTGAGGGGAAAGGCCCACTCTCTTCTCAGAGGATCTGGCGGCATACGACCAGAGAAAGAGCAAGTCTGCTAGGAAGACTGATTAGTGCCCATGCAGGTCCATACACTGTTCTCAGATGCTAGTACATGACAGCCATCTGGAGAGAGCACACAGGATGGCACTTTCAACACCACAATCCAGAAAGCATGGTTACGCAGCCAAGTGTCTGACAGCTCAATTTAGGCGCATTCTTCCATCCATTTTGGGGATCTGATGACAGCACATTTTTAATTATAGTTTAGAATGGGGAACAGATAAACACATGGATAAAAGAAATCCACAGAGCATCTCAAAATATAACTCTAGCCAAGACCTTCAAACACAAGATATATCTGGGGACTGCAACGCCCTATGAATTGAAAGAATTAAACATCTGGCTGGGCACTGTGGCTCACGCCTGTAATCCCAACACTTTGGGATGCCGAGGTAGGCAGATCACTTAAGGTCAGAAGTTCAAGACCATCGTGGCCAACATCGTGAAACCCGTCTCTACTAAAAATACAAAAATTAGCTGGGTGTGGTGGCGGGTGCCTGTAGTGCCAGCTACTTGGGAGGCTGAGGCAGGAGAATCGCTTGAACCTGGGAGGCGGAGGTTGCAGTGAGCCAAGATCACGCCATTGCACTCCAGCCTCGGTGACAGAGCA
Source organism: Hylobates moloch (assembly GCF_009828535.3). Lineage (NCBI taxonomy): Eukaryota > Metazoa > Chordata > Mammalia > Primates > Hylobatidae > Hylobates > Hylobates moloch. The sequence goes on from NW_026652283.1 coordinate 47,462,226, forward strand.
AGATTCCGTCTCAAAAAAAAAAAAAAAAAATCAGCACCTCAACACCCACCCTCACCAAGGTAAATTAAAAGGAAAAAAGCTGCCCAAATGTATAACATGGTGAGAAATTCAGCAGAAATAAAACACAGGGTCACTCATCTTCAGGAGCTCAGGGAGGGGGTGCTGGCCATCGGGGCAGCAGGCTGAGAAGGAGGAACCATTGTCTCTCTCTCTTGTGCTGACCTAGAGTGCAGTCCAGTGGCAACCCGTGTCCGCCTCTATTTTCTCATCAGCACGGCAGGCCCAGTGCAGAGGAAACAGATTTGGGTTTCAGCTTTCTCCTTCCCCTGTCCACACTCTGATGGAGGGCCCCAGGACAAGCAAAACAGCCAAAAGGCAGGCAGAGCAGAGGAGCAGCAAGAGGGCTGGAGGCATTATAATTCACAGGGGACACTCAGGCACACGACTCTAACGAGAAAACCCTGTTAGCGACAATTTATACTTGGTCTTTACCACAGCAGGGCTGAGGGAGCCTCTTGTGCGAGAAGCATACCTCAGAGCACCGCCACACATGTAATATCTGATTTTATGGCTTCACACACACACAAAGACAGAGTACCTGGTATATTCTGCATGGATTTCAATGAAAGAGGGTACGCCAGAAGGGACAAATGGTTAAGACTTTCCTTGGAAACGGAACCTGGAGAGTTGTTTCTGAAACTAGGAAGGAAAAAATGTAGGAAGATGGGTGAAGTGAAAGAAACATGCTTAGCTTCCCTGGTTACACAGCGGGGAGGCGAGAGGTGTCATAATCTCACCAAGGGGCTGCTAGTTGCCCATGTGGAGCCTGGCCACACACTGTTTTCATCAGAGACCACTAGCAGGTCTGTGGGGCCTTAATTCATCATGCACACACTCACGGGATAAATGCTGCCTCAGGGAGTGGGACCCCCGCAGTAAAGCTGCACCTCGACTCACCTGCTTCCCTTGGCCTAGGAATTCTTCTTGGTCATCAAAACCTGGCTCAATAGTCCCCACCCTTTTGCAGCTCCCTGATAACTCCAGATGAGTTAAGGTTTCTACAAAGACTCTGGAAGTCAGTTAGGCGCTATGCAAATGGAGGGTGTTACTGAGCAGAACTAGTAGTTGGTGCTCCATCCTCTGCTCCCAAACACACTGCGAGAAGCTCCATGAGGGCACTGATTTTATTTGGCCTTGAGTGCTCCCCTGTGTTCCTAAAGGCCGAGATTGTCCCCTGTTCACTTGTTTCTCCTACAGCTCATGGCACAGTGTCAGACACATAGCAGCCATCAGAAATTGCACTGAAATAGAAATGATATGAAATGACATGCATACTGTTAGGTGTGGGGTATGTCACACTAGCCCTTTAGGTACCAAGTGCACATCCTGAAAGAAACATGGGTACAACTTTGCCCTGCAGACAATGCAGAGTAAGGCTACTTAGTTCTATGAATCCAGTTTAGGAATTCTATTAATTCCTGGATAAACCCCCTTTCAAAAAAGGGTCTAGGACACAAAAGGTCCTTCACTTTCTTTTCTTTTCTTTTTGAGATGGAGTCTTGCTCTGTCACCCAGGCTGGAGTGCAGTGGCACAATCTTGGCTCAGTGCAACCTCCGCCTCCCGGGTTCAAGCGATTCTCCTGCCTCAGCCTCCCCAGTAGCTGGGACTACAGGCACGTGCCACCATGTCTGGCTAATTTTTTGTACTTTTTAGTAGAGACGGGGTTTCGCCCTGTTGGCCAGGCTGGTCTCAAACTCCTGACCTCAGGTGATCCGCCTGCCTTGGCCTCCCAAAGTGCTGGGATTCCAGACGTGAGCCACTGCGCCCGGCCAGGTCCTTCGCTTTCTAAACAGAAGCCTGGTTCTTGCTGTAGGATCGGGCAATGTGTCTGTTATTATAGAGGAAGAAGTGAGCACTTCTTTTCAGTTTTCAGGCAGATCCCAGCTGGTCTGGAGGCTAGCAGCACTTCTGCTGCCTCCAGCCCTTGCCTTCCTCTTGGGAATGGCTTGGCGGTCCACCACATGTGTCTGTTAGTGGAGGTGGAGGTGGAACTGAAGAAGCAGCATGCTGCTTGCTGACAGGGAAGGCACACAGGCTTGGCATCAGGTGAGCAAGGCAGAAGCCCTGGTTCAGATATTACAACAGAACTAAGGCCAAGTTACTGTGCCTCTTAGAGTCTCAGTTTCCTCATCTATAAAATAGGTTTAAAAACACACCTGCTCTGTCTACCTCACAGGTTGTTTTAAAGACCCAATGATGGCCAGGTGTGGTGGCTCACACCTGTAATCCCAGCACTTTGGGAGGCTGAGGTGGGCAGATCACCTGAGGTCGGGAGTTTGAGACCAGCCTGACCAACATGGAGAAACCCCGTCTCTACTAAAAGTACAAAATTAGCCAGGCGTGGTGGTGCATGCCTGTAATCCCAGCTACTTGGGAGGCTGAGGCAGGAGAATCACTTGAACCCTGGAGGCAGAGGTTGAGGTGAACTCAGATCGCGCCACTGCACTCCAGCCTGGGCGAGAAGAGCGAAACTCCGTCTCAAAAAAAAAAAAACAACAAAAAAACCCAATGATATACTTCATATAAATATGTTTCCAAAAACATATGCATACGCACAGGTATGTATGCATACATGTGAACCCAATAGAGTAGAAAGACTAGACAGAAATACATAAAACTGCTAATACACTGTAATTTTTAAAAGTGCCAACTATATGGATATTTTGTACACATTATCTCTAATTCTTATCATAATCTCAAAAGGTAAATATTTTTGCCATATTTCAGGTAAGGAAAGAAGTTCAGAGCAGGCAGCTGGTAGATTAAATTACCTACCCAATGCCAAACATCTAGTTAGTGGTTTAACTGGGATTCAAACTCAATGCTGCTCTTTCAAGTCCAGACCATTTCTAATCTATAAGAGTTTTCTCCATGTGATGGGGTGATTTTTATTTTCTTTTCTATATTTGCAGTATTCTCTAAATTGTATACAATGAAATTTATTTTTTTCTGCTATTATTGTTTAACTCACGTTTTATTTTTAAATAAAGTACACCATAATCTTTCTCTAAAACACATTGGAATTTGGTATCTGATTTTAGTTTTTAAAAATGTGTCCAGATTTCTCTGTATTAAAATTCAACATTCAGTGATGAAAGAAACATTTAAGGAATATTGGTGCCTTGAAGATACCAATTTCACAATCATTCAAAACAACCAATGTTATTTTTATTTATTTTTTAAATGCTACTTCTTAAAAGTAAATATTTTATAAAAACAAATGAAAAAATGTGCTGAGCATTGGAGTCTGAGAGCTATGGCTCCCCTCTACTGCACGAACTGCAGCAAGCTTCTTAGCTTCTCTGAGGATCAGCTTCCTTGTATATGAAATGAGGTAAGCAGAAGGCCTGGGCTGCCCACGTCACAAGGCTGTTGTGAGGATGAAATAAGAGACTAGAAGTGAAAGCACCACTGACTTACTCTTCAATAATGCTATATTTATTGGTCACCTACTGATCGTCTGGTGCTAGACAGTGAGAGTATAAGAGAAGACACAGTCTTTTCCCTGATGGCGTTTAAATCTGCTGCTGACACTTAAAACAATTTCAACATAGTAGGACAAGTGCTGGGACAGGGAGGCACTAGGTGCTGTGGAGCAGGAGAGAGGAAGCTAACCCAGTTGGGTAACTAGAGGAAGAGACAGCTAAGCCTGAATACCTGAGGGATGAGTGGGCTGGTCAGGCTGAGGCCTGGGAGAGAGTGTCCCAGACCAAGGAAGAGCACAGGCTGAGGCCTGGAGGAGGGACAGAGGGCCGGTGGGGGCCACTGGTGATTGCTCAGGCTGGCAGGGGCACAGAGCACATGGGAGGAGGGATGACATTAGCTCACAAGCAGTCTCATCGTTGTCGATGACAATAAATGTCTCCATTCCTAGGCATATGTTTATCTTGTTTTCTCCATTAAAATAGGAATGCATGTTTCGTCTCTTTGTAAAACCTGTGAGTGAACGAGCACTGATGGTACTGAAGGTATATTAAGTGTTAAGGATACAGATCCAAGAATCATCCTGGTTCCTGCAGGGGAGAGGTACAGAGAACTCACAGAGCAGATGAGGAAGGGTTAGGGAGGCTCCCTAGAAGGACTACTACAGCACAGAGATTCCTGACATGCAAGCACCCATCCACCATTCTGCCCCAGAAGGTGACCTCAGGGCCCACCTTCTGGAAGAACTGTGTTACTTCTCCATAGTCTTACGAGCCACATTGTCCCCAAAGGAACCAGATCTGTACTCCAAATTTTCAAGAGCCTGCAAAAAACTCATCAGCTTTCACATCTGTGCATGAAACCAGAGATGATCCTCTCCCCACTAAGAACCTGACTTTGCTGGCTAGCTCAGCTCTGCAAACTTAGCACACACTCCTCTCCCAACCACTTCAGAACTCTTTTCAAGGTCTCCCCAACCTTTAAGAGCGATTTCCCTCAGCCACAAGAGCTTTCTTGAGAAGAAATAGTGGTGAGAGCAAGCAGAGGAGTGTAATTACCGACCTAGCTGCCTTCTCGGGCATCAGCTAGCTGAGCATTCCAAAACAAATGGAGAACGGAGAAAATGATCGGGAACTGAGGGCCTGAAAGGAAGTGTCCTGGGCACTCTTAAGGAAGTGGCCAAGACTAAGAAATGTGAGACAGAGGAGGAATGAGGGGGTGCCTGGGGAGACTGACCCCAGAACATTTACATCTTTGAAGTAGTAGCCGGAGCAGTATTAGAGTCCACATGACTACTCTTAGCCGTGACATTACTCACACACACACATGCTGCTTACTGCAGGCCAGGCACTAAGCACTTTACCAATGCTACACTTTACATATACTAACTTACTTAATCATCACAACTTTATGAGCTAAGTATCCAGATTTTACAGATGAAGAAACTGAAGTACAAAGAGACTAAATGATTTGCTCAAGGTCGCATAGCTCATAAGTGGCAGAGCTGAGATCTACATCTAGATAGTCTGGCTCAGAATTCAAGCTTTTAACCATTACACTGTATTTAAACCTTAATGCTGAAAGGCAGAAGGGGTAGCTAGTAAAAGTAGCCAGGCATCAATGAGAATGCTCTCGTTTGTAAACCTTAGCACAGGGCTTCCCTGCTGATGTGCTGTGAATGAGATATTGATCCCCTCATCAGGCCTCCAGTCACTCGCTGTTACTCAGGTGCACAGAAGAGTATCATTTTCAGCGTGTGCTATGATGTGAAAAGGTTGGGCAACACTGCCCTAGCTTCTGGAAATATGAAGGCATTATTACCACATTATCATCATCCTATTAATTGAAAACTTCATTTATCAGAAGTTTCTTCTTCGTGCTCTGAGCTTGCCTTGTATTTTGTGTTTTGTCATCTTATGAAAGATGAGCTACCAACCAAAGTCCACCCACATTATTTCATGGCAGTTCTGTTGTCAGGTACAGGCTACGTTCTTCTGCCTGACCCATTAGTGGGAAGATTTGGTTTTGCGGCATCATTATTATGCGGGGACAAGGAAAGGGTACACTCAAACAGACACTGGTCAGATTTAACACATGATGGATGAAAGGAGCCACTTGTAAAGTCAGCTCAATCAAAGGACAGTCTGTCCACAGTGATACTGCAAGGGGCTAAGGTATTCTTTCCCCAAGAGTCTGGTGTGAGGGGAGGCTGGGCCGCAGCATGCAGGTGGCAGCGTCTCGCTCCGCTGCAATGAAATTGGCAGGTGAGGCCTGCTAGGGTGCCAGCAAGGGATCCCCCACAGGCCTCAGACAGGACTGGGGGCCTGAAAGTCCCAGAGACAAAAGGTCACAACTCCAGTCCATCTTCTCCCTCTGTTCTGATTCTGGGATCACAGGCAGCTTTCAGAGCTGTCATTGCATCTCCTGGTGGAAGGAACGACAAGAGGAAGGACATGGAAGGGGAGACGGAAGTGTGTGCTGAAGAAAGAGCAAGCAGGAGGAAAGGGCTGGATGGGAGTGGGGTGCAGCGTATAGAAAGCTGACAAAGGTGGACTGCGCTCAAGGCCCCCAAGCACAAACGCAGCCCACGAGGCTCTCCAACGCCAAGCCCCTGTCTACCTTCCAGCCTCAGCACCCAACACAGCCATTGTTTCATGGAAAAATGAAACTAGTGGCTAGTTTCGCTTGCCATTCAAGGGATCCCACACGTGCTTTTCCTTGAGTCAAGTGCTATACTTTGGTTTGCCACAGGAGTACTTTATGAGCATTTCTATTTTGTTACACAGAATATTAAAGAGACCTGTACTCAGGGTTGGAATTCAATAAAACTGACAATTTTTGCTACTTCATCAAAGACATTCTTATGTGAAAATGGCATTAAAAAAAAGCCGGGTGTGGTGGCTCACGCCTGTAATCCCAGCACTTTGGGAGGCTGAGGTGGGCAGACCACCTGAGGTCAGGAGTTCGAGACCAGCCTGGCCAACATGGCAAAACTCTGTCTCTATTAAAATTACAAAAATTAGCTGGTTGTGGTGGCAGGTGTCTCTAATCTCAGTTACTCAGGAGACTGAAGCAGGAGAATCACTTGAACCCGGGAGGCGGAGGTTGCAGTGAGCCGAGGTCGTACTGTTGCAGTCCAGCCTGGGCGACAAAGTGAGACTCTATCTCAAAATAAAAACAAAACAAAACAAAACCTGGGAGTACATAGCAGTGGAGAATATAGTGGCTACTAGCACAGTTCGGCATCACCACCTTGACCAAGGCACCAATAGTCTTACTTATTGTTGCTTTCCAGCAACAGATAGCATCTTAGTACTATTACAAAAATCATTTTGACTGTGCAGATTCCGCAAGGAGTTTTGGGGACCCCATGGTCTGCAGTGTACGCTGCAAAACACTAGCCTAGGTGATGGGGAGGGACTGGGTGTGACTGGAGCTGTGCCTGGGGGCCACGGAACTGACTGTGATGCGAAGAACAAACTGGAGGCTAGAGCAAGAGTGAGGGCTGAAAGAGGCTGCTGGAACAAACTGGGGCAGGGCGAGAAAGGCCTACAGTGGAGATAGGGAGAGCAGGGAGAGCAAGGAAGAGGAGGTGAGGTATGTAACAGAGTGAGAGAATGAAGCCATTGAGGCAGAACTGGTCCTAGTCCTACCAAATGACTGAAGAAGGTGGGGGCAAGGACCACAGCCCGCCTTGAAGGAAGGGACAGTGTTTAATTCCTCTGTGTCCCCACTGCCTAGCATGCAGCCAGGAAGAAGCGGGCCTCATATACTTATGATTACATGTTTATTAACCAAAGTCAGGTCACCATAAGAACAGTAGGACCATCAAAGAGGGGGAGAATTCAGGAAGTGGAGCTGGCTGGGGATGGGGAGCAGGGAAAGACAATGGCACCACCGGGGACCTTCAGATGAAGAAGGGTGACACACGGCCACCAGGGACTATGAAAACTCACCGATCAGGCTAAAACCACTCTCACTCAGCCCTCATCTGACCCAAATCTGCAAATGAGGCATTATCCATAATCCCCCAGGCATGACAAAACCTCCGGTGACAGTGTACAGAACACTTCAAAATGTCATCATATATATAATATATACATTTAAAAAAACCTGAAAAGATACATCTCAAATGATTATTACGTTTTGAGCTAGGGTCTCGCTCTGTCATCCAGGCTGGAGTGCAGTGGCACAATTTCGGCTCACTGCAGCCTCCGCCTCCCAGGTTCAAGCAATCCTCTTGCCTCAGCCTCCCAAGTAGCTGGCACTACAGGCGTGTACCACCATGCTTGGCCAGTTTTTAAATTCTTTGTAGAGACAGTCTTGCTATGTTGCTCAGGCTGGCCAAATTATTAGCAATGGTTATTTGGGGAGGAACAGTGTCTAATTCCTCTCTATCCCCACTGCCTAGTATGGAACCAGGCAAAGAGGGGCTTCATATACTTCTGCTGTATTTTATCTTGTTTTGTTATGAAGTAGTTGTTGTAATTTCATAATTAAATAGATCTGGCCAGGCGCAGTGGCTCATGCCTGTAATCCCAGCACTTTGAGAGGCCGAGGCAGGCAGATCACTTGAGGTCAGGAGTTTGAGGCCAGCCTGGCTAACATGGTGAAACCCCATCTCTACTAAAAACAAAAATTAGCTGGGTGTGGTGGTGTACGCCTGTAATCCCAGCTACTCAGGAAGCTGAGGCAGGAGAATCGCTTGAACCTGGGAGGCAGAGGTTGCCGTGAGCCGAGATTGCACCACCACACTCCAGCCTGGGCGACAGAGGGAGACTCTATCTGAAAAAAAAAAAAAAAAAGGTAAATAAATATGTTTTAAGTTACATGTTTTCCTTATGACCCTGCCATGTCATTCTGTAGAAATGTGTTCCTCCTAAGCATTATCTGAGTTGTACCAGGGTGGCTCCGCTATTCCTAGCTAACCAACTAAGTGCTGAAAACCATGGTCTCTTACCCACCCCTCCTCTGGATGTATCAGATCATTTCAATTTGAAGTAATCTAAAAGGATAACTAAAATGTACACCCAATCTTACCTATAGGTTTTTCCAAATTTTGAGAAGATACCGTCTGTAAACTTGAAATCCCAAATGAAATAAAGCTCCTGTCAGGAAGTTGGTGTCTTCCAGCTACACGAAGTGTCTCAATGGCCTTTGTACGTAGCTGGCAATCTTCAGTTCTCCATCGGCCCCGACATGGAAACCTTGAAAAAGCAGAAATAGAAAGGAAATCAAAATGCTGACTTCTTTAAAAGGACCAGAAAAGAAAAAGATCAATCTGAACGTGCCCCAAACCTATTAGTTACCCTACTAAGTAGATATACACACACCAATCACAGGTTTCCCATCTTTAAAATCAGACATTTGAATTAAATTTTTTGTAGAGATAGAGTCTTGTTATGTTGCCCAGGCTGGCCAAATTATTAGCAATGATTATTTGGGAAGGGGCGGCTTCTAATTCCTCTCGATCCCCACTGCCATTAAGCACTGGAAGATTTAACAAAGGTCTGAGTGAAATTTTTCAGATTGTGTTTCGATTATGGGATTCCAGACCCAAAAAGATATAACTGGACCTGGATGATAGAGATAGACACCTCTGCTCTGAGGAGTCTCAGGCAAAAGGTAAAAGTTGACAGGCCAGGCGTGGTGGCTCATGCCTGTAATCCCAGCACTTTGGGAGGCTGAGGCAAGTGGACTGACTGAGCTCAGAAGTTCGAGACCAGCCTGGGCAACATGGTGAAACCCATCCCTACAAAATACTAAAATTAGCCAGGCGTGGTGGCACACACCTGTAGCTGCTTGGGAGGCTGAGGCGGGAGGATTGCTTGAGCCCAGGAGGTTGAGGCTGCAATGAGCCAAGATCATGCCACTGCACTCCAGCCTGGGTGACAGAGCGAGGCACTCCTCTGCTATCCACATTTTCAGAGAAATGAGTTGGGCTCTCTCTCTTAGTGGCCAAGTCCAAGTCTCACAGGCAAGAGGTGACAGAGCCCGAAAGATACAGTAGACGCTGAGGGCGGCAGGTGGCATGAATGGGAACAAGGTTTTTTGTCGAATACATAATTATTGCTAGTTTTCAATCTGATGACTTCATTTTCTCTATGTTCACTGTTATTTTAATACCATGGCTCTAGCTATACAAGTCAAAGTTGCTTTGTCAACTTCCCTATGAAATAAATATGCATTTCTCCTTTTCTCGGTGGAAAAGCTCTGAAAATGCGGTTTAACTCTGAATTCTGAGCCTTTATGCCAAAATTTCTAAAAAGGCTTTCTAACTGGAAGTTGGGTGTGTTTCACCATGACCTCAAACCACATGTCCCATGCGGGACTTGTGCCCAACCCCCACCCACTGCCTCCTTCCTCCGATTTCTCTTCTTCCCTATCAGATCGCGTCATTCTGCCAGTTATTCCTCAAAGGCAAGCACTTATCTTTTTCATCTTTGCATTACCAGCATCTAACATAGTATCTGGCAAAAATGGGCTCTAGTGAATCTGAATGAATTACTTAATACACAAAATATCTCTTTACCATTCAATAAAGATGTTAGCACATTGGATAGTCCTTCCTACTATGCTCTTTATTCCCAAACAAATCTGAAACCCAGTGAAACTGTTTCCAGGGCCTAAGGAAACTCAGGGTATGCTCTCTTTCACTTCTACTACCACACTTCCAGGGACAGCCTTGAACACCATTCAACGACAGGATCTGGCTCTATTAGCCAGGCTGGAGTGCAGTGGCATGATCTTGGCTCACTGCAGCCTCCACCTGCCAGGCTCAAGTGATCCTCCCACCTCAGCCTCCCGAGTAGCTGAGACTACAGGCATGAGCCACCACGCCTAATTTTTGTATTTTTTTTAGCCTCAGGGTCTCACCATGTTGCCCAGGCTGGTACTGAGCTCCTGAGCTCAAGTGATTTGCCTGTCTCAGCCTCCCAAAGTGCTGGGATTATCGGCGTGAGCCACCACACCTGGCCTTGAGCTTTCATTCTGTCTTTAGTCTTGTCATAGGTTTAGACCCCCACCTGGTCCCTTCTTGTTACCTATGGTAGGAATTGGCAATTTTTTTTCTGTAAAGTGCCAGATGGTAAATATTTTAAGCTTTGTGTGTCACATGATCTTTGTTATGACTCAATTTTGCATTTGTAGAGAGAAAGCAATAGACAATATGTAAATGAATGATTGTAGCTATATGTCAATAAGACTTTATTTTTGGACACTGAAATTTAAATTTCATATGATTTTCATGTGTCATAAAATATTGATCTTTTCTTGATTTCTCCCCAACCATGTAAAAATGTAAAAAGTACTCTTAGTTTGCAACCACACAAAAACAGGAGGTGAGTCAAATATGGCCTGTGGGCCATAGTTAGCCAACCCTTGGCCTACAGTAGAAAAAAAAACCCTCAGAATTCCTTATGGACTTTGCCTTATTTTGCCACGTGGAGCCACCTTAGGCTGGGGAGGTAGAAAGCACAGGGCTTTTGGGCATTAGGTCCTAGGTTCCAGTTCTGGCCCTACCGTCTACCAGCTGGGTAGCCTTGGACATAAAATTCAACCTCCCTGAGCTTTACTACCATCATCTATAAAATGGGGACAATAACACCTACATCACAGAGTTGTCATGGCAATTAAGTGAGCTAATGTATATAGAGCTCATGGCACCAGTATCTGGCATACAGTAGGCACTCAATAGTAACTCTTATTCCAGCTTCTGACATGGCTTCTCCAGATCAACTGCGGCTCTGGAAAGCAACCCAGCCACTCTGTGAACCACAATTGGCCACAGGAGGGAATAAACTGACAGCAAATACAAAGGCAGAGAGAGAATTTGGAGGTTTTCAGATACATGCCACAGGATTCTAAGTGCCTGGTTAGCCCTAATTCCTTCTGGCACCATTTAAAATTCCTCTGGTCCCTTTTTCCTCCTCAAAAATTACTTCTGACTCTCACAGTTCTTAAAGATTCTTAGCATTCTTTACCAACTACCCAGATGGACCCTGGAGCCCTCTCCTCATTCCTGTACCTCCTGCTGGTATAGGGCTGGGGTGGGGAAGGATGACCACGGCCAGACCAAACCTACACAGATCCATCGGCCTGCAGCTGGGTCTTAAGTAGGCTGGGCCTGGCGAGGCACCCAATTCTCTCTCAATTGTTCATGAATTTCTTGCTGTACTGGGAATGAAATTTCTTCAGTGCTTAAGAACTAGACTTTCTACAGAAGTTTTAGAGCAAAAAAAAAAAAAAAAAAATCACCATGTATACCAACAAAAGATCCATCACATTACTTTCAAGACAGAAAACATCAGTGAGGCACAGGTAAGGCTAAGGTTTATGGTATCTCTACCCTTGGTCCAAAAAGCCAGATCTCGGCCCGTCACTTCCTTGCTTCTAAAACCCCACTGCCTCTGGAGTAACCAAGTTTCTGCGCTGTCACTCAGGGCCTCCATCACCTTGTCCCAGACCACCCCTCTATGGGAGTCTTAACCTGCAGTCTAGCCAAAAGGGACTGTATTTCCACCTGATTGCTCTAACCAATTCCCAGCTTCCCACACTTGTGCATAATTAAATCACCTGTAACATTTTATTACACATCTTCCCCTAGACTGTGAGCCAGGGACAGGGTAGAGACTATGTCTCCTTCATCTCTGGGTCCCCTACACCTAGCAGAGGCTCTGGCATGGGGCAACCACTTCATAATTGTTAATGAATAGATGGAAACAGCTGAAGTTATTCTTCCCTTAAGCTGTTTTAGCTGGACTCTTATTAGAAGACCGAGTACAGTCTGGGTCACTGCCACAAAGCAGAAAAACCGTAGAGAAGGAAAAGAGGCATGACCAATGTGATCCAAGCAACGGAAAATAGGTTTTAAGAGTGAGGTTAAAGAGACCAAGGCTGTTTAGCTGGGAGAAGAGAAGATGAGGCCTAACTGGATTCTGGCTTGAAGTACAGAAAAGGTTCTCATGAGAAAATCTTGATCTCATCCTCCCTTTATAATCAGAAGAAACTTTTCCATATTCATGGAAAATGGAACAAGAAGAAATGGCTTCAGTTAAGGCCCGAAGGGTTTAAGCTGGAAGAACCAAATTAGGCACCACTTTTCCAGAGATACTGTTATTGTACTTTTCGCAAGTGAATTGGAGGAGTCTTGCTTGGCACTCTTGTTGAAGGCTGTGAAAAAAGTAATATATATGCTGCTCTGTTCCTGTTTACTGTGGAGAGAGGTGGGTGAAAACACAAGTCAGGTAAGATTTTCTAATGAGCCACTGATTTTTATTGACCCATTTCCTACAGGCACTTTCTGCCATGTTATGCATTGCAAGCATGTGCTGGAACAATCTAGTATCTCAAAGGTTCCTGACAGGGCAATGGAAAGAAAGAGAAGGTAACAATGTGGGGGAAGGGAAAATGGCCCTAATAAATATACTTTCTATAAAAACAGTACCAAACTGGGCATTCATATATTTGTTAATATTATTACTATTAAAGCTCACATTCATTGAGCACCTACTATGTGCCAGGCACTGTGCTGTTTTATCTCAATTCTCATAACAACCCCATGAGGTAAGTAATATTTGTATTCTCATTTTACAGATGAAGAAACAGAAACTCAGGAAGATTAAATAACTTGCCCAAGTCACACAGGTAGCAAGTGACAGAGCCAGGACTCAAACCCAGGTAGTCTGACTCTAGAGTCCATATACCTAACTACTGTCTCTCTGTTAAGGATGAGAGGCTGGAATATAAACTCTAGTCTCTCTGAATCCTGTTCATATTCTCAGCTCTTCCTCATACAGTCCCAAGCCAGGACATTAGCAAGACTTGAGGCCTCAGAAGTGAACCAAAATACTCCTCTGATTATCAGCATCTATAAAATGGGGGCAATTACACCCACATCACAGAGTTGTCATGGGACTTAAGTGAGCTAATGTATATGGAGCTCATGGCATCAGTGCCTGGCATACGGTAGGCACCCAATAACTAGTAACTGTTATTCCAGCTTCTGATATGGCTTCCCCAGATCAGTTGTGGCTCTGGAAAGCAACCCAACCACTCTGTGAACCACAACTGGCTGCAGGAGGGAATAATCTGACAGCAAATACAAAGGAAAGAAACAGACTGAGGACTCACAGATGATAATGAGCAGATGCAGGACTTGAATGCCAGCCTCTGGACTCCAAGTTAGTGCTCTTTCCTACTTACAGACTCTTGTTGAATTTGAGGGTGAGAAAATGAAGAGACAGGATGTGCCAAATGGGCTGTCTCCCCCGACAGACCCTTTTGTAATGAACTGTCAATCTCCCACCAGAACCCATGCCTGAAATACCAGGGTCCTGCAGCCTCTGTAAACTGGTTCTAAGATTCTACTAGCTAAGGATGGCAATGCACTGATTTATGGCACTGTGGGTGCTGCCAAAATGCTCACCTATTAAACCTATCAAGCAGACCTAGTCCATGCAGCTTCCAAACTAGGCCAGTGATTCACCGTTTAAGCCTCTTCACTGATGTCCCCATTCTGGGACCATCTTTGCTCCAGTCTAACCTCCATCCTGCTGCCAGAGAAAACAGAGCGCCAGTCAGGGCATTTGGAGCCTCGTAGCGTAAGGAAGATAACATGGGCCTTTGAACTCAGCACTGCTAGTTTTGAACCAAGCTGTGCCCTTACTATCTATCTAACCTTGGGGAAGTCACTTTAATCTTTCTGAGGTCTGGTTTCTTCATCTTTAGATTGGAGATAAATAGGCCTATATTACAGGATTAAATACAGTATGTAAAGCCTCCAGCATACTGCAAGCCACAAAGCAAAGGAGACACTTGATAAATGCTAGTGTTCTGCTCCCTACTCCACTCTCTACATTTTAGCCAAAATCTGCCACTTCGGCTTATTTCTTCTCACCAACTCCTCTCCCCTCCCACGACACACACACACACACACACACACACACACACCCTTACACCTGTGCATTTCTGCCTCTCAACCGTTGCTCAAGCTGTTCCTTCTCCCAGGAATAAACTCCCTCCACGGCCCAGCATAAATTCTCCACCTTCAGGAATCCTCTGGTCATGCTGGGATTGATTTCTCCTTCTCCCAAACTCCCACTTTGTTTACATTCCTTACTACATTTACCATAGTCAGTCTGATTTCACTTATTTATGTACTTTTCTATCTTCCCAACTACACTGGAGGGAGAAGGTTCTGAGAAGACAATTATTTATAGGAGGGCAGGAAATGTGTTGTTTTCCTCTATGTATATTTCTTAATACCAGGGTCTTGTACATAGCAAGAGCTCAATATGTGCTTACTGAATTGAATCTTTCCATCCTACACTGGGAATCTTTACAGAAAGATCCCAGACTGAGTTCATTCTAAAACTGCATTTACTGCCTAACTTGATAAATAGGCAATTTTTGAAGTACATGAATATTCCTAAACTAAGATCCACTAATACTCATGTGGGCTTGTTTCATTCCTTCATCCATTCTTCCAGTACACTCTGGACTCTTCTTGGGATCTCGCTCCAACATACAAGGAGACATTGCTGGGACAACATTTCTCACTCATGGAGATCTGGGAGCAAGCTCTTTGGAGAACTGTTTCACCCCACTGGATAGGAGGTGACTGCCATTAAAATCACACTAAAACCCAGAGTTGTGGAATTGGAAAATAGATCTGAGTGATCTGCCTTAGTTTCCAAGCTATAACATAGAGTTAAAAACACTTAAAACAGTGTCTGGAACACAGCAAGTGTGCAATAAACGTTAGATGTATTAACAATGTAGTAGACTGGAAAAAACAGAGTCATGACATTTCACTTCTGGAACTATCTCCACTACTGGCTGATTCCTTGTGTAATCTCTTTTTTGTTGTTGTTGAGACGGAGTCTCACTCTGTCGCCCAGGCTGGAGCGCAATGGCGCAATCTCAGCTCACTGCAACCTCTGCCTCCTGGGTTCAAGCGATTCTCCTGCCTCAGCCTCCCAAATAGTTGGGATTACAGGCGCCCACCACCATGCACAGCTAATTTTTGTATTTTTAGTAGAGACGGGGTTTCACCATGCTGGTCAGGCTGGTCTCGAACTTCTGACCTCAGGTGATCCACCCACCTCGGCCTCCCAAAGTGCTGGGATTACGGGTGTGAGCCACACACCTGGCCTCCTTGTGTAATCTCGATCAAGTCCTTTCCCCATCTCTAAAATGAAAGTGGCAGAACCAGATGGTTGGTTTCCAAGCTCCTTCTACCTTTAACCATGTAAATTTTTCTATGATCAAGAAATAACTTTCTCTTCCACATGCTGAGGCTGTTGGCAAGGGAAAATGTGCATTTATAGCTGCTGGTCCCCAGATGGGAGGAACCACTGTTTCCCAAGGCCAAGGGCAGAGTAACTGATTAGAAAACCACCTGTGAGTGGCTCACGCTTGTAATCCCAGCACTTTGGGAGGCCGAGGCGGGCCGATCACGAGGTCAGGAGATCGAGACCACGGTGAAACCCCGTCTCTACTAAAAAATACAAAAAATTAGCCGGGCGTGGTGGCGGGCGCCTGTAGTCCCAGCTATTCGGAGAGGCTGAGGCAGGAGAATGGCGGGAACCCGGGAGGCGGAGCTTGCAGTGAGCCAAGATTGCGCCACTGCACTCCAGCCTGGGTGACAGAGCGAGACTCTGTCTTAAAAAAAAAAAAAAAAAAAAAAAAAAGAAAACCACCTGTGAGCTTCCCCCTGTTTGAACTGTACTATTAATACACCCAGTGCAGGTCTCCGAACAGAGCATCACCTACCTTCCAACAAAACTCACAGTCAAGGCAAGACAAGAGCCTGAAAACAATGGCTGCAATGAAGAATCCTTGCTTGTGCAGAATTCTTGTACTTTCTTGTTTTTGATGCCTGTAATTAGGGCATCAATCTAAACCAGGGCCCTCCTTAGGCACAAAGAGGAGGAAAAACACAAAGTCCCATTCTGAACCTGACAGCTCATAAAACAAGGGCCAAAGCTAGTAAATAAAAAATGTCACTGACTCACTTAACCACAAACACTGAAGAGGGCTACTATGTGCTGGCCCTATGCTGGACAGAAGAGGAAGGAAAGAGACATGATCCCTTGCCACCCACGTACTCAGAGTACATATGGAGTGTACATATCCCTAGGCAGACTATGATGAGAGCTACATTAGAGGGTCAGCCTACAGAAGACAGAAAGGGGAACAACTAATCCAGCAGAAGGCTCAGAAAAGCTTCACCATGGAGGCCACATGAGATGTAAGCCTTGAAAGATGAGGAGGAGGAGGGAAATCCAGGGAGAGAGAATATAAGCAAAGGCTCGAGCAGGAACATGCAGGGAGTGTTTGAGAAAGAGATTTGGCCGGACACGGTGGCTCACACCTGTAATCCCAGCACTTTGGGAGGCCAAGGCAGGCAGATCACCTGAGGTCAGAAGTTTGAATCCAGCCTGGCCAACATGGCAAAACCCCGTCTCTACTAAAAATACAAAAATTAGCCGGGTGTGGTGGCTCATGCCTGTAATTCCAGCTACTCAGGAGGCTGAGGCAGGAGAATCGCTTGAACCTGGGAAGTGGAGATTGCAGTGAGCTGAGATCGCGCCACTGCACTCCAGCCTGGGTGACAAAGTGAGACTCCATCTCAAAAAAAAGGAGAAACAGAGACAACTAGTTTATTTTGACTGGACCACAGGTTGCAGGTTTGGGAAAACCAAGGGAAACAGGGAGGGCAGAGGTTTGGGAACAAATTGTGGAGGAACTTGTCTGAGGCTGGAGTCCAAACTCTACATCAAGCTTGTCCAACCCACGGCCCTGGATGGCTTTGAATGTGGTCCAACACAAATTCATAAACGTTCTTAAAACACAGATTTTTTTGCAATTTTTTTTAAAGCTCATCAGCTATTGTTAGTGTATTTTATGTGTGGCCCAAGACAGTTCTTCTTCCAATGCGGCCCAGGGAAGCCAAAAGATTGGACACCACTGCTCTATATAGTAGGCAATGATGCCCACCAAGGTTTCCGAGCAGTGTCTCAGGAAAAGCACAGGGGCACCCATGAAGAGGATGCAAAAGGAACCAAGTAATTCAATTACTCTGGGACCACATTACAGGAGACCACATGCACTTCCTAAGCATGTGCTGGGCTCTGACAGCTCCTATTCACAGAGCTTCCCTCGCCCATGGCTTCGCTTCATGCAATCTGAGTTGCCATCCCCCACAACTGTCAATATCTGCAAAATATCAGAGTAACAGGACTCCTAACCAACTCTCTGGATTACAGAGAGAGAAGTGTTGAGGTGGGAGCAGATGGGCAGAGGGGGCACCAAGGCCTCTAGCTGGCTCAGTTCCATATAAAACCCAACCCTGGATTTCCTCTTCACATCACTTCCAGCCCAGCCCTCTAATGAAGGGCTGAAGCTAAGGAGAGTGGGCTGAAAGCACCTGGCTGATGGGTGGTGATCCAGTGAGACACTATACCTACTGTCCAGCAGGTGCCTGGCGCATGAACAGTGGTGTCCTTCCCATTCTGCAGGGTCAGTTCCATCTGTAAATCCCACTGAGGCTTCAAGGCCCAGGTCACATCAACTCTTCTCTCAGAGCCTTCTAGAAATCACAGCTACCATGTATTCAGCACCCATTACATGACAGGCGCCATACTAGGTGACTTCCATATAATCCTATTCACCCTTCACAATGACCCTATTATGGCTATTTCCTAGGGAAGAAAGTGAAGCTCTGGGAGGGGAAGCAGACTTGCCCCAGGACACACAGCTAAGAGGTGGAAGAGATGAGATCTAAACCCAGGACTCCCTGACCCTTAAGTTGAGCACTTCTAACAACACTTCATTCCTGTGAGCCTGCCTGCCTCTGATCTGCCACCGACAGGGAGCTTGGAGCTCTTTAGGAAGACAGGGTGCACCTGACACTCTTATTACCTTTCCCTGTGGACAGCCACCCACACAGGCAGGAGCCTTTAAATACTGAAAATAAATGAAAACAACTTAAAAATAACACAGTACACAGATTTCACAAATTCTTCACGTGAAAAACTATTCATGACACTGGACTGCCTAAGCCCTGCGCCCAGCCACAGCCTCGGTCCTGATCCCCGGGAGAGACCGAGTCTCAAACGGGCCACGGAGGAGGCGCCATCTCGGACACCGGCCGCGCCCCGACCCCAGGCACAGACGGAGCCACGAAAGGTCGTAGACAGCTCGGGACAGTCCTGAAAAGCGTCCCCTTAGGCTGTCCCTCCGCAGCTGAATCGGGTCGTGACCTCGGACCGCCGTGAAGGCCCTGACTGCCCCCTTCCGGGCACACAAGCTCACTCACAGACCCCGGCCCCATTTAGCTCGGAGGAATACCTCGCAGGTCTCGCTTTTACCTTCGCTGGCTCCCGCCGGGGAGCAGTCGCGCGCACCCCCACCTGCAAACCGCTCCTCCGAGAACGCGGAAGAGGCGGTGCTAGACCCAGGGGGTGGGCCCTACCAGAGAAGGG
Source organism: Hylobates moloch (assembly GCF_009828535.3). Taxonomy (NCBI): domain Eukaryota; kingdom Metazoa; phylum Chordata; class Mammalia; order Primates; family Hylobatidae; genus Hylobates; species Hylobates moloch. Next base: position 47,481,198 of record NW_026652283.1, read on the forward strand.
GGCGAGGGGGCGGAGCTGCGCCTGCGCCCTGGTGGCTACCCAGGGCCACCTGGGGGCAGGGAGCTCAAGCTGAGCGAACTGCGCAGGCGTGACAAGGAAGAGGTGGGGGGAGGGGAGATTGCCGGCAAGCGGGTGGGGCTTAGCGCGTCCGGCGCTTTCTTTTCCGAATGGAGGGTGGAAAAGCCCGGGAACTGAGGAGGCCGGGTGCGACAGGTGCAATTAACATGTACTGAGAGCTTCTGCAGGCCAGGAAGGAATTTTAAAATGCCTTTTATATGTGGGGAAATGCTGCCAGTCTTTTCTAAAACGGGGGCCAATTCTGTACAATTTCTTTAATGGTCTGAGTGCCTAGAATTTCACCGTAAGAGTTTCTCCTTGAGTACAACATTATCCCCAGTAGTTCAAAATTTTTAAAACTTTTAAACGTTCATTTCTTGGGGAAAAACAATTGTAAATAGGGTAATGCCTCAACCAGCCTCCCCACATCCCCTTTCCAAGTCTGCAGCTGCGATGAGAAAGGATGAGAGTGTGGACTGGGATTTAATTCAGGTGCTGACTCTGAGTGATGGAGGTAAACATCCCTTCCCTGCCTGTCTCAGGATTATCGTGAGGATTTGGTAAGCAAAGCTAGTTAAAAAGCCCCAGGGACTTGCTTCCCATCATCCACCTGACAAACATTTGTTCCCTGTCTTGTCGGGGCTGTCTTTTCATCTGTATGATGGAAGGAGATTGGGAATATTAGTGAACATTCAGGACTTTGCTAGATTTCCCAGTCTAGGTGAAGGCTGGAGAGGGGAAAGATCAAGCTTCTGTGTTCATTCCCTTCTGGAATCCTGCGGTCCAACCTGAGGGTCCCTATGTATCCTGACTTCTCCCACTCATTACCTTCCGTGGAGGCCCACCCAAGCTTCAAGTCTTCAGAGGCCCTGCTGGCCTGTTCCCTTCCCTGTTCCCTGTCTCAATAGCTCAAGAGACTCAGGACCTATGTTCCAGGTTCTCAAAGTTGGTATGTCCCTCACATGGCAATCAAATTTCAGTTAACATCTTTGAGGGCTCTGAAGGTGCTCAGAGGAAGGAGGGCTCCCCCAAAGCAGGTGGAGCTCTACTCATGCCTGTGGCTCATTTCACCACATATTCCACAGCTTGCTGTGGGGTAGGGAGGAGAATGGCAACAGGAAACCTCAGAGGCTGCAGTGTTTATGGGAGCCGAGGGTGATGCGGCATCCTTTACTCAATAGGGGGATGCTCTGCCCCAGGCTGGAGAGGATGGCTTACTACCTAGGTCCCTGCTTCAAATACTGTTTTGGAATTTTTTTTTTTTTTTTTGAGACAAGGTCTCGCTGTGTTCCCCAGGCTGGAGTGCAGTGGCACCATCTTTGCTCACTGCAGCCTCTGCTTCTTGGGCTCAAGTGATCCTCCTGCTTCAGCCTCCCGAGTAGCTGGGACTACAGGCATGCACTACCATGCCTGGCTAATTTTTGCATTTTTTTTAGAGGCAGGGTTTTGCCATGTTGCCTGGTCTCGAACTCCTGAGCTCAATGATCCTCCCACCTTGGCCTCCCAAAGTGCTGGGATTACAGGCAAGAGCCACTATGCCCAGCTTTGTTATGGATCTTGAGCCAACGGGAAAACAAAGCCCAGCCTGACTTCTCAACCAAGCTGCCACTCTACCTCCCAGGACCCTTTGTTACTAGGTTTTGCCCCATGGGAGTATGCTCTTTTATCTGCATCATTGAGGCCCTATCTCTTTCTTTTCCCCCTCCCTTTCTGTCTATTCCTCTTTAAGCATCCGTCTGTGAATCTCTCAAAGCAATTTTGTGTCAGCTTCCTAATGTATTTACAGATATTCCCATGTAAGGTACAGGTCTTGGGTCACACAGTTCTAAGATAAATCTACTCTCACTGCCATGGTCATATTTCAAAATGACCGTGAACCCAAAGCATGGGACTTGTAACAGTCTGAGCTGCCCAATGACAGAGGAGGTAGTGAGCGATCTGTCATAGGAGGTGTGCAAATAGCACCCTTTTAGAATGCTGGGATTGGGCCTCCTGTGGTGAGCCAGAGGAAGAGGCAGCAGAATGGAGGGCCTTCCAGATTCTAGAGGAGTGAATAAAGGGAGGGATATTGGGGGCTGGAAGGGAAGCAAGGCAGCTGGCCAAAGACACACTTGATTCAACAAGCTATTATATGTCAAGCACTTAGAAATGTACGTGACACATAATGAACATTAGCTGTTATGATGACTGTGAATGATTCATAGACTATATAATGAAGGAGCTGAGATCAATCAGTCCTTCACTCCCATCACTGATAACAAAATAGATAGAGGATTGGGGTCTAGAGGGGGAATGGGCTTGCAATGGAACTTCAGGAGCTGCGCTGGGACTACAACCTATGCCTCTGCCTCCCAGGAGAGCCTCTGCACAAAGCCAGGCTGGCTCCTTTGCAGGAAGAGGGAAGAGCTCTAGGTGGGCCTTTGTTGACTCTTTAGAACCAAGCTGCTTTTTAATTCCTCTCCAGGCAGCTTGTGAGTTAGGGGCAGTGGAATGGACAGCAAGACCTGAGCCAATAGATGCAGATGTCTACTGCGGAGTAAGCTCAGGAGTCAGGCCCATGTCCTGCCACCCCCACTGTAGCTCCAGCCAGCAACAAGTATCTTCCTCTTCAGGATGGCCTCCTGTCCTGTAATTAGTGTTGGGATTGTATTTTCACTCTGTCCTTTTATCCACTACCTCAAAAAAAACCCACCCAGATTAATAGCCAATGCCAGGCCGGGCGTGGTGGCTCATGCCTGTAATCCCAGCACTTTAGGAGGCTGAGGTGGGCGGATCACGAGGTCAGGAGATCGAGACCATCCTGGCTAATGTGGTGAAACCCCGTTTCTACTAAAAATACAAAAAAATTAGCTGGGCGTGGTGGCGGGCACCTGTAGTCCCAGCTACTCCGGAGGCTGAGGCAGGAGAATGGCGTGAACCCAGCAGGCGGAGCTTGCAGTGAGCCGAGATCACGCCACTGCACTCCAGCCTGGGCAGCAGAGCAAGACTCCATCTCAAAAAAAAAAAAAAAAAGAGAATAGCTAATGCCAGGCAACCTGAGATGAAACAAGGAACGATTCCTATCAGACTGAGTTCCCGGAAGGCAAAGAAAGGCCAGCCCTCTCCACCCCAAGCGTCCTAGCCTAGCCCGGTCTAGAATTTCCAGAGCCCCAGGAGAATCTTGATGTCTCCACCCTAGAGAGCTGGGCCAGACATGACCACACCAGCCAGCCCTCCACATGGTCCAGTATCTCAGGACAAAAAGCCTTCCCAGCCCCATTCTGGCTCAGTTCCTTCCACGGTCTGCCAAGAGCCATGTGGCACCCAGATCCCCGCTTCCCACCAGTGGCTGCTTTAGTTTGCCTTTTATTTTACCAAAAATAACAACAATAAAGTCTTCCCTCTGTTTCATAAAAATAAATTTTCCCATCCTCCCCCCATCCCAGAAATTAGCCCTTGCCACAGCCTAGAATTCATCATGCAAGTCACAGCACTCTGGGGAAAGCTCCTACTACCCTCGCTCCACAGCCTCTGGCAAAGCTGCCAGGCCACTATGGAGGCAGCAGAGGCAGAAGTCCCAGGCCCAGCTGGCTGGGCCCGAGAGCTCCATCTGTTTCCCCAAAGTGCAGGCAGCTTCTAGGCCATTGAGTGGGGCATGATATTGGATGCTTGGCTCAGGAAACAACCCTAGCCCACCCAAGGGGCAGTGAGACATGTTGGCCTCAGGTTAGAAATTATTGCTCAAAGCAGAAACAGTTGTGTCCTAGCGAGGGTCTGTTAAACCCTCTTTCCATGTGTATCTCTGTGTAGCAATTGATGGGCCCTGCGGTCAGGATCCCTGGTTTCTCCAGCTCCATGAACGCCTCCCTGTGAGGCCCTGGACAGTTTCTCCCTCTTCTTCTCCTGGCTTCAGTTTCCTCGTATGTACATTGAGACAGTGAGACTGGATGATTCTCAGGTTCCCTCTAGCTTTCCATTCTGGCTTCCCAGAGTGGAGGCTCTGGGAGGGCACACCCCTGTTCCTGCCTCAGTTTCCCCACCTGTGGATCTGCGTATAGGGCTGGGTATGGAGGTACTGAGTAATGGAGTGCTGAATGAACATCCCAGTCTCCCTGTGGATAGCTGTGCTGTGAGATCCAACTGGCTGGAATGTGTCAGGGATGGCTGGGAAGGAGGCAGGTACTTTTAGGATGGAGGATCTCCATGCCTGGAAGAGTCTATTCACCAACTACATCCTCAGTGTGCTGGGATGGGAGACAAGACTCCAAAGTTCCCAATTCAAGTTCCACAAGCTCCTTGGACTGGGGGATTATTTTCTGCTGGGCTTCAGATCCGAGGAGCCAGGTCTGTAGATTCTGGGAGCTAGAGTGGAGTATATGATTCCCAGATGAAAGGCCAGGGGAACTTTGTGTACTTGAGGGATCATCTCCAACCCCCAGGAGGACACCTATAATACAGGCCTTCTTGGAGGCAGAGGGATGAGTAAAATGTCAGCTCATGGGCATCTCTGGGTAAGAGAATCAGAGCCTGTGTCTGGGGTGTGTCGGTTTAGGAACTCAAGGCAAGGCTTCTCTTCCTACCTTCCCCCAGCTCTCCAGGACTCATGCTGATGGAAGAGTGTAGCCTGGAAGGTTTGAATGTAGAGCAACATCTACAACCACATTTTGTGCACTTACACACATGGTCAGATACACTGAGTGGGGACGTTGAGCTGTCATCACTCCTACAGTGGTCATGGTCTGATGGTCCCAATCTATTTATCCATCCATCCAACATTTATGGAAGGCCTACTATGTGCCAAGGAGGGGTCAGGCAGCTAGCTCTCACAGACACACCCCACAGTGAAAATCACACACACACACATACCTCGGCATCTGTACTCACTCACAGGCAGGCTGCTCACTCTCTTGCACCTTTCTTGCCATCACCTCGGCCACACCCACATTCCTCCAATAGGCTTGGGAACCAGCATGGAAGGGTCAAGTGTCATAGAAGAAATTCCCTAGCCTACCCTACTCCCAGACTTCATGCCAGAGGTTTAACTCCACTTCCCTTCTGTTTGCCCACCTAGATGCCCTCCCCTTCTCCATCCACAAGCAGTCAGGGCGACAGGTAGGCAGACTCCTGAGAACCAGAAGTCCAGAGGCTTTGGGTGTGTGGAGTGATTCCAGTGCCTTCAGATTCCTTCAGGCTCCTGGGGGTCCCCTCTCCCAGCCACCCTATGTTCAGATCGTCCATCTGATGGCCAAAAAAGTCCAGACCTGGGCTCAGTGGCAGATCCGCTCTGTCATCTCCCTCTGTAGAGACACAAGGTAGGGAGGGGTCAGTTAGAGCTCAGCCTACTAGGCAATCCCTTCTCAAACCATAGGGCCTAGCTGCTCTTCTGTCTGAGCCTGGCCCCTTCCCCCAGCAACCCCAACTCTTAGGCTGCAAATCTGGGTTTGTAAACCGACACTTGAATAAATTCTCTATTGAAGTACAGAATTCACTGTTAAATGAATTGCCTTCCCCTAATTTATCTACTTGGGCATTGGAGTTACTTAAAGCAGGCAGCTTTTGGACATGAAAACTCACAGGCTAGCCTTGGTAGGGGAGGGTGGTAGGGCTTGGCCTCACCAGTGGCTCCAGCTCCCGCTGGTCCACCAGACTGAACTCGCGGATGAAGTAGTAGAAGTGCTTGTAGCAGGTGTTGACGTGCGCCTCTGCCCCCATGCTGAGGATGCTATCGAAATGGTGGATGTAGACATGGACAAAGACTCGGAAGAGGCGGGTCAGGATCTTGGTGCAGACCTGCTGGAAGTTCTTAGGGAAGGGAACTCCTAGAGGGCAGCGGAGGGCAGAAGAAGGGGATCAGTATCCTGGTGCCAAACCTCTGCTCAACTTTTCCCTCCCACACACAGGCAACCAGGATGGCTTTTTCCCCAGCACACTTTTTAGTACACTTCCCTTTGGGAAATAGAGAGTGGTTTGACTTTCTCCCATACTTTTCTTTCTTTCTTCCTTTCTTTCCTTTCTTTTTTTCTTTCTTTTTTGAGACGGAGTTTCACTCTTGCCCAGGCTGAAGTGCAATGGCGTGATCTCAGCTCACTGCAACCTCCACCTCCCGGGTTCAAGCTATTCTCCTGCCTCAGCCTCCCAAGTAGCTGGGATTACAGGCATGTGCCATCATGCCCAGCTAATTTTGTATTTTTAGTAGAGACAGGGTTTCTCCATGTTGGTCAGGCTGTTCTTGAACTCCTGACCTCAGGTGATCCACCTGCCTCGGCCTCCTAAATGCTGGGATTACAGGCATAAGCCACCGTGCCTGGCCATACTTTTCTTTTTAATGAAGCACAAATCTGACTGTGGCTCTCCCTTGCTGGAATATACATCATCTTCCACATTTTCCCATCACCTAAAGCAGGGCTTTGCAAACTTGTGGGGGTCACTGACCAACCCTTCTTAGACTATGATAAAAGTTACGACCTAAACTCTCCCCAGAAATATGTGCAATTGCAGAGATGCTCACATCACACTCTTGTATACAACTCCAAGGAGAGTTCAACAACTGGGTCCATTTAAAAAATCCCTGGGCCTTCATGATTAAGTCCTAACTTCCCAGCAGGACGCTGCTCAAGGCCTTTCATGATCTTATCCTGACCTCCCTCTCTAGCCCCACCCCGTGTCCCTCCTCTTTTCAACATTCACACAGAAGTCCTCAGACCCCCAATCCCAGAAATTATGAATTCTGCAAGAATTAGTTCAGACAGCCCTCGTTCCTTCAAATATTCAACAACACGAAGAACCTTCCATTTATGAGTGAGGCCCTGTGCTCATAAATGGAGCCCTTCACACCTTTTGCCTCTAATCCTTAGAACAATTCGCCTGATGTGTCTGATTGTCATTTTAGGTATGATAAAACAGAAGTGCTTACAAAGGTGAAGCTGCTAGCCCAAGGCGACACAACTATTAATCAGTGCAGAATGGAGACAGGATTCAAACCCTCTTTGCAGTGCACTGCAGCGACCCTCACAGATATTGGGATCCATGAAAAAGCCCCACTTCTGCATAGTCCCCCATGCTCAAGGCAGAGATCTTGGTGGCTTATGCCCTCTTCTCTGTGGGGCAGTCAGCCAGGGTTTTAGGCATCTATACCTGGAGTCCCACAGGCCCAGGGAGGTATGGCCAGCAGGGACTATGAATCTACATTCAGGTCCACAGCTGGCCCACCCGGCTCCATAGACCCCCTCCTCTTCCTCACCGTTCCCAGGTGGGGTCGAGCCTTCCCTCCCTCTGAGCCCCTCCAGCCCAGCCCAGATTCCTCAGACGTATCCTGCCCATCTAGACTTGGGGTCCTGGGTTCCCACAGATCTGAGCCCCAGTTCGGAATTCCTCCCAGTTCAGTGCACTTTCCCTCAGTAGCCTCAGTTTCCTCCTATGTAAAATGAAGGTGCTCCGTGTCGGGCATGACAGTGCAAGAAACAGCAGGCCACTGGCTGGGGAGGAACCGTGGGCATTGAATTGTGACTCAGTGCCCAGCTTCCTTCAGCATTCAGACTTCTCCCCTCAGGGCTTGACCACCCTGCCCCACCCACCGCTGAGCCACACAGCCTCTGCAGAGATGAGCTCCAGGCCAGGTGGGGGCTGGGCCCAGCTACAGGTGCAGCTGGTGTGATGAACACAGTGTCATGCCTGCTCAGCTCCTGGACCAACATCCCCTCCTGCTGCCCTCGGGTGGGTAAGCAGTGCCTGGGTGACATCACTCATCTCCCCTCCCTACCCTCACCCGCCCAGGCTGCCCAGCTGAGATAAGAAAAGGCCCCACAGCCTGTGCCTGGCAAGGGAAAATTCTGCCCTAAGAGCCCCAATCTGAGGTGATGATACCATCAGGGCCCAATCCCTCCTTTTCCTGAGGCCAGGAGTCAGAGGGAACCCCAGGAGGCTGGAGGTCAGATCAGCTATGAACACCTCAGGGCAACTGTGCTGGAAGGTTCTGAGAATCACAGCACCTGTGGTCTTGCCAGAGTGGTCCTTGGTGGGACCACTTATGCTTTAGAAAAGAAAAGCCCTCCGAGGTGGGTGGATCACCTGAGGTCAGGTGTTTGAGATCAGCCTGGCCAATGTGATGAAACCCTGTCTCTACTAAAAATACAAAACTTAGCCAGGCGTGGTGGTGGGTGCCTATCATCCCAGCTACTCAGAAGGCTGAGGCAGGAGAATCGCTTGAACCAGGTGGGCAGAAGTTGCAGTAAGCCGAGATCACACCACTGGGTGAAAGAGCGAAACTCCGTCTCAGAAAAGAAAAAATAAAAAAGAAAAGAAAAGAAAGAAAAGCCCCAAATTGGGAGTCAGGAAGTCCTAGTCAAATGCTTGCCCTTGAGCAAGACACTTAACCTGTTTCAACCTCGCTTTCCTCTTCCACAAAATCGGGATGAAAATCACCCCCCAACCCTGCAGAGTGTCTATATCAAACTAAATCCTCATCTGTGGAATGAGCTCCCAGTGGCTCCCTTCCCGCCAGGTGACACTCACCAACACGCGTGGGAAAGACCTCTTCGTCGTTGATGAGGCCTTCGATCCAGTCCATGAGCAACGCCATATAGCGTGGTGCGGAGAGCTTGGCCGGCCGCCGGTACTGGCGCTCATCCTGCCAGCGGTACTCGTAGCGGGGCCCGCCGGCCATGACAGGGCAGCTGGTCTCACTGCAGCGCTCGGCCATGGTGCCGTAGATGAGGTTGATGCGGTTGAAGAAGTCCACCACGTGCACGGCGATCCAGTCGTCGATGTTCTCCCCGGGTGGCAGCCTCACCACACTACGCAGGTCCAGGCCCGACTTGAGAGAGGCCTGTGCCTTCTTGTACAGCTCAAAGCGCTGTGTGCCCGGCTCAAAGCGCTTCCGCGGCCGGAACGTCTTGTCCTTGGCGAACACCTGCTTCAGGCACAGGGCCATGGCCAGCTGGGCCTCGGGCTGCTGTCCAGGGGCTCGGACCTGAGGATACCCTGCCAGGGACAAGGGCATGGGGGAGCTGGCGGTCAGGGCCTTATCATCTGGGCTCTGACTTCCCAATTCATCATTTCCCTGTCACCTCTCAGCCTTTGCTCAACCTCTGCATCCTCTGCCTGGAATCTAAGTCCTCAGCCCCTAGGTCCAGTGCCCCGCCCTCTTTCCAGGCTAGTTAGTCCCCCTTGCTAAGCCCCCACAGTCCTCCCATCTTGTTTGTCTCTTTTCTGCTTTCATTGCTGAGCTGGGCCTGGGCTCTAAACAGGTGCCCCTCAGACTTGCTGTTGGTCACGAGAGAGGTCGCAGAGACTCCCTGCAGGCCCACCAGCAGACAGGGGCTTGGAAGAGATGACCTCTGGGAGCCCCCCTTGGCCAGCTGGTGCAGCGTGGGAGAGCCTCACAGCATTGTGCTGGGGGCGGAGTGGAGGGGGGTCGGGGGTGGCTTTCGGCTTCCTCTGGGATATCCCGCAGTCCATCCGGCCACCGGGGATTCCCAGGGAGCAGCAGGGAACTTTTCTACCAAAAATGTCCTTTCCTTTTTTTCACCCTGAAAGAGGAAAGGGCCCTCCCGCTGCCAGCTGGGCGGCTTTGAGTGTGGCTGCAAGCACTGGAGGAGGGGGAGGGCGGCAGGCCAATGAGGGCATCGCTTCCTCTGACAACAGCTGGAGATCCTTCCCCTCAAGCCAGCCTCCTCCAGCCCCAAATCTGAACAAGCCACTGGCTCCTCCCCTTGCACCTGACACTCAGTAGACATTCCTCTAGCAACTACTATGTGCCTGGCACTGGGAGGTAGAAGAGTATAGTCAGAGCCACCCAGGAGGGCCCATCTAGAGCTCAGGCAAATTTGCTCTGCCTCCTAGAATTTAAGGATCCCAGATTCAGAACAGACTTTGGGAGACAGTGATCAGGGCCCTAGGCTCAGAGGCAGGAGTCCTGGGTTCTAGTCCCACCTCTACCACTGGCTTACTGGGTGACCCCCGTATCACCATGGATTTGGCCCATCCAGGTCCTGGGTCACTCTGCTATAGCTAGGTTTCTAAGACCTGAGTCATCTCATCTCAACTGTGAGTGTGTGAGCTACTGGGAAATGCAGACCCATGTACCTACCAAAACTAGAATTTAGCCACACACTAAGCACTGCCCCTGCCCCTATACTGAGCACTAAGGCTGACTATAAGCTAAGAATTGCATTCTGCTTCCAGGCTGACCTCTGACCTGGGCTCTGGCAAGTATGAGCCCTGACTCTAGCCGTTAGCCTTACCCTGAGGCTTGCTCATGGCCAGACAAAGCCTGGGCTTGACCTCTGACTGACACTGGAGCACTGTCCTTTCTCACATCTCTGGTAACCCTGGGACAGGATTGGGGAAGGGAGGGTGGGAACCAGGTGACAATTGGGTAAAAGCAAAGGGATGGCACATATTGCGGGGAGGGTTATTACTTCTGGCAAGAAGTCAAACTAGCCGGGGAGCCGTTTGAGACAAAGGTCCTTCCTTGAACCCACAAAGGCAGACCAGGATGGGGGCAGAGAGCAGCTTGGAGAGTAGAAACAGGCCATTCAGCAGGAACTTGTTCTCTTGAAAAAAAACTCACAGATGTGAAAGGTCATCTCATCCATCCTGACTCTTCAACTTCTCACCCAAAGAAGTTCCCAGGGTGGGACCCTAGTTTCCAGAGCAAAGAAGATATTTCTGCGCTTCATTTGCCATCTCCATTTTAAACTCTGCTTGGGGCAAGTGCTTCCAAAATCCCTCACATTGCAATTAGGCGGGGCTCCTGGGCTTCCCACATTGCATGGCCCCCTTTATGACAGTTAGAAATAGGACCCCACCCTGGCATTCAGCACCTTGTCCTACCTTTCCTGCCCCACTTCCCACCTCCCCACACCAAGCACCCTGGGCTTCTTCCTGATTCCTGAACACGCCCCCACTCTCGTGCCTCTGCATGTTTTCTTATCCCTCCACCCGCCTGACCACACATCCTCAGATTGGCTGCTACCTCCTCCCACAGCCTCCTCTCCTGAACTCAGATCTCCTTCTCCTTGGGTAGAGGCTTCTTCTGGTCATTGCAGTCTCCACTCCATCCCCAACCCACCCCCAGCTTAGGACAAGGCCTGGCACAAAGTCAGTGCTCAGGCTTTAAGGAAAGCTTAGACTAGAATCTTAGAGTTAAAATAGCCCTGATAGATCAATTGGCCCAACTCACTTGTACAGATGGGGAAATTGAGGCCCAGATGAGGAAACTGAGGCCTAAAACGAGGACTTGAGGAGCCTGTGTCCACATAGCAAGTTACAAGCAGAACTGGGAACTGGGATAAGGTGGGGCTCAGCTCATGACCAAGAGTAAAAGACCATTTTCTTGCATCGGCTCATCAATGGTCTGGTGGAGACAAAGAAGAGGAGGGCAGTGGCGGGAGAGTGGAAGCATCTTCTCCACAAAACAGCCCAACCTGCTTCCTGTCCCCAACACACTGACTCCGCACAGCAACTGGGGTGTACTGACCAGTGAGCTAGAGTTCCACCTTACTCTGGTGGAACTTCAAGGCCTGGGTCTCTTTCCAGGAAAATGAAAGCTCAGGGGATGGGTGCAGGGCAGGTGCTCTTCTAGCCACAGGGTTAACTCCCTTCACTCCCCACCCCCATGCCCTCGCTGAGTTTCTATCTGGCACAGAACCTCTGTCTCTCCCTGAACCACTGCCGTTCCCCCTCCTACGCCCCATTTCCCAGTGCTGGCTATCCTTTCACTCCTGGAGTGGCAGTGGCTTGCTCATTCCCTGGGTGCGGATCTGGGCTTCTCAAATGAAGACGGCAGGGTGACCCTGCCTGTTTCTGATATTTAGCCTCCTGCTAAGCTACATCTACCACTCCTTGGGCCTGGCCCAGGATCTGGGCCAGAGGATGGCCCCAGTTTGAACCCAGAATCCAGCCTGGGACGCTCTGCAGCACAGACGTCGAAGAAAAAAAGTAGAGGCGAAGACTCCACGCTCTCCTCGCGGCGCGCAGCCACCCACGCCCACCCCCGGCTTCCCTGCACCCTCAAACCAGCTCCCAGGGCCAGGCAGGTCGTAGGACCCAGAGGAGTCCGCCTGACATTTCCGCTCCCCGAAAACACGCCCCCCAGCCCCTCCCCTCCCCTCTGCCCCGTATCCCCCGCCACAATCCCCCCTGCAACTTTCGAAGCTCTGAGCCTCCGACCCCAGCCCCAGGACAGCGGCCAGCCTGCCTTCGGGCGGGACTCTCCTCCGGACTGTGCCACGCCAGGACAGCCGAAGAAATGAAAGTGGAAGCCAGGCGGGCGGGGTGCGCGGCGAGGCCGCAGGGGCACGGCGCACACTCACGGGTCCTCCTCTGGCCGTGCGGTCACATTCCCAGCCACAGGATCGCCTTTCTCCTGCCGGTCCGCAGTGCCTGTTCTCTCGCGTGTCAGCCTGTCCGTCTGCCTGTCCTGCCGGCCGCGGCCGCCCTCCTGACCGGGGCGACGCCAGCTCCGCCCCGGCCCCGCCACGCCGCGGCCACGGGGCGGGGAGGGGCGGAGAAAGGGGACTCCCCTCCACTCCAGTACACGGACGCACTCGCCCCCACCTTCCCGGAAAGTCCATATGGGGCTCCCAGCTTCCCCTTGGACAAAGGACTAACTGAGCTGCCCGCCCTCTCGGTGCTTCCTTGGACCTCCACCAAGGAGGCAGCCTAAGGTTCCCAGACGGTAAAATGGGAAAACGCTCGGCTTCTTCTGGAGCAGAAACAAGAGCTGCTAGATAGGGGTGGTTTCTTTGCCCTCCTAGAATCGTCTGCGTCACACTTGTCCCGGGACCCAATAAGGGATCGGGACTGTCCTATCCACTCCCATATCCTCAGCTCCTGACACATAGCAGGAACTCAAAACTCATTTGATGAATGAATGAATGAGTGAGGGAATGAATGAACGCCTTGGGAATCATGAACTGAGTCCTTCACCCCTGAGGAACAGGCCCAGAAAAGCTCTCAAATCACAAACTTCATCTCCTCACCAGGGAGGGGGCCTGGCTCAGGTTGGGCTGATTCTCCTTGCTTCTCACCCAGAGTCACCCCATTTCTTATCTCCAGACCCTTATCCCAGCTGTGCCATTTTAGAATACCTTCTCTCCCTCCTTCCTTCCGACAAATCCAAACCACTCAATATCTGATCTGCTCTCCCTACCACCTGGGTTCCTTCGAGGACAGACAGATATCCCACCAGCATTCAATGCACACTGTGGCCCCCAGGCCCAGGGACCAGTTGGCTGCTCTGTCTGGGATGGGAGGGAAGATTGGAGGCCTTCTAGGATAGGAAGCCCAAAGCAGAGAGCTTAGCCATAGAAGCCACTCTGGAGGGGTGGGAGGTGAGTAGATGCAGGTAGGGGAGAGCTGGAGGCCAGAGGTGGGCATTTACCATGGTACCCTGGACCTCCCTTGTGTCTGGCTTCTGTTTGCTGGATGACATGAGAACATGCTAGATCCTTAACCCAGATCATATCCTTTGCAGCAACATGGGCTGGAGCTGGAGGCCATTATCCTAAGCAGACTAACACAGGAATAGAAAACCAAATACTGCATACTCTCACTTATAAGTAGGAGCTAAACAATGAGAATACATAGATACTAGGAGGGGAACAGCAGACACTGGCGCCTGCTTGGGGGTGGAGGGCGGGAGGAGGGAGGATGAGACAAAAATACCCATCAGGTACTATGCTGCTTACCTGGGTGATGAAATTATCTGTACACCAAATCCCCATGACATAGAGTTCACTTATATAACAAACCTACACATGTACCCTTGAACCTAAAATAAAAGTAAAGAAAGAGTCCCAGCTCATAGAACTGTGGATATGTTCTTTTGTTGAGCACCAGTTTTTGCCCCAGTCTAAAGTTCTCTGTATTTTTATGTCTGACTCAACTCTCTGCCCTGAAACCCCTATAAACAAGCACTTGCTTATGGAGCAAATTAAAATATGCTTCTTTATTTACTTGATATCCTAATCAATATCTTTTATTAACTCTCCACTCATATCAGATCAGGGGATTGGGTGATAAAGCTGACCTGGTTGGCGACCTCATGTGCGGACAGGTCAGTAAAGAGGACAACACACAGAGATACACAAGGTCAGAGCTCAGTCACCCAGAAGTGAGAATGTGGTTGTGGACTGATGGACTTTGTAAGAGTTGGGGTATTTGCAGGAAGCACATGGAACACCCAGAATGGGTATGTTTAATGAAGATGATATTTACAGGTGTGGTCAAGGTGTAGGGAAACCACACAGTGTATCACCAAAGGGCTCACAAGAGCAGAGGCTGTCAACCCTAGGCTGCAGGAGTGTGGGGAAGGAGTGGTGAAAGTGGGAGCTCTGAGGAGGGGGCTGCTGAGGCAAGGTGGGGGGCATACCCAGCTCACAGCAATCACACAGGGAAGAACGGGGCAAGTAACAGGCCTCACTCTCCTCCCTCTCTCCCTCCCTCTGATCTCTGGCCAGGTTTCCCCCACTCCCAGAAGCTAAGAACAAGGGAACCTGTTGCTGCAGCCCATAGACGTCAGCCTCCTAGGGCGTAGAAATGGGTGGAGGGTGGAGAGCCATCTGAGGAGCCATGTGGGGTCAGGGCTGACTTCATAGGGGAAATGATTTGGAAATTGCTTGTGTTTTCCTTATCATTCAGTTCTAAATAGTTCATAAATTTCAATGTAATTTCCTCTTTAACTCTTGAATGATTTCAAAGTGTGTTTTTCAGCTTCTCAGCCTATGGGAGGTTTATGTTTTTCTTGTTGAGTTCTAATTATGTTGCATTGTGGTCAGAGATCATGGTCTGGAAGATTCTTTGGAATTTGATGTGACTTCCTCTGTGGCTTTGTGCAGGGTCATTTTCTGGACCTCTGAGCTGGGTTTTATAGGATAGGCAGGAGTTTTTCTGGTGAAGAGTGAACAGCACAGAACCTTACACTGTGGGAAATAGAGATGATCCATTTTGAAGGAACATCAGAAATTCCCAGCTCATCCTCAGAGTCCCTGGGTGTCTGTGGGATGGCAGGCAGGTGGAAGGGTTGGGGGAAGCGAGAAAGCCCAGATGTCTCAACTACCGGTACCCTCTTCCTGCCCTTCTCAGTCTTGGTTAGAGAGACTAGTTCTTCTAGGAGGCTCTGCTGGGGCTGAAAAGACCCAGACCTTGGAGAACAGTGTCCTGGCTTTACCGTAATTTAGTTGTGTGGCCTTGGGATGGTTCTGCCCTCTCTGATGAGACACTGTAATCCTACAGCACTGGAGACCTACACAAGATGGGCTCTGTTCCCTGCCACTGTGTCCTGAGTATGATAAATGGCTCCAGAATCGTTCAAACAAGGCTCATCTCTGAAGCTTGGCGTGAGCCAGTGAGGACCTAGGAGAGGACGTGCCCTTTTCCACTACTCAGCCTGGGCACATGCCCCCCTCGCAGTGGCAACTCTGAGTGGCAGCAGGGTGGTGTCTACCTGCTGTGTGCCTTTGGGAAAGCCCTTGCCCCTCTCTGGGCCTCAGTTTCTACACCTCTACCATGAAAGCATCTTCTAGCCATACCAAGTACCACTCCAAGTGCCTTATCAGAACCAGCTTCCTGTGCCTTCCCGCTGTAGGCCTGTATCCAGTGACTCCGCTGATACAGAGTGGCCACTTCCTGGGGACTCCCCAGCCCTTCCTATACCAAGAAAGTTCGCCCCCTCCCTCCCTGCCCCCCGGAATGAGCTACTGCACCCTCAGTTCACCTTACCAGATGTCTGGCAGCTACTATAGCCTGATAGGGCCCACCCTCTACTCACTCTCTCCCAAGAAAGAGTTTCCATTTCAGCTTCTGCCCCTCCCTGCCCAGGAGGCAGGATCATCCATCCTGAATTTTCCATCCTGGCCCATTGAGGAGAATGCCATGGGCATCCTTATGGCAGTCAGAAGAATTGAGGTTAGACTTCCTTTCACCTGAAGAAGACAAGGTTCAAGGGAAGATGGCAGGAGAAGACAAGGTTGACAAGGATATGCACTAAAATTCTGTGTGACCATGGACAAGGCACTTATTTTCTGAGCCTATTTCACCTTCTCTAAAGTAAAGACAACAACAGCAGCATCTGCCCCACAGAAGAGCTGAGAGAATCAAATGTGATAGCACTTGTAAACAGTAGAAGGCTGTGGTCAGTCTGTTTCAGGGGTGCTGCCTTCAAACACCTGGCAGGTGTTTGTATGGAAGAGGGACTGAGCTTGTTCCAGGGTCCTGGAGAGCAGTGGGCAGACACCCAGGACAATATGAAGGGCGTTTGGCACATCAGAGCTGTCCAACCATGCAGCCTGGATGGCTGTGCTGTTCTCTCAGGAGGGAGTGGTGCAAGCAGAAGTTACCAGCCCTGGGTGACATGGACTTCAGAGGGTTTCAGTCCCTCCGGAGAGGGGGAGGGCCCTCTTGCCTCTAAGAACCTCAGGCTCCAGTGTTCTCTTCTCCAAGCTCCTCCTCCTTCCCAGCCATCTCCCCTTAAGGTGGAGGCATTCCTCTCATCTCTTCCATCTTGGGAAGGAGACCTCTGGAGGCTGGGGTGGAAGCCTGGTGTGCATAAGTGCCTGAAGACAATTTCACAGCCCTCAGACCTCACCCTCAACATGGCCCCAGTAGGCATTGTCCCCTCCAACCACTTGGGTTAGTTCCCAGCCTGGGGTGCCCCAGGAGTGGAGGTGATAGTTGTGGGGGAGGGTTGGTTTCACCAGTGTTCCAGGCTCAGCTTTCCACGGAACCCACCATGAAGGCTGCCTAGGAAATTCTGTCCAACCGTAGCCCCTTCTCTGCTGCTGGGATGCCTCCATTTCAGCTTCTGGGGCTGCCTGCCTGGAGCAACCCCCACTTAGTTCAAAGCTTTTCTATAGAAAGCCCTCAGATTGCCCCAGTCTGGATGCACCCTCCTCCTTCCTCCACAGCACAGCATCCCTTCTCCAAGTGTGTTCAGTAACACCTGCCTCCCTGCCTCAGAGTTGCCAGCAGGGATGGGGGTTTCTTATGGTCCCCAGAGAGCTGGGTGTTATCTTTTAGCAATAATGGTAGTAAATTATGGCTGCGTGCAGTGACTTATGCCTGTAATCCCAGCACTTTGGGAGGCCAAGGCGGGCGAATCATAAGAGGTCAGGAGTTTGAGACCAGCTTGGCCAACATGGCGAAATCCCACCTCTACTGAAAACACAAAAATTAGCCGGGCATGGTGGCTTGTACCTGTAATCCCAGCTACTCAGGAGGCTGAGGCAGGAGAATCGCTTGAACCCAGGAGGCAGAGGTTGCAGTGAGCCGAGATCCAGCTTGGGTGATACAGCGAGACTCTGTCTCAAAAAGAAAAAAAATAAAATAATGGTAGTAAATTATGATTTAAACTATTATGGTGGTGTGAAAACACATCAATTTCTTCTATTTGTTCATTCATTCTTACATTCCACAAGTATTTACTGAGGGCGTTAGATGTCAGGCACTGTATGTTGGCCAGTTGCAGACCTTCCCCTTGCTTTGTGGGTGGTGACAAAGGCCTCGGTCTTCTAAGGAACTTCCACTGGGCCCACGTGTCCCACTGGCTACAGAGGAATATTATTGAACAACAGGTCAGGGAGGGGTGGCTTGTAAAAGGGAAAGGTTCTTGGGTATCATTTAGTCTAATCTCCTCGAAGTATGTGGAACACTGAGACATAGGAAGAGAAAGAGATCAGCCCAATGATGAATCATGACAATAAAAACCATTCAGTGAACCTTACGTATGCCTCTCCCTGAGAGGCATATTCTCATTTCTTCTTCTCAGCAACCCTGGGAGAGAGGGAGGTTTATCTTTCTAGAGCTTTTAAGTTGTTCTTCCCTTCAGAGAGGGACGGAGGGGCTGGAAAGAAAGTTCCACTAAGTAGGGAGAAGGGATTGGCCATGTTTAGATGATGTTCCAAACCGTACACTGCAGCTCTCTCTGGGTCCCATCTTGGCTTCATGTCCAGGAGATGGGAAAGCTGTGTCTGCTGCAGTGGGAAGCAGCAATTCAGTGGGTGGAGTCCACTTCTTGGTGGAGACTCATGTTGCACCCCGTAGAGTCTGGATTCCACACAAGTACAGCTTGTGACTTCCTGAAGTTGTTAATCCAGAATGTCATCAAATTGCATTTGGGGCCTTTTCAAGAAGCAGCTGTAGGAACTCTGCTTTGCCTAAGGCTAAGTAGACTAAGGGTATGCTCTTCTTTCCCAGGAAGTTTTCCTAAATTACACCAGCTGCCTGGAACCAACCCTCCTCAGCGGGGAGCCCTTGACACAAAAAGTTCTCAGTGGTTTGCAGATATGCTCCTTGGTTAAGCCCATGGAGGTCGTGTCTTCCCTTTTGGACTATAAGCCCTTAGAATTGGGGCTTTATTTATTTTGCCTCCTCCCATGTTAACTTGTAGCAGCAACTGACAGTTGTAAGGAATGTTCTGGTTTACAAAGTGCTTTTACTACTCTGTTTTTTTTTTTTTTTGAGATGGAATCTCTCTCTGTCACCTAGGCTGGAGTACAATGGCATGATCTCGGCTTACTGCAACCTCTGCCTCCCAGGTTCAAGTGATTCTTCTTCCTCAGCCTCCTGAGTAGCTGGGATTACAGGCACACACCACCACACCCAGCTAATTTTTGTAGAGACAGGGTTTCGCCATTGTTGGCCAGGCTGGTCTTGAACTCCTGACCTCAGGTGATCTTCCCACCTCAGCCTCCCAAAGTGCTGGGATTATATGCGTGAGCCACAGCGCCTGGCCTACTGTGGTCATTTTTGACTCCTGCAACAACCTTGGAATGTGAGTATTGGCTCCAAAAGGTGAAATGACTTGGCCAAGAAGCACAGCTTGAAATGGCAGAGCTGGGCCGGGTGGGGTGGCTCATGCCTGTAATCCTAGCACTTTGGGAGGCTGAGGTGGCAGATTGCTTGAGCTCAGGAGTTAGAGACCAGCCTGGGCAACATGGCGAAACCCCATCTCTACTAAGAAAATACAAAAATTAGCCAGGTGCGGTGGTGCGTGCCCATGGTGTCAGCTATTCAGGAGGCTGAGGCAGGAGGATTGTTTGAGCCTGGGAGGCGGAGGTTGCAGTAAGCCGAGACTGCTCCAAGGCACTCTAGCCTAGGTGACAGAACAAGACTTTTGTCTTTAAAAAGCAAGCAAGCAAGCAGAGCTGAGACTCAAAAACAGGTCTCCTAGCTCCAGTCCCAGGGTCTATCCTTCTGCCTGACACTGCCTGAGCACTTAGCAAATATACTGTTAGTAAGTTAGGCAAAGAACAAGTCAGTTTGAATTGGGGCTAGACACTTTCTAAAAAATGCTCTCCTGGGAAAGTAGGTGATAATGAAGACATCTGTGCCTGGATCCATGTTAAAGCAATTGGCAGCATTAAGTACATCGACCATCCTCAGTAACCTTGACACCACCTTAGACTTCACTCACTCTTTTGACACCCTTGCAAAATCTGCTGGGGTAGGTCATATTCCACACATTCTACAGATAGCACCCAAGGGAGGAAGTCACTTAGTGTGAGCTGAGGGTTGAAAAAGAGATAAGAAGGAGGCCAAGTACAGACAGAAGAAAGGGGTTTAGGAAACAGAAGGCTGTCTGAAGGTCACTCGGCTTCTAGAGTGCAGAGTTGCCTGCCTCTGGGAAGAGGGCATGAGGTAGACCATCACTGAGAGACCCGAGCTTCCCTGACCTTGAGAGCAATTCCCTCTCCACGGGGGTGCCCAGAGGACACAGTGCAGGCTGCTGGCTCTGAGACAAACTGAGAAGGGTGAGAAAGTTCCAGCAATCAATCCCAGCTCCAATGGGGTGTGAGTTTCCCAACTGAGCTCTGTAGCTGAGTTCCCATCAATCCCTCATATCCCTCAACCCCTCTCCCCTGCCACTGCTGCCTGCCTGGCTTTCCATATATCATCCCGCTCTGCTCACTTACCACAGGTGAGTACAAAATGCACGCAGGATGGATGGAGAGCTTCAGCCTGTGCAGGCAACACACAATTCTCCATGCAGCTGCAGGGGCCAGGAACAGATAATCCAGCGCAACAGATAATCCAGCATTTGTTTCCAGGGGTCATGAGCCAGGGAAATTCTCAGCTTTCAAAATCAAACAAGGAAAACATCTGAACTCCAGGCATCTGGGAAGGCTTTACTCTCTTGCCCCATAGAGGTCTTACCTAAGGGCATGCTGGGAACAGCTAGTCTTATCCAAGAAATCTTTACTAGAGGCAGACAATAATAAAAATCCTTGTCTTTTTCAGATAGTTTCCAGTTGGGTTGCCTCGGACTGAAGTGCAAAGAAAATTTGGAACAAAGAGATAGAAGGAATGCTGCTACTGACACCCTGTGTGACCTTGGGGAAGTCACTTCACCTGGTTTGGAGCCTTTTTCCTCAGGTGCAAAGTTAAAGTAAAAACTTATTGCAGGGGTTCCCAAATCAGGTTGAGTTTCGGAATTACCTGGAGAGTTAAAGAAAAGAAAAGAAAAATATTAAGTTGGTGGAAAAGTAATTGCGTTTTTGACGTAAATGGCAAAAACTGTAATTACTTTTGCACCAGTCTAATAGTTTCTCAGGCCCCACCCCAGGCCAACAGAATCTATATCTCAATGGCGAAGCTCAAGAATGGACAGCTTTGGCCGGGCGCGGTGGCTCACGCTTGTAATCCCAGCACTTTGGGAGGCCGAGGCAGGCAGATCACGAGGTCAGGAGATCGAGACCATGGCGAAACCCCGTCTCTACTAAAAATACAAAAAAAATTAGCCGGGCGTGGTGGCGGGCGCCTGTAGTCCCAGCTACTCGGAGAGGCTGAGGCAGGAGAATGGCGTGAACCCGGGAGGCGGAGCTTGCAGTGAGCCGAGATCGCGCCAGTGCACTCCAGCCTGGGCGACAGAGTGAGACTCCGTCTCAAAAAAAAAAAAAAAACAAAACAGAATGGACAGCTCTGACAAGTGCATCGGGTGTTTCTGATGCCCAGCCAGGTAGGAAAATGAGAAGGTTAGATGGATTTGGTCTCTTTAAACTATAAACAGTTATGTTTAATGAGTTGCCAAGGAACTAAATACATAGACATCTGTAACCAGGAATAACCTTGTCTCAGATAAGCCATCTACAAATAATCAGGCAGGCCTGCACCTTGGCCCAAAACTCCAGACGTTACCTGGTTTCCGACCTAGATGTTAGCTGCCAGGCTTTGGGTCTGCCTGCTCACCTGCCCACCTCCCAGATTCCTGATGCCTGTCCCCTGGTCTGGTATGATTACCACTGCTCAAGCCTCTCTAAATTCCTGGAAGAGACTTTCTGAAAATAGAAACATGGTGTAGAAAAATAGTACAAAAGAAACGTTCTAGAAATTAAAGGTCTATGTTCTAGGAGAAGACTTATGTTCCAGAAACAGAAATTCCTCCTCCTCTGCATAGATGTGCACCTTAAACAGGTACTTAACCAGCTATTGTTTTGCACTTTTATTATAGTGCTAAGCACTCTGTGTTTGCTACATCATTTAGTCCTTTCTTATATTTTGAGATAGGGCCATTATTATTTTATTTACAGATGAGAACACAAAGCCTCAGAGAGATTGAATAACTTGTCTGAGGCCAGACAGTGAACGAAAGGCAGAACTGGGATTCTAATTTAGTCCTGACTCTTCACATCTATGATGCTGTTTCCCCAGTGTCCTCATCTGTAAAACAGGAATAATATTGGCCGGGTGTGGTGGCTCATGCCTGTAATCCCAGCACTTTGGGAGGCCAGGGCGGGCTGATCACCAGAGGTCAGGAGTTCGAGACCAGCCTGGCCAACATGGCGAAACCCCATCTCTACTAAAAATACAAAAAGTTAGCTGGACGTGGTGGCACACACCTGTAGTCCCAGCTACTCTGGAGGCCAAGGCAGGAGAATCCCTTGAACCAGGAGGCGGAGGTGGCAGTGAGCCGAGATCGCGCCACTGCACTCCAGCTTGGGCAACAAGAGTGAGACTCTGTCCAAAAAAAAAAAAAAAAGAAAAAGAAAAAAGGAATAATATTACTTTTAAGGTATTGTTCAAAGATCAAATGAAAGAAACTTAGGCATCTCAGAGAGTCTTTTGGGGGTCATACAAGTGAGATTCAGCAAAATACCTCTCTGCTCCCTCTCTTCCCCTGCAAAATTAGTGCCAAAATGTAAGACATGTCTGCTACTTCTTACCTGACCAGAGGCGAGGTCAAAATGGGAGATTGAATGTGGGTTGAAGAAATGAGAGTGCAAGATGGGGATCCATACCATATTGTGAGTGTGGGAACAATAGCAGTAACAAACACGATGTGGGGTCACAGTGGACCACATATCAAGCATGACCCAGTAGTGATTGTTTCAAACCATGGCAAATATTTTTTGGGTAAATGAAGATCTTGAGAGGATACCACTAAGCTATGGTTACTGCCATGGCAGATGTAGAAGAGGATCAAGGTAACAAGAATATCACATCTGTTGGGAGGGACATGGGTTCTGGGCAATAGAATGAAGATTCAAGTCCAGATGTGATGGGAGCACTGGACTGAAACCAGCCAGATGAAATGGGGCTATGTGTGGAGGTCCAAATGACTAAAGTTCTAGGCAGGAAAAGCAATGTTTGACAACAGATTATGGGAAGATAGCAAGGTGGGAGTAAGGACAAGGGCCAGGAAAGGTGGAGTCAGTGAGATGACTTCAGTAAGTGGCTATGTGGGGAAATGACTTCCAGGTGGGCCATGCCAACTCCCAAGGGAAGGCCACCCAGAATCCACTCTGACTACCCCACAAGGGCATCTTGGGCTCAACTCCAGGCCCCAACTATGAGGCAGACACCGGTGACACTGGCTAGTCTGTCCAGATGCAGGTGAGCCAGAGGGTGAGGGGCTGGGGTTTTGGGTCATATAACTAAAGACAGATGGTTCTGCTGAAGAGATGCCAAAGCAACTTGAGAGTTATCTTTGCTTATCAGCAGGAGAGGTGGTTAGGTAGAAAAGTGAAGACTCTCCTGGGAGTTTCCATCTACAGCAGGCAGAAGGAGGTGAGGGTAGTGAGAAGAGGCCAGATTTTGGCTAGGGGTGGGGAAGAACTGGCTCACTCAGAGCTGTCTCAGCATGGTGCAGGTCAGTTAGCAGGTAGAGAGTTTCCAGTCCCCGGGAAGATTTTAAACAGTTGTCCAATGTCTTAGTGGTGCTGTAGGGAGGCCTACAATGGTGTGCGGGAGAATTAGACTAGACCAGGTTTTTTTTTCAGTCTTTCTTGAAAACTGTTTCTTCAGATGACAGCTTATGAGAAGCCCAGTAAATAAAACACAGATTCTCTCGTTGAGTTGGGGGTCAGAATCCCAAGGTCCCCATCTCTGGACTTTGGGGATTTCTTGAAGCACAGTTTGAAAACTG
This sequence comes from Hylobates moloch, assembly GCF_009828535.3. Lineage (NCBI taxonomy): Eukaryota > Metazoa > Chordata > Mammalia > Primates > Hylobatidae > Hylobates > Hylobates moloch. Next base: position 47,504,596 of record NW_026652283.1, read on the forward strand.
GTGACTGGATAGTCTGTCTTTTTTTTTTTTGAGATGGAGTCTTGCTCTGTCGCCAGGCTTCAGCTCACTGCAACCTCCGACTCCCTGGCTCAAGCTAGTCTCCTGCCTCAGCCTCTCGAGTAGCTGGGATTATAGGCATGTGCCACCAGGCTCAGCTAATTTTTGTATTTTTAGTAGAGACAGGGTTACACCATGTTGGCCAGGATGGTCTTGATCACCTGACCTTGTGATCTGCCCACCTTGGCCTCCCAAAGTGCTAGGATAACAGGTGTGAGCCACTGCACC